>NC_073302.1:450002864-450314756 GCF_027595985.1 Sorex araneus
TTTGTCCTTGATGGTGACTGAGGGCTTCATTAAGGTGTTGATGTTATCAACAATGGCAATGAGTCCAAGGCACTTACGCCAGAGCTTATGGTCATGAATGGCAGAACTGAGCGTTTGGAAAACGCAAGAAGACCTTTGGTAGGAACTAGTGTTGCCCGTGGCCTGGTAAAGTGGAGAGCAGGATAGGTAGACTCCAGAAGAGTGTCCCACCACTCTGCTACACCCATCTCAGTCATTCCAACTTGTGTAAATACCTGGCTTGGCTTAGGAATGGCAAAGTCTGATGTGGGCACCTACATGGCACAGGTGTTCAAGTCCTGACAGGCCCACGAGGCTGCCTTCAAGTGCATCTGGAGTTCTTGTGATATTCAGTGCATGGGAGATGATCCCAGCCACTCAATTACTCAGATTGCCGTGGATTCAGGATGAAGCAAGGAATTGCATATTGCAAGAAGATTTGGAACACCTGAATAGACCTATTACTATCAAGGAAATTAAAGCTGTAATCAAAAGTCTTCCCAACTATAAAAGCCCGTGTCCAGATGAATTCACTAGCAAATTCTTCCAGACATTTAAAGAGGACCTATTGCCAGTTCTCCTCAAGCTTTTCCAGGAAATTAAAGAAACAGAAACTCTCCCACACAGTTTCTATGAGTCATATATCTCCCTAATGCTAAAAGCAAATAGAGATACCACAGACAAACACAATTACAGATTAATATCCCTGAACACAGATGAACATGGATGCGAAGATACTCAACAAAATATTAGCAAATAGAATCCAACAACTCATCAAAAATATCATATACTATGACCAAGTGGGATTCATCCCGGGGATGCAAGGATCGTTTAACATTCGAAAATCAATCAACATATGCGGGCCAAATATAGACTAGAGACTGAACACAATGACCACTCAACACCTTTATTGCAAACCACAACACCTAATCAGAGAGAGAGAACAAAAGGGAATACCCTGCCATAGTGGCAGTGTGGGGTGGGGGGAGACGGGACTGGGGAGGGGGGGAGGGATGTTGGGTTTACTGGTGGTGGAGAATGGGCACTGGTGAAGGGATGGGTTATCAAACTTTGTAAGGGAGAAACATGAGCACAAAAATGTATAAATCTGTAACTGTACCCTCACGTTGACTCACTAATTAAAAATAAACTATTAATTAAAAAAAAGAAAATCAATCAACATAATCCATCATATCAACAAAAGAAAATATATAAAAACCATATTACCATATCAATAGATACAGAGAAAGCATTTAAAAATATTCATAACCCATTTATGATGAAAACTCTGACCCAAATGTTTATTGAAGGAAATTCCCTCAATATAGTCAAAGCCATCTATCACAAGCTTATGATAATCATTGTCCCCAATGGGGAAAAAAACTAATAGCCTTCCCTCTAAGTTCAAGGACAAGACAAGGATGTCCACTCTCACAACTTCTGTTCAGTACAGTACTGAAAGTACTTGCAATAGCGGTTAGGCAAGAAAAAGTTATCAAGGGCATCCAGATAGGAAAGGAAGAATTCAAGCTCTCACTATTTGCAGATGATATGATACTATATTTAGAGAACCCTAAAGCCTTTACCAAAAAACTCCTAGAAACCATAGACTTGTACAGTAAAGTCACAGGCTATAAAATCAATATCCAAAAGTCCATGGCTTTCTTATACGCAAATAATGAGAGAGAAGAAAATGACATGGAAAAAGCAATTCCATTCACAACCATGCCTCAGAAAATCAAGTACCTTGGAATCAGTTTAAGTAAGGAGGTAAAGGACCTGTACAAAGAAACCTACAAAACCCTACTTCACAAAATGAAAGAGGACAAGAGGAAATGGAAACATATCCCCTGGCTCAGGATTAAGAGAATTAACATTGTCAAAACGCCCCAAAGCATTATATAGATTCAATGCGATTCCTATAGGGATACCCATGAAATTCTTCAAAGAAATGGATCAGACACTCCTGAAATTCATATGGAAGAACAAAACCCCACGAATAGCTAAAGCAATTATTGAGAAAAAGAAGATGGGAGGCATTACCTTCCCCAACCTCAAGCTCTACTACAAAGCATTAATAATTAAAACAGCACGGTATTGGAACAAAGGCCAAGTCACAGACTAATGGAATAGGATTGAATATCCTTACACACACCCTCAAACATATGATTATCTAATCATTGATAAGGGAGCAAGAAATATGAAGTGGAATAAGGAAAACCTCTTTAACAAACAGTACTGGCAAAACTGGATAGCTCCATGCAAAAAAAGAAAAATGGGCCCAGACCTCTACCTAATACCATGCACAAAAGTCAGATCAAAATGGATTAAAGACCTCAACATCAGACCCAAATCCATAAGGCACACTGTAGACAATGTTGCAAAACCCTCCACGACATTGAAGCTAAAGGGATCTTCAAAGATGACACACCACTGACCAAGCAAGTGGAAACAGAGATAAACAAATAGGGCTATCTTAAACTAAAAAGTTTCTGCACCTCAAAAGAAACAGTGACTAGAATACAAAGACAGTATACAGAATGAGAAAGGATATTCACCCAATACCCTTCTGATAAGGGGTTGATATCAAGAATATACAAGGCACTGGTTGAATTCTACATGAAAAAAAAACGTCCAATACCATCAGAAAAAGGGGCAATGAAATTAACAGAAACTTTCTCAAAGAAGAAATACAATGGCCAAAAGGCACATGAAAAAATGCTCTTCATCATGCTCATCAGAAAGATGCAGACCAAAACAACAATGAGATATTATCTCACACCACAGAGACTGGCATACATCCCAAAGTACAAAAGCATCCAGTGCTGGCATAGATGTGGAGAGAAAGGGACTCTCCTTCATTGCTGGTGGGAATTCTGAATGATTCGGTCTTTTTGGAAAACAGCATGGACGTTTCTCAAAAAATTAGAAATTGAGCTGCCATTTGACCCAGCAATACCTCTTCTGGAAATATATCCTGGAGACACAGAAAACATAGTAGACATGACATCTGCACTTGTATGTTCATTTCAGCATCTACACAATGAAATACTATGCAGCTCTTAGAAAAGATGAAATTATGAAATTTGCATATAAGTGGATCAACATGGAAAGTATCATGCTAAGTGAAATGAGTCAGAAAGAGAGGGACAGACATTGTAGGACTGCACTCATTTGTGGAGTATAAAATTACAGAATGGGAGACTAACACCCAAGGATAGTATAGACAAGGACCAGGAAGATTGCTCCATGGATTGAAAGCTGGCCTCCCATGCTGGAGGAAAGGGCAATTCAAATCGAGAATGGACCACCAAGTAAAGGATGCTTGGAGGGCCTGATCGGGATGGGAGATGCGTGCTGAAAGTAGACTATAGACTGAACATTATGGCCACTTAATACCTGTATTGCAAACCACAACACCCAAAAGGAGAGAGTAAAAGAGAATGTGTCTGCAATAGAGGCGGGGGGGGGGTGGGAGGGTGGGAAGGATATTGGGACCATTGGTGGTGCAGAATGGGCACTGGTGGAGTGATGGGTATTCGATCATTGTATGACTGAAATGTAAGCACAAAATTTTGTAAGTCTGTAACTGTACCTCACGATGATTCAATTAAAAAATTAAAAAAAATAAATGATAGTGTCACATCAAAATAATAATAATAATAATTTTTATTTACCACCTATCACAGGGAGTGAAAGGAGATAGAGCAACTTGAATAACTATCCATTTCTTTTCTCCTATTTAGGTGAGTTTTAGAGTCAAAAATATGTTTCAGGTTTTGTTTGTTTGGGGGGTTTTTGATTCAGACTCAGTGGTGTTCAGGGATCACTGTTGGTGGGCTTTGGGGAGCCATGTAGGGATCAAACCCAGTAGCTTGTAAGCAAAGGCTCTACCCACTGTACTCTCTCTCTCTGACCCTTCTAGTGCTAACTTTTGGTATTTGAGAATGTGACCTTATTTGGAGTAGGGTCTTTGGCAGATACTCAAGTCAAGATAAGGTCTTCAAGGTGGGCCCTAAATCAATGACTGTTATTGTAAAACAAGATAACTCTGGGTGTAGAAGTTTGAGCCACAGATCTGCCAGGGTTAATGGTGGATGGAAGACTCCAGTGAGGGGCAAATTTTGGAAATGAACCAGGTAAACCACATGAAGAATAGAAGTAAGGTAACAGAAACAGTGCTGGAGTCACAGATACCTCCGGTTCACGCTAAGGTGAAACGGCTCTCCATTTTCTTTCATTTTAGTTGAGAGAAAAGTGAAAAGAAAATTGTTCTATAAAAAATTGTATTAGTAAGAACTTTATTTCTTTGTGAGTTAAAAAAAATTTTAAGACCTGAATGATTTTTTAATCCTCTTAAGAGTATGTTTTTTGTGTTTGCATAGAATTTTAAAATTTTGCTTTAGCCACCATGATTTATAATACTGTTTGTGATGGGGTTTTATGCAGACATTCTGACACCGTGTGCTCCACCAGTGTCCACTCCCAGCACTGTCTCAGGGAATGCCCCTGCCCCCTACCCCGCCCCCTCAAGTTCCCTCTTCTCCCAGCCGTGCCTGGTAAGCTCAATTCTGTGGATCTGTTGCCTTTGGCCATTTGTTATTCCCTTACTGTGTTTATTTTTTATTTATTTCTGTGTTTAATACCCCACATATGAGAGAACATTCTGTACCTGTCCCTCTCCTTCTGTATAGAGTTTGTGTGTATAACTTTTACATAGATCTTTTTTTTCTTTGCTTTTGGGGTTACACCTGGCGATGCACAGGGGTTACGCCTGGCTCTGCACTCAGGAATCACCCCTGGGGGTGCTCAGGGGACCATATGGGATGCTGGGGATCGAACCCTGGTCGGCCGCATGCAAGGCAAATGCCCTACTCGCTGTGCTATCGCTCCAGCCCTTACATAGATCTTTGTATATCAAAGTAGGTATATTGCTTCATTAGGAATATGAAGCAATATATTGCTTTCCTTTCATTTACTTGATTGTTTGGGGGTCATACCCAGCTGTGCTCAGGGCTTATTCCTTTCTCTATACTCAGGGATCACTCCTGGTGATGCTTGGGGACCAAATTTGGTACAAGTTAGGTGCCTGTCCTGCTGCACTATCTCTCCAGCCCCTGTATTGTACTCATCAGAATATCTTTCTGATATCTGTTTTGTTCATGACAGTGCATTTCAGATTTATCTCCCACTAAGCTACCGAGAGTATGGAGCCCACACGGCAGAGCCTGGCAAGCTACCCATGCGTATTGGATATGCCAAAAACAGTAACAATAAATCTCTCAATGAGAGACGTTACTGGTGCCTGCTCGAACAAATCGACGGACAATGGGATGACAGTGACAGTGAATCTCTGGAGACAGATGACTCACTCTGTAAATCTACCAGAAGGTTTTATGTGGGAGGTTGCCTTTGTAAGGCAATTTTAATAATGAGTAGAGTTATTTTATATTAAGTCAATGATCATAGTAGAAGTATTGATTGATAAACTCGGGCAGCCTGTGAGTGGCGGGCACTGTAGAGTTGACTGAGAGCTTATTCCTGGCTCTGTGCTGAGGTCACTCCTGGCAGTGAGAGGGGGCTGTATGCTGGGCCAGGGCTCAAACAGAGGTCAACCCTGTGCAAGGCAAGAGCCTTAAATCCTGTGCTGTCTCTCCAGCCCCAGTCTGACATTTGGGACTAAGCCCAACTCTGCTCCTCCATGATATGATGTCTTTATGTTTTTATCAGTCACAGAAGAGTTAAGAATCTCTTTAATATAGTTCCTTAACTTAATATATCTCCTTAATCACAATAATAATAATAATTGCTACTCAATTATTTCAGTTGGTATTTTCTTGTTTTTACGGCTAATTTGCTTTCAAAAACTATTGAAATCAGTTATGCCTTCAACAACACTTAAAAGGAAAAATTTATGTCAGCAAACCTTCCCTCCCACGGACTATTTTTAGAATTGAAATATTCAGCATTTCATACAGCACATAATACATGTTATATATAAGTATTATTCTATCAAATAATATTCAAATTATATAAATGCATGTTTCCGTGAATGATATGCACATATAAAAATGCATATAATCTCACATATACTGGTTTGTTTAACCATGTGAAATCAATTATGACTGATAAGGGACTGAGTTACTTACACTTATATTATTTGTGTGAATGATGCTGTGAGCAACACAAAGGAAGGAAAATTTCCTAAACTGTAGCAATATATCACCAAACATTTACATAAAGACTTTGGCAGAGAAAGATCGGGCTAGAGAGAGAGGATTAGAGCCCTCCAGTCACTGTGCAGCCCTGATGTAAGAGAAAGTATTCACTGCTGTGGGAAGGTAAGATTAGGAGCTATGTAAACACAAAAAAACGGGGGTAGCACAGGGCAGCGGCACTCTATCTCTCCCGCCACCCCAGCCTGTGTTCCGTAGTCTCCAGCTGCTTTCCCCACCCCGGGGAGGTTGATGGCGATGAAGAGGCAGGCAACGGAAGGAATGGGAGCCAGGCTGGTTGGTCTCAATTGCCGTTTATTCCAATCTCCTCTCTATACACTCCCGTCTCTCTTTCTGCTTCTCCCCAGAACCCCCTCTTACAGCCTCCTTAAATCCCCTAGCATGAGGGTTTACACATAGCTGTAAACATATGTGTATGTTTTGAGAGCTTACACATAGGTGTGGTCACAATCAATAGGGATAAAGTTCTTTCCCTCAGGGGATGCTGCTTCTAGGACAGAATCTCTTTCAGCAGGACACCCGCCCAAGAGCGGAATCCCATGGGTGTGTTTCTCCTCTCCTTGTCCAACTAACATATAAGCATTCATAATATCAATCATTTTGTATGGACACAGCAAGAGATGCATTAAGCTTATAGAATTGCTCTCATGGGGTCATCTCGATCTCAGACTACAGTGCTCAGGCCAGATTAGTCTTCCCTATCCCTAGCAGGGCCCTAGTCTCGTCGTTACTTTTGGGTCATGACAGCATTTGTCCATAACCAAGCTCTTAACTTATAGTTAAGCATCGGGCACTTTGGCCAGGCCCATCTCGATGCCAGGGTAGCACAGAACTATAACTCACCACTTGCCCTGGATCCGTCCAGTCCGTCTTCCGGACCCTGCTTTTGGGGGTGCTAGGAAATAAAGGCAGCTGAGGCTTAAGTCAAGAAAGTAGATGCCCGGGAGTGAATAATATTCGAAGCCAATTAAATCTTAAATCCCATGTTACAAAAGCATATTAATAACTGATTTTCTTTGTCCATACAAAAAAGGAAATTGCTTTAAAGTAAACTATTCAAAAGACACGAGGAGAGGAGAAGGGCAATATTAACTTACAATACAAGTTCAGTGTCCTAGAAAGATCTGACCTTACAAATTAACAGAGTCTGATGAGGGGGAAAAGCTGATTAACTGGTTGGGGAAGAGAGCATAGAGAAGTGGTTACAGATAGACAAAGGAATGGGAGTGACTCAGGAGCACTTCGGTGGGTGTGACCCGATAAACCTAAGCTCCTTGTGGCAAGGAAAACAGGACATACCAATGTTGTCTTAAAATGTTTAGAGATTATTACCAGATAAACCCAAACTCTTTGTGGCAGGGTAGAAAGGACAAACCAAAGTCAGGTTTAAAATATTTAGAGTCATATTCCAACAAGGAGCCTTAGTGAGTTCCGGTAAATTACGTTTCTGTTTCACTCACTGATCCCTCACATTCTATGCATGTGCCATAGACTGTCCATTGCATTGGGTATTGACATACATGACATACATGATCTCTCGTTCCTGGTGGGGGAGCACATCTGGCAATACTCAGGGGCTACTCCTGGCTGAGCACTCAGGATCACTCCTGGCCATGCTCAGTGGACCCGCTGGTAAGTGCCTTACTACTAAACTCTCTGTATGGTCCAGTCTCTTCATTTTTCAAAGCTTGTCCCTAAGATTTATGGCACCCATCTGTGCTAACTTTGTAACTCTGTTGCCTCTAGAGGCCCTGGCCAGACCCTGGATCTTGCTCGGACCTTCCAGACTGACTCCCTGGTCAAGTGACAGCAAAGTGCGCCCTGACCCTGAGTGTAGAAGAAATCATTCTCTCTCTTGATCCTGTGACTGTAACCACGACTTGTTCCCCTCGCATCTCCTCAGGATGGGGGCAATGCTTTGTGTTGGTACAGATTCACCATATTCTAGAAACAACAATAGAAGATAAATGGAAAATTACATTACTTCCAAAAAGGAGACAATAATTTTATTTTTTAATTTTTTTTGAGACAATAATTTTAAAAAGAAATTTCTAATCATGTTGAAAACATCAGCAAATATGTTCTTCTCAGCTTCTTCCCTTATATTTCTTATTTGGGCAGCATGTTGCTCTTTCAGAAATTTTATTTTTTGCTCCTTTTCTTCCTGTGTTTTAGTGACATGTTCTTCTACTAGTTGAATTTCCTTTTCCAACTGACTACGAGAAATTTTGGTCAAGTCCTCAGCCTTCTGTTTCAGCCTTTCCTCTACGTCCTCGTACTTGTTATCAGTGAAGTGGGTATTATTGGGCATCATTTCCTCTACCAGCTGTATCAGCTCCTGCACCTGAGCTTCCTTCTCATCCCTCTCTGCTGTGTTGCTGAAGGCACAGCAGCGGTTCCCACACTCCCTGACCAAGTTTTTTAGGCTCACGTCAGCTTCAGCTATGAAGTCACGTAGGTTTGTGTCCTCCAAGTCTTCTTTGCGCGTGAACACGACGATCATGTGCCTGGTGACCGACTCCCCAAAGAGATTCTTGACCATGTCAAAGACTTTCTGCTCTTCCTCAGTGTAGCGGTTCAGCTGCAGCACCAGGATGATGGCGTGAGGGCCCGGGGAGGAGTAGAGGATGCACTTGCTGATCTCCCTGCAGGTGGTGTCCTGCTTCTCCTTGGTGTCAAAAAGCCCCGGGGTGTCGACGACAAGAATATCCCTCCCCTTCCATTGCCGGAACGCTTTCTGGCATTTGGGGGTTATAGAGTGGGCAGACAGCCTTGAAGGAAATTTGTCTTCCCCAAGAATGGTGTTGGCTGTGGCACTTTTACCACTTCCAGTTTTCCCCACGAGGACAATCCTCAGGGCATTGGATTGACGGTCGTCCAGCAGAGTGTCACCCATGTTCCCACAGCAGGTGTTGCACCTAAATGTCACTTGACCTGAAGAATAGAAGAGAGATGAAAATTGTTCATCTCAGAAGATGGAAAATGTAATCATCCCCTTTTCTTTGTTTTCGTGCCTGGAAATTTACTGAAATTGTATCTAATATGCTTTGATCCCAGTAAGGACAAAAGAATTGCACAAGTCAATAACTATGAAAAATATAATAAAGTAGGGGCTCAAGAAATAGTCCAGTAAGGTTTCTGCTTTTTAATGTGTCTGACTAGGGTTTGATCCTCAACATCACTTGTGGTCCCAGAAGTCCTTGAGTAGAGCCAGAATTAAGACCTGAGCACAGATGGCTGTGCACTGTTGCCCCTACCACACACCCTCCCCCTCCCGATAAAGAAAAAAGTAGCTAACAAGATTTTCCACAAAAAAATTTTAATACAGATGTGTTCGTGGGGAAACATTTAAACCACTAAATAACTGATAATTCCAATGCCATCTTATTGATCAAATAAAAACTAAGAAAGACGCCCCACACAATCTGTGAAGTTATGAAATATTGATGCCCAAAGTTAGACAAGTTTTCACCAACCATCTCAGAGCATCAACAGCCTTGATCCAGAGACACAGCAGTGAACCCCGGAAGAAAGCAGCTCGTCGGAGACCTCTCTGGACCCCTTATCAAGGCAGTTCCACCCGGGCTCCTCAGATGGAGCAGGTGGGAGTGTCCTCTCTGCCTACTCCAGATGAAACCCCAATGGCCATGAGCTTCTAGAAGGAAAACCCAGGCATGTGGGTTCCAGGACTAAGACTCCAGGCCACATGGCACAGCATAGACAGGCCATCCCTCCCGTCTCCCCGCCCACTTGGGGTCCTAGCTGTCACACCCCTGATCTGCCTCCAGGCGCCATCTCAGATCATCTACAGTCTTGATGATCTCCCAAATGAATCTCAAAGTGGATTAGCTCCCTACAGAGATGTCTCTGGACCCCAACCACTTACAATTTTAAAATTTCAGAAGTGCACGGCGGCTTCCATGGCTGCACAACCTCTCATGATATTCATAATAAGCAATAGAAAATAAAACATCTAGCATCTGCCCCTGGCAGGCAGGTTTGAATGATGGTGGGAAAATTCGAGCAAACCATAATGCCCAAAAGTAGAGAGAGAGTCTGGGTGAAATTGTCTGCCATAGAGGCAGGGGGAGGTCTGGGGTGGGGAGGATACTGGGGACATTGGTGGTGAAAATGTGCACTGGTGGAGGGATGGGAGTTCCATCATTGTATGATTGAAACTCAAACATGAAAGCTTGTAGTTCACTGTGATTCAACTAAAAAATAGAAAGAAAAGAAAATGAGCCAATTTAATACATGTTTCTGTGTAAATCACCATAAAATTGATACATAGGATTAATCAACAGCTCTCTATAAAATCTTATAAGTATGTAAATTCAAATTTTATATGTTTTTAGAAGCCACACAGTCTAGTACAAAATACATGAGAAATAATATAAATCAGTCTGGACAGCCAAGAAAAAGAACAGTGAAGAAAAACTAGCTGCTGAAAATAAGGCACTCTGATTTCTCTCAGTAAAGCAACAAGATGCTGGTGGTGCAAGAACAGAGACTGAAAGTCAGAAACAGAATAAATTGTTTTTCCCATATTAATTTCTGTTTGATTCTATCCAATAGTGTTACACTTACATTCACTGGGGCAGCAATGCACATCTGCAGGAAACAAGATTCACCAGACACCTCTAACCATGAATAAAAGGGGAAATTGTGGGAAGGAGCCAGAGTCATAGGACAGCAGGGAGGGCACTTGCCTGGCACACAGTGGACCTGGGCTGGATCCCCAGCACCCCGTATGGTCCCCTGGGCCCTCCAGGAGTGATCCCTGAGCACAGAGCCATGAGGAAGCTCTGAGAACCAACAAGTGTGGCCAGAAAACTCCAACAAATTGTGTGAACTTCCTCTTTCCTTTCAAACCCTAATAGATTTGAATGTAAAATGTAAAAATGACTCCATGTAAATAAGAGAAGAAACAAAGGTAAAATTTTGGTAACTTGGATGGGAGAAAGTATTTCTAAAATTTGATATAGAGAATTGGGAAGCTTATAATTTAAATTATATCAAATTATAACAAGTAATGTGGCAAAAACACCATAAGCAAAACTGTCACTGTCACTGTCATCCCGTTACTCATCTATTTGCTCGAGCAGGCACCAGTAATGTCTCCATTGTGAGACTTGTTGTTACTGTTTATAATTTATGTTTTACTTATGGGCTGGAACGATAGCACAGTGGGTAGGGCATATCGAATACGGCATGGGTAGCTTGCCAGGCTTTGCTGTGCGGGCGAGATGCTCTCGGTAGCTTGCTGGGTTCTCCAAGAGGGGCGGAGGAATCAAACCCTGGTAGGCCGCATGTAAGGCAAACATCCGACCTGCTGTGCTATCGCTCTAGTCCATAAGCAAAACACAAATTATAAACTAGAAAGAATGTTTTCTAACTCAAATCAATATAGGGAATTTTTAGGCAAATACTATAAGTGTAAAGAAATAATATACCAACAATATGAGAGAAAATAAAGTTACTCTGATGGGAAGGGGTGGCTGGGAGAGTTCAGGAATGGGCAATGGAGCTAATTTGATCTTGGAACTATGTAGTTTGCATAATTATACAAGAATAACTCAACATAATTCTAGTAAAAATTAAAAGCAAATGAGAAAAGGTAATTATATTTTGAGTTATGGATTGCTTCTAAACCATTAAAATGTAATGATTCTGTTGTCCATCACTAGAAAATTTATATTAAAAAGTCTTCAAAAATTCTTAAGTAGAATAAAATGTGTGAGTGTGTTTATGTGTGTGAAATATTTTTTTTAATTCTTTTATTGATTCACCATGTGGAAAGTTACAAAGCTTTCAGGTTTAAGTCTCAGTTATACAATGCTCAAACACCCATCCCTTCACCAGTGCACATATTCCTGTGTGTGAAATATTTTGAAAAGGCTTAAAGAGATCCCAGTAACAATGTACATCCTTAGTAATCTTCAAATGTCATTTCCCAAAAAAACTATTCAAGCTCTTAGGAGCAAGTACTGATTCCAGGTCAGGGTCAGGAAATATGAGTTAAACCAAGATCAGATTTTGGTCATACAGTGTTCCCAAACACATTCCTCCACAGTGTATATTTCCCACCACCAATGTCCCCAGTTTCCTTCCACCATCCTCCCCCAAGCCTGCCTGTCTCTATGGCAGACACTTTCCTTTTCCCTCCCTCCCTCCTTCTCTCCTTCCTCTCTCTCTCTCTCTTTCTCTCTCTCTCTCTCCCCCCCCTTTTCCCTCCTCACCCCCCCGGGCTTTGGGGCATAATGGTTTGCAATATAGATACTGAGAGGTTATCATGTTATCATGTTTGTTTCTTTATCTATTTGAATCCA
Organism: Sorex araneus; assembly: GCF_027595985.1. NCBI lineage: Eukaryota > Metazoa > Chordata > Mammalia > Eulipotyphla > Soricidae > Sorex > Sorex araneus. Next base: position 450,015,448 of record NC_073302.1, read on the forward strand.
TGTTAGAATCAAACTTCATCAAGAGAGGACAAAAAAGAAACCTTCTTCTTTATGTTGCATCATTATATTGATATCAATAAAATGATATCAATATAATGAAAAACAAGCAATCTTATATTTCATGAAAATGTAATAGAAAACAAATTTTTCAAAAAATCTCGAGTGTGACATTAGAGAGTTACTTCCATTTCCTCAGGTATAACTAGAGTGAGCACCTCTGCAGAGCAGTAGCTGATGTCTCTGTGGACCTAACATATACGAAATCCTTTCCCTCACTCCCCCGTATTGTTCATGACCTTTGTGCTGGACTGCTGACCATTGCAGAGGACTGCCACCTCTTCCTTTTCCCTCAGGCCTTCAGGGACAAAAAGTAATGGGGGGGATTCACAAATGTATTTTCTTTAGGAAAGTTAATCCTTCAACAAAGCACCTCAAACCCTCAACCCATATGCAGAAAAATGCAGGATCAGTTCCTCATGGGGAAAAATAGAACCATAAACACTGCACAATTGTTACTTCAAGAATAGTCTTGAGGCCAGAGAGATGCACAGGGGTTAAGTCATGTGCCCTGCATCCAGCTAACCCTAGTTCAATCTGGGCACCATGAATGTCCCCCAGCACAGCCAAAACTGATCCCTGAGCACATAACTAAGAGTGATCCCTGAGCACTGACAGTTGTGGCTCAACCCTAAAGAACAGAATCTTAAGAACAAGTTTCCCAGTGGAGATGCTGATTCAGCACTTAGCCTGCACCACTGGGGGAAGCCAGGATATCTAATACTCTTTTCCCTTTTTAATTTTTATTTTCTTCCTGCACTAACATATGCCTCTGGTACCTGGATCTATGCAAACAGGATGAGAACACTATTCGAGTATCCCAAAGAGGAATCTAAAGAGCTATGCTGGGAGTATCATGTCTCACTCAAGTGAGAGAAGGAATCCGGAGTTCCAACCTCCGTCAATGGTCAAGAATCAGGGACGCTGTCTCGTTTGCCAAGGCATCAAAAATTAGATGGGCCAGACATGTAATGCAATCCAGAGATGACCGCTGGACTAGAGCAATTACTGACTGGATTCCATGGGATGTCAAAAGACCGTGTGGCCGCCCACCAACGAGATGGTCAGACTTCTTCGTCAAAACCCTGAATGAATGTTTTGAGACTCTTACTGTTCCTGGAGTGAACAGATATCATTGGGCTACACTGGCATGGGACAGGGATGAATGGAGATGCTACTGGCACCCATTCGAGCAAATCGAAGATTGGGATGACAAGTGATACAAGTGTCTATACAAAAAGGACATTGCTTTAAAGTAAACTATTCAAAAGACATAAGGAGAGGAGAAAGGCAATAATAACTTACAATACAAGCCCAGTCTCCTAGAAAGATCTGACCTTATAAATTAACAGAGTCTGATTAGGGGAAAAAGCTGACTAACTATTTGGGGAAGAGAGCACAGAGACGTAGTAGCAGATAAATGAAGAAATTGGAGTGACTCAGGAGCACTTTGATGGGTGTGACCTGATAAACCTAGGTGTTATCTTGCCACAGGGATCTTAGGTTTATTGGGTTACACATATCACAGTGCTCCCAAGTCACTCCCATTCCTCTGTGTTTATCTGTAAACTCTTCTCTGTATTCTCCTCCCCAACCAGTTAATCACCTTTTTCCCCCTAATCAGATTCTGTTAGCTTATAAGATCAAATCCTTCTAAGAAAACTGCGGGCCCAATATAGACTAGAGACTGAACACAATGGCCACTCAACACCTTTATTGCAAACCACAACACCTAATCAGAAAGAGTGAACAAAAGGGAATACCCTGCCATAGTGACAGCGTGGGGGGGGGGGGGAAACAGGACTGTGGAGGGGGGGAGGGATGTTGGGTTTACTGGTGGTGGAGAATGGGCACTGGTGAAGGGATGGGTTATCAAACTTTGTAAGGGAGAAACATGAGCACAAAAATGTATAAATCTGTAACTGTACCCTCACGTTGACTCACTAATTAAAAATAAACTATTAAATTAAAAAAAAAGAAAACAACTTGTATTGTAAGTTATGTCTTTTGCATATTTACCTTAAAGCAAAGTCCTTTCTGTATGGACGCAGGAAGACAGTTAATGTTATACTTTTGTACTTTGGGAGTTAATTGGCTCCAAATAATATTCACTCCTGAACATCTGCTTTCTCAACTTAAACCTCAGTTGCCCTTAGTTCCTATCACCCCACAAGCAAGGTCCCAACGAAGGATTGAATGGACTCAGGGCAAGTTGTGAGCTACCCTGGCATCAAAATGGGCCAGGCCAAGCACCATAATACTTAACTATAAGTTAAGAGCATGTTCCTGGACTAACTCTGTCATGACCCAAAAGAGGTAGCTGAATAAGGACCCTGCTGGGGTTAGGAAAACTAACCTGGCCTGAAGACTGTGGTCTGGAATATATAGTGAGATGTCCTCAGGAAGAACCCAACCTTAAGTTTATATCTCGTACTATGCTCATAAAGAATGGCATTGCTAGAAATATTAGAAGTAGATTTACTACAACTATCTAAGTGGATTACTAGCTGAGGAAAGATGGAAGCAACTCACCATGAGTGGAATCCAACCCTTGAGTGGATCTCCTAGTAATCTGGAGTAATCTCTTTAGATGAGATTTTGTCCTTGAGTTAATCTCCTGGAGGAGTGGTCTTACCTCTCTTTGTTGATTTGTTCATCTTTAGCCCACCTTTGTATCCCCAGCCTACATGATTTCTATATAAACTAGGCTGTAAGAGTGGGCTGGGGAAAGCCGGAAGGAGAATAAGGAGGAAACAAGAAGGAGAATGAAGAGCGAGAGCGAGAGAGAGAGAGAGAGAGAAGCAGAAGGGCAATGAGAGGAGAATGGAGAGGAGATTGGAATAAACTTCAATTGATACCGACCAATCTGGCCTTCATTTCTTCCTTTTTTTTTTTAGTTTTTCAAATTTTATGGAATCACCGTGAGATAGTTACAAGCTTTCATGTTTGGGTTACAATCTCACAATGATCAAACACCCATCCCTCCACCAGTGCACATTCCTCACCACTAATATCCCGGGTATACCCCCCTTTCCCACCCTCCCCCGGCCTCTAAGGCAGACAATATTCCCCATACTCTCTCTCTACTTTGGGGCATTGTAGCTTGCAACACAGACACTGACATGTCATCATGTTTGGTCCATTATCTACTTTCAGGATGCATCACCTATCCCAACTGGTTCCTCCAGCGATAATTTTCTTAGTGATCCGTTCTCTAGTCCATCTGCCTTCTCCCCTCCGCTCATGAAGCGTATCTACCATCCTTGCGTGTCAGCCTCATGTGATGCTATCCTACACTCCACAAATAAGTGCAGTCCCTCTATGTCTGTCCCTCTTTTTCTGACTCATTTCACTTAGCATGATACTCTCCATGTTTATCGATTTATAAGCAAATTTCATGACTTCATCTCTCCTAACAGCTGCATAGTATTCCATTGTGTAGATGTGTCAAAGTTTCTTTAACCAGTCATCTGCTTTAGGGCATTCAGGTTGTTTCCATATTTTGGCTACTGTGAACAGTGCTGCAATGAATATATAGGTACAGATGCCATTTCTATTGTGCTCTTTTGCATCCTCGAGATATATTCCCAGAAGTGGTATTGCAGGGTCATATGGAAGCTCCATTTCTAGTTTTGGAAGGACTGCCCATATTGTTTTCCAGAAAGGCTGGACCAGTTGGCATTCCCACCAACAGTGAAGGAGCGTCCCTTTTTCCCCACATCCACACCAGCACTGGTTGCTTTTGTTCTTTTGAATGTGTGCCAGTCTCTGTGGTGTGAGATGATATCTCATTGTTGTTTTGATTTGCATCTCCCTGATGACTAGGGATGTGGAGAATTTCTGAGGGAAAAAAGGGAAGAAAGGGATTTAGTAGATATATACAGGACGCTTCATCCTCAAAAAGCTGAATATACATTCTTCTCAAGTGTGCATGGAACATTCTCCAAGATAGACCACATGCTGAGCCACAAAACATACCTCTATAAAATTAAGAAGATAGAGATTGTATCAACGATATTCTCAGACCACGATGCGCTGAAATTAGAAATAAATCACACACACAAACAGAAAATGAAATCAAACACCTGAAAATTAAATAGCTCACTATTGGACAATGAGTGGCTTAGAAAGGAAATCAAAGAGGAAATCAAAAGATTTCTGGAAACGAACGACAATAAGGACACAAGTTACCAAGATCTATGGGACACAGCAAAAGCTGTGTTAAGAGGAAAGTTCATAGCTCTACAAGCATTCCTCAGGAAGGAGGAGCGAGCCCACATAAGTAACCTAACCTCACAGCTTAAGAGCTTGGAGAATGACCAACAAAAGAAGCCCAGTCCATAAGGGCCTTTCCTCTAAAATCAGGGACAAGACAAGGATGGCCACTCTCACCACTCCTGTTCAACATAGTCCTGGAAGTACTTGAGATAGCTGTTAGACAAGAAAAAGATATCAAGGGCATTCAAATAGGAAAGGAAAAAATAAAACTCTCACTATTTGCAGATGATATGATACTAAATCTAGAGAAACCTAAATCCTCTACTAAGAAACTCTTAGAAACAATGGACTTGTACAGTAAAGTTGCAGGTTATAAAATCAATACCCAAAAATCCATGGCCTTCCTATATGCAAACAATGAGACAGAGGAAAGGAACATGAAAAAAGCAATCCCATTCACAATCATGCCCCAGAAAATCAAGTACCTCGGAATCAGCTTAACTAAGGAAGTAGAAGACCTCCATAAAGAAAACTACAAGACGCTACTCCATGAAATAAAAGAAGAATTGAGGATATGGAAACATATCCCCTGCTCATGGTTAGGGAGAATCAACATTGTCAAAATGTCAATACTCCCAAAAGCATTGTACAGATTCAACGCAATCCCTATAAAGATACCCATGACATTCTTCAAAGAAATGGATTAAGCAATCCTGAAATTCATATGGAACAACAAACGCCCACGGATTGCGAAAACAATTCTTGGGAAAAAGATGATGGGAGGCATCACCCTCCCCAACCTCAAACTTTACCACAAAGCTCTAACAATTAAAACAGCATGGTACTGGAACAAAGGCAGAGCCTCAGACCAATGGAACAGGGTGGAATATCCCTACACACAACCCCTAATGTATGACCATCTAATCTTTGATAAGAAAGCAAGAAATGTGAAATGGAGCAAGGAAAGCCTCTTTAACAAGTGGTGCTGGCACAACTGGACAACCACATGCAAAAGAATGGGCTTAGACCTCGACCTTACACCATGCACAAAAGTCAGGTCAAAATGGATTAAAGACCTCAACATCAGACCACAAACCATAAGGTACATTGAAGACAAGGTCAGCAAAACCCTCCATGATATTGAAGCCAAGGGTTTCTTCAAATATGACATGCAACTGACCAACCAAGAGGAAATAGAGATAAACAAATGGGACTACATAAACTAAGAAGCTTCTGCACCCCAAAAGATACAGTGACCAGAATACAAAGACAGTCTGCAGAGTGGGAAAGGATATTCACCCAATACCCATCAGATAAGGGGTTGATATCAAGGGTATATAAGGCACTGGTTGAACTCTACAAGAAATCATCCAAACCCATCAGAAAATGGGGTGAAGAAATGAAAAGAAACTTTCTCAAAGAAAAGATACGGATGGCCAAAAGGTACATGAAAAAGTGCTCTACATCACTAATCATCAGGGAGATGCAAATCAAAACAACCATGAGATACCACCTCACACCACAGAGACTGGCACACATCCAAAAGAACAAAAGCAACCACTGTTGGAGAGGATGTGGGGAGAAAGGGACCCTTCTACACTGCTGGTGGGAATGCCGACTGGTTCAGCCCTTCTGGAAAACAATATGGACTCTTCTCAAACAATTAGAAATTGAGCTCCCATTTGACCCAGCAATACCACTACTGGGAATATACCCCAAAGAAGCAAAAAAGTATAGTCGAGATGACATCTGCACTTATATGTTCATCGCAGCACTGTTTACAATAGCCAGAATCTGGAAAAAGCCCGAGTGCCTGAGAGCAGATGACTGGTTAAAGAAACTCTGGTACATCTATACAATGGAATACTTTGCAGCTGTTAGAAAAAAATGAAGTCATGAACTTTGCATGTAAGTGGATCAACATGGAAAGTATCATGCTAAGTGAAATGAGTCAGAAAGAGAGAGACAAACATAGAAAGATTGCACTTTCTGTGGAATATAAAATGACAGAATAGGAGATTAATATCCAGTAATAGTATAAATAGGTACCAGTAGGTTGGGTCCATGGCTTGGAAGCTGGTCTCACTTGCTGGGGAAAAAGGCAGCTCAGATAGAGAAGGGAACACCAAGTATAATGTGGTTGGAGTTCCCGCTCGCGAAGGGAGATGTGTGCTGAAAGTAGACTAGAGACTGAACACAATGGCCACTCAATACCCCTATTACAAGCCACAACAGCCAATTGGAGAGTGAGAGAGATAAAAAGGGAATACCCTGCCACAGAGGCAGGGTGGGGTGGGGGGGAGATGGGATTGGGGGGAGGGATACTGGGTTTATTGGTGGTGAAGAATGGGCACTGGTGGAGGGATGTGTTTGTGAACATTGTATGAGGGAAAAACAAGTCCTAAAATGTGTGAATCTGTATCTGTACCCTCATGGTGATTCACTAATTGAAGAAGAAAATTTAAAAAATTTTAAAAGCCCAGTCCAAACAGGAGGAAGGAAATAATAAAACTCAGAGCAGAAATTAATGAGATGGAAACCAAAAAAAAAAACAATCCAAAAGATCAATTAAACCAAGAACTGGTTCTTTGACAAAATAAACAAGATCGATAAACCTCTAGCAAGACTCATTCCTTCCTTCGCCTACCCATCGCTGTCAGCCTCCCCAGGGTTGGGGAAGCGGAGACCATCAAACGCAAGTGGAAGGAGAGTTAGAACATCGCTGTCCTTTAGAAAATACACAACATATGAGCAGTCTTTAGCAACCATTAATATCTCATGGGCATGATCTCTCTTATTCATATGTGAATGGAAGAATTTTATTTCTTTCTAGATAGACTTTTGATGGTAGATAACCGTAAGATTATAAAGGGAATCAGTATAAATGTTAATCTTTTCTCCCTCACAGAGAATCAAGACTTTAGTGAGTGTAATTAACTGTGCCTCCTGAACTGATATCCCAGGTGGCTAAGCATGATTACAGGGTTGGTTTTTTGTAAAGTTACACTTGGATATGTGTTGTAAAAACTTTATCTCTGAAAAGTGCCTTTTTAATGGAGATACAATTTTGTAGCTTTGTTTATTTTTACTTGATTTCTTTGCTAATGGCATTGAATTATTAGATATGCCTCTGAAACTAATATCATGTTGAATTCTGTCAAGGTGTTACATAATGAACTTAATAGATTTGGGCCTAATATCAAGATTTTAAATCAATTTTGTATTAACACTTGTATATGATGAGATAGGATTCCAAATTAATTTTTGCATGCTATTAACCAATTTTCCCAGCACTATTTATTTTTTTTCCCAGCACTATTTATATTCCTTGTACTATTTCATTCACCTACCTTCTCATGGAAGAGTAACTGAACAAATAACTGAGGGTTTATCTCTGGGCTCTTAATTCTATTCCTTTTATCTGAGAGTTTACATTTATTACAGTACCATGTAGTCTTAGGTTACTAAAGCTTAATTGTACAATTTTAAGTGAAGGAGGGAGTACCTTATATTTTCCCAGGATGCTCTAGACATGCAATTTTATTATTCCATATAAATTTTAGCAGTATTTGGTTCCTGCCACTTTGGAAATGTCAAGGGATTTTCATGTAGACTGCATTAAATGTGTATATTGCTTTGGGTAGAGTTGTAATTTTAGCAATGTTAATAATTCCAAACCATAATTATTATGCACTTTTATTTCTTTCTCTAGTGCTTTATAGTTTTTTTGTAAATGCTATCAGCTCCTTTGTTAATTTGATTATGAGATATTTGATTTGGGGAGCACATCTGTTCCTAGAATTGTTTTCTTTACATGCCTATCTTTAATTTTATTTTTCTGTTTATAGAATTCAATGGACTTATGTGTATCATTTTATATCCCACCACTTTACTGCTTAGGTATTTGTTTGTATGGGAGATTTTTGTGGTATCTTTGCAGCTATCATGTCAGCTGCAGATACTGATAATTTGGTTTCTTCTTTTCCAATTGAAATCCATGTAATAACTCTTTCTTGCCTAATTTCTGTAGCAAAGACTTCCAATATTATATTCCTTTCAATATTATGTTTCCAATAATAGTGGGGAGAGTGGACCTTCTTTTCCTGTGTTATGTCCAACCATTTTCTTCTGTCTTACAGAATTTCAGATAGATCTGATGTGAGTTTTATAGGGTTCCTGTACATGGAGTTTTCTTCTTTTATCACATTATTTTCATGATCCTATACTTTTTCCCTTTTTCCCACTCCTCCCCTGTCCCTTGAGGCTTGGTGTTTGCCACCACCGCCGCTCGTACCTGGAGCTTGTCACTGACTTCTAGAAGATGGCGGCCCCCCAAGGCTCCTAGAGGGCAGGCAGAGGGATGGCACCTGCCCCCGTCTGAAGCGGCTCAGCAGATCAGCCTATTGCAGTCCAGGCCCATCTCTGCAGAAAGATGCTCGGGTTTGAGATTCGTTTGTGTATCCTAAAATTTCTGGGTTTTTTGAATGGTGAAATACAGATACTCCAACATCACAATAGACTGTGCTTCCAAAGGCTTTAAAATCTCTTTCAGAAAACTTGGGGCCGAGTTGATGGAGAAGAGTGCACTGTGAATAGCACTGGGTTCAAAATGCAACAAAAGAAAGACCAAAAATATTCTGAAAGAGGCCCCACAGGAGAAGTGTAGGATGACATTGCTGTGTCCTTTCCCCCTTGCCACAAGGAGCTTAGGTTTATCCCAGTCACACCCATCAAGGTGCTCCCGAGTTACTCCCATTCCTTTGTCTATCTGTAACCACTACTCTGTGCTCTCTTCCCCAAACAGTTAATCAGTTTTTCTTCCTAATCAGACTGTTAATCTGTAAGGTCAGATCTTTCTAGGAGACTGAACTTATATTGTAAGTTAATATTGCCTTTCTCCTCTCCTTATAACTTTTGAATAGTTTACTTTAAAACAATGTTCTTTTTGTATAGACACAAGAAGAAAATATTATGCTTTTGTAATTTGGGATTTAATTGGCTTCAAATATTATTCATTGCTGGGCATCTTCTTCTCGACTTAAGTGTCAGTTACCCACAGTTCCTAGCACCCCAAAAGCAGGGTCCCTATGAGGGACAGGACTGACCCAGGGCAAGCGGTGAGTTATGTGCTACCCTGGCATTGAGATGGGCCTGACCAAAGTGCCTAATTCTTAACTATAAGTTAAGAGCTTGATCATGGACAAATACTGTCATGATCCAAAAGTAACTATGAGACTAGGACCCTGCTAGGGATAGGAAAGACTAATCTGGCCTGAGCACAGCAGTCTGAGATTGAAAGGGCCCCAGGAGAGAAATTCTAAGCTTAATTCATTTCTTATTTTGTCCATACAAAATGATTAACATTATGAATGCTTATATGTTAGTTAGACAAGGAGAGGAGAAACACACTCATGGGATTCGCCCTTGGATGATTCATCCTGCTGAAGGAGAATCTGTCCTAGAAGCAGCATCTCCTGAGGGAAAGAACTTTAACCCTGTTGATTGTGACCACACCTATGTGTAAGCCCCAACCCCCTCTTGCTGGGGGAATTTAACTAGGCTGTAAGAGTAAGCTGGGGGAGAGATCCAGAGCCAGAAGAGAAGCGAGAGTCGGGAGTGAATGAAATAAATGACAACTTATCAATCACCCAGCTTGGCCCTCATTTCCTCCTCCATCTGCCCCATGGCCAGGGTAGATCCAGCTGGGGGAATGGCCCGGGACTGTCCCCCTTAAACCTGGGGGCGGCCGACGGGGAGAGCTGCTGGGGTTCTCCCTCGGTCGCCCCCTGGCAGATGTTTTTTACAGAGAGGTACCTGGCAGTTACCAGCAAACAGCCATGGGAGAGTTTTAATGGGAGGGACCTCAACAAGTATGGAGGTCCAGTAGCCCAGCCCCAGAATTGGTGGAGGGATGAAGCAGATAGACAGACACATGATAGTCAGGTGATTTTAATGGGAAATTATAAGTTCACACAAAGCCTTGAGTCTTGCCTTATGAAATTGGCAAATACTGTAAAATAGAGCTTTGTATTTGTATTTCTTGGTCTCTTGCTACTTCTATTATTTCTTATAACCCCGAAAATAGCTTTATTGTTGCTTTGAATGTTGAATTTTCCACAGTTTCACATATAAACAATAGGTTATATGTTTAAACAATGGAATGTCAAGAAATAAAAGATCTTTATTACCAGGAAAACAAACAAACTCAATTATGTAACATCTGCCTGTGAGCAGGGTTGAGTGGTGGTAGGAAGGTGTAATGATGGTGACATTCGTATTGAAATACTGAATGTAATCAACTATTGTGAAAAACTTTATGAAAACACAAGCACAACACAAAAATACAGTTTATACACAAAGAATGCACACACAAACATACCACATTCACACTGGGACTTACATCCTCTCTGGGCATGTTTCCTCTCTCTGGGGCCTTGTTCTTTTGTGGATTTGTTGGTCCTCCCTTTGGCAGTGAACACACTGCAGCAGAAGGTGGGGGTTGCTAGACACAACACACCTAACAGCTGTCAGATTCCAAATTCAACTGAGAATAGGGAGTGTGTGCTTTGATCACGTTTGGTTACTGATAGACTCTTGGGTGGTTAAAGTGTGTCTGGAAGCATTGGTGGGGGGAAGAGGAAGAATTAGAAATAGAACAAGCTCTACAATGTCAATGGATGATATTCCAACCTCTCGTGTTGCAAGTCATACCTGCAAAACATCTCTTTTATAAGGTTCTTCCCACCGGGCCAGGAGACCACATCAAAGGAACTTCCCCCTAATCCGGGTGCTGAGGACTTGGATCTTAACTCTCCACAGGAGCTTCTGGGGCCTCTCTTTGGCTCTTTAACCTCCTCCTCAGACTCTCCCATGCCTCCTTTGGGCCTGTCACTATCCTGGTGGAACCTTTCCTCAGAGACAAGAACCATTGTTCCAGGAGGTGCAGGCTGGAGCAGAGAACAGAGAACTTCAGGTCACTAGAGGAAGGGCATTCATTCCTCTGTCTCTCAGAACACAGAGTTTCCTCAGCAGCTGCAGCCCTGCAGCTCATGGTTTCAGACCACAGACAGGAAAAGGTTATTTTTATTACTTGGAAAAGACACTCAAAACAAAGTTCTTCTAAAGGCAGTTGGTTTCAGGAATCGAAAGAGAAAATGAAAAATTTCAAGTGGAAAGAGGGTTCAGAGGGGTGAAGGGCTGAGTTGGCTCTGTGCAAGGGGAGTCTGTGGAGAACAGATTGAGGAATTGTTTCTCCCTGAGGAGTAAACAGGATGAGGATGTGGTGACTGAGGGTGAGGGGCTCAGCAGGCACCTCTCAAGGCCACAGCCACTCTCCTTCCCCTCTCCACTTAACCAAATTGTTCTGTTTCTGTGTGAAGCAGAGAGTTAGAGGGCCATTGAGGAGGACCCCAATACAAACGGCAGCATATAGGTCATGGGAAGCACGATGTAGGAGCTGGCGACTGAACATGTTGTCTGTTTTGCCTTGTAAGTCTCATGCCCGTGACACCTTAGAGTCAGGAGCAAGTGTCAGCCATAATCATGTCTCCCATCCTTCTCCAGCTCATTCTACTCTGGGTCCCAGCCAGCAGCCATGCTGTCATCTCTCACCTCCCTCCCCCCTCCATCAACACCTGTGAGGCAACATAAGCATTTTGCATGGTCGGATTGGTTTTGTTTTTAATTTTTGAACTCATTATATACATGTAAGCTTGTCGTGCAGTGTGGGGAAGATAATTCCAACAATTTCAAATACGGTTAATCAAAGTGGTATTAACTTTGATAAAGGATCAACTTCGATAAACTTTGGTAAAGGAAGTGATCATTAATGTAAAGAGAGGGGTTCGGCAGGGCGATACCATTTCACTGAAACTCTTCAGTGCCACCCTCTAGAACATCATGCGACAACTGGAATGGGAAGGAGAATGGGAGTGAAGATAGACGGTCGGCAACTACACAACCTCTGCTTCGCTGATGACATCATTCTCATAACACCAAACATTAGCCAAGTGGCACAAATGCTGGCTGACTTTGACCAGGAGTGTGGAAAGGTCAGACTGCAGCTGAATCTCAGCTAGTCACTGACATTCCATTGGCTCTCAATGGAATGACCATGTCCAAATGCAGCAGCTATGTGTACCTGGGTCGAGACCTCAGCATGAGGAATGACTTGGCACCAGAACTGCACAGGAGGAAGAGAGCAGAGTGGAACACCTTCAAGAGCATCGAAGAAGTGGTTAAGAGTACGAAGAATCTCTGGCTCTGGGCACATCTCTGACTCCACTGTTCTTCCTGCACTAACATACGCCTCAGAGATCTGGGCCTATGAAAACAGAACAAGAACGCTATTCGGGTACCCAAAGAGGAATCGAAAGACTATGCTAGGAGTATCACGTCTCACTCAAGTGAGAGAAGGAATCCAGAGTTCCGACCTCTGTCGACGGTCAAGAATCAGGGACGCTGTCTTGTTTGCCCGGTGTCAAAAATCAGATGGGCCTCACACGTAATGCGATTCAGAGATGGCGGCTGGACTAGAACCATTACCAACTGAATTCCACGGGATGTCAAAAGACTGCTTGGCCACCCACCAACAAGATGGTCGTATTTCTTTGTCAAAACCTTAAATGAGAGTCTCGGGCCAGGGCCGGTGCCGGCTCGAGCTCCGCCGAGATTCGATCCAGGTGGCCATGCCTTTGCACAGCCGCTTTGCTGCTGAACAACCAGGATCCACAGCCAGCTATATTACTTGGGGTCCCAGAGAGTGCTTGCAGCCATGTCTCCAGACTGTGAACAAAGTTTTTGCCCTATGTCGGCTAAGGAGGGAAATATCCTTCTTCCTTGGTTTTAATTCCCTCTGGGAGAAAGCGGTATGGCGTCCGCCATATTATGGAACTTATAAAGAAGTATGAACTTGGTGGTGGGGGGAAAAAAATGTGTTTTGAACTTGAAACAGTGGGACACTTGGGCAGTTCTGGGCCAGGGCCGGTGCCGGCTCAAGCTCCATTGAGATTCGACCCAGTTTGCCATGCCTTTGCACAGTCGCTTTGCTGCTGAACGACCAGGATCCAGAGCCAGCTATATTACTTGGGGTCCCAGCGAGTGCTTGCAGCCATGTCTCCAGACCGTGAACTCTTAGACTGTGAACTAAGCTTTTGCTTGCAGCCATGTCTCCAGACTGTGAACTCTTAGACTGTGAACTAAGCTTTTGCTCCATGTTGTCCAGGAAGGGAAATGATGCAATTTCCAAGTTAAATCTCCCTGGACTTAATTACTAAAATACAGAAATCCTAAAACGCGCGGCCGCTACTGCAGCTGCACAACTTTATATCTCTTCATTATCATCAGTGGAAAACTAATTATCAAATGTTCCCTTGTCAATAGGGCTGTACTCTTGGGGGATAAACTCCAATAAGAATAGTGAGTTCTGTGTTGAAACTCCAACAACAATAGTGAGTTTTGTGTTGAAATATGGAATGTAATCAAGGTAAAGAGAAAAGAAAGTGAAATTTATCAGTTATACGGGGGAATGGGGGGTTGCGGGGCAGGGGGGGTGGGAGGTATACTGGTTTTTTTTTTCTTTTTTTTTTTGGTGGTGGAATATGGGCACTGGTGAAAGGACGGGTATTTGAGCATTGTATAACTGAGACATAAGCCTGAGAACTTTGTATCTTTCCACATATTGATTCAATAAAATAAATTTTTTAAAAAACTTAAATGAACTGTTTGAGGTTCTTTCTGTTCCTAGAGTGAGCAGATATCATTGGGCTACACTGGCATGGGACAGGGACAAATGGAGACGTTACTGGCGCCCACTGGAGCAAATCAAAGATCAACGGGATGACAAGTGATATAAGTGAAGGATGACTAGAAACCAGTAGTAGCCATATCTCATGCTAAACACCCACAGTCAAGAAGAACAAAAAAAACAGCACAGAGCCAAAGGGGTGAAGCACCGGCTGACTGTGGGATCCTGAATGGGTTGAGGCCCTGCCTCAGAGGATCCTTGGAGACCCCTGAGGGCAGACTCTATGCTGGGCTGGGGTCAGCCTCTGCACTGGGCTTTTGGTCGACTTTCTCTTCTACAGCTGCCAACTGGGTCCTTCCCACCTGCACTTCTGATGGCCTTGGTCTTCTCCAGCCCAACCAGGTCATTTGCCCTCACCCTCCGCCTCCCCATCCCAAGCATCCAGCTCCCAGGGACACTTGGCTGAGCTGGTGCAGGCCCAGACCCCAACACCTGAAACGCCCCACCCCGGGGCTGGTGAATGTGTGGGGCACCTTCCACAGTGCCTGGGAGTCTGTGCACAACATTGTTTTTTTCAATCCACCCTTGAACTCAGAGCAGTTTTTGTTAGGAAGTGCCCAATCATTACTCAACATCACGGTTGACAGTAGTCTGCTCTGTCCAGAGGTGGTGAGAGTCATTTTTCTGCATTTTGATTACAGCTGCGGTAGTTCTCACAGCATTGAGTGTCTGAAGAACTTTAATGCTGTCTGAAGAACTTCAATCAGAAGTCTAACAAATTGTCCGGCAGTCTTGTGAAGAAGCTAGAGGACTTTTTTGCAGTTTCTCTGATGCTGACTCCTTAGATTTGTGAGCTTCCAGCTGAAATTGGTTTGGCCGACTGGAGTTTAGAAGGTTAAACAGTTTCTGACCGTCTGAGGATTGAATTCAGCAAATCAATTAGACTCCTGAGGAGACATAGCAGAAGCCAAAATTTCTTTGTGGGGTTGTCATCTGTTTAAATATAAGCATAGACTTTCCCTCCTACGAGGAGTTTCCCCAATACATTCAAGTGGGGAAATACCTCCTTTTTTGTTTTTGTCTTAATATTCTATATGTCGGCATAAAGCCACAGTGTTCCCTATTTAAGAGTTAGCTCCAGAGTCAGGGGCAATAGGGGGATGCAGAATGGGAACTCTAATCTCTGCTTGCCATTGCTCAAGTAAATCTAGTCCCCATAAGTTCAGAGGCATGGGTGCTATGCTATATAGGGCTGTATAGTGGCTTTAACGCCCTCAGGACCATAACATTTTAACTGTCTGGCACTCTGCTGGACAGAGGAAGAAGGTATCTTAACTACTCCATGCAAACCATAGGGTATTTCCTGCACGGCCCACTTACGGGGACAATATAGGGTAGAGATGATAGAGGCATTGGCTCCCAAGTCAATCATTCCCTTAAATTTATTTCCATGAATCTCAAGAGTTACAAGTTGGCGGTGCCCTCCCTAAGACGGGCAACATAGGCAATCAAAGTGCTGCCCAAATCTTCCATGCTAGGGTGAGTGGATTGACCTGGCATAACAAAAGGAAGCAAGAGAAGCTGAGAAATGTGCTCT
Source organism: Sorex araneus (assembly GCF_027595985.1). Classification (NCBI taxonomy): domain Eukaryota; kingdom Metazoa; phylum Chordata; class Mammalia; order Eulipotyphla; family Soricidae; genus Sorex; species Sorex araneus. The sequence continues at coordinate 450,031,065 of NC_073302.1, forward strand.
CCCTTATCAAGTGTCCAAACTGTTGGCACCGTAATAATGATTATTATTCCACCAGTATAATCAGAATCAATGGCCCTGGTATGAACAGTAATTCCCTTAATAGTTAAACTGATTCTCCCTAAGACTGGGCCTACAGTGCCTCGTGGGATAGATCCCTTCACACCAGAATTTAATCTATAGGGACACTGGGCAGGGGTTATAGTAACTGTATCAGGGCACAAAATATCCAAGCCTGCGCTTCCTGCTGTGGCCAGCTGCAGCAAATCTACTGAGTGGAGCTCTGGGGCTCTGTTTTGGGAAGGGGGGCTGCAGTCTGGGACATCCCCTGGTTTAAAGGGGCCTGGGGATGCCCCCCTCGCTGGTTTCCCACAATCAGGTAACCCCTAGCATCAAATCTATCAGGTAGTCTCTGGCCCAGTGGTTTCCCCTCTTACACCGGGGTCAGGGCCCAGATGGCGCTTTTGAAGAGGTAGGGGGTTTCCTGCAATCCTTTGAAAGAAAAAGTGACCTAATTTCCCACAATTGTGACATCTTTTCTGAGCTTGTCTCTCTACTGCATAGGCCTCAACAGCCTTCATCTGTGCCTTGTTTCTAACAGAACTAACATTACAACATGCTTTCATGTACCTCATTATGTCTTCTTTTTCCTAAATGGGTCACAGAATAGGCTGGCAATCCTCATTTTAGCATTTTCGAAAGACAGTTGTTCTGACAGGTTTTTTTTGAGTCACTTTACACTTAACCTGTTTATCAAATGCATCAATCAATCTCCCTATAAAGTCTGCATATGGTTATGAGACGCTCTGAACAATCTTTGTATAACTTCCCTTAAATTCGGCATCTGCATCAATCTTTTCCCAAGCACACAGGGATGCCTCATGGGCATGAGCAAAAATAGCATGAGGCAAGGTGACTTGCTTTTGAGGGTCGTGCCATTTCCCTTCACCTATTAACATCTCATAAATAAATTTAATCCCAGAAAATTTTCATCCAGCATGACCTAAGTTATGAAGTTTTGTTAGGGCCTCATCACTGAGCCTCATCCTCCATTGCATGTACTGAGAAGGATTTAAACATGTTTTAGCAAACACGTGAATATCATGAGGTGCTCAATAGACACTTTTACACCATCTTATAAGAGATTCCTTACAGTACGGAGATGTAGGTTTGTAGGTTTGTGCAAAGTACAGGCCTTTTTGAAATGGCTGAGTAAATCCATTCTTAATCCTTGATAAAATGGAGGCTACTTCTCCTTCAGCTGTACTGGGTAATTGGGAACACGTCCTGAGCGATCTGGAGGCCGCTTGGCTAAGCCATTATCAGACTCAAAATCTGAGGGAGTGGCAGCAGACTCAAAATCGGTATCCCTTTTATCTGATGCACTGGAAATGGAGTCATATGTAAGACATGAGGATCCTCTGTAGGGAAGATTCATTCACCAGCATCAGAAGTACTTTTACTTTGAGAGCACATTTCTACTGGAAACACATTGTGTCTCTTTTGGGACTTAAGTACGGGAGGAGCTCAGGGTTTCTGATTTATAATATCCTCCTCCTAAACTGTACTTCTCCAAAACAGAATAAAATTAACAATCTCCATGTAACCCAGAATTCCATGGGGATCTTAGTCCCTTCTTTAGATGCCATGTAGATCCTTTTCTTAACTTTTTTCCAAATCTTGGTAACTAGAGTCCCTTCACCTTGGAACCATGGAGTGATTTCATAAACAACTTAAAAGCAGGACCTGAGTTGGTCTCTGGAAATACAGTCCTCCGAGTTCCCTGTTCTGCAGGAGAGATACTGAATCAAATCCACAACTGACTTGGCCCGTCATTCTGGCTTGAGAAACACTGAAAGATCCTCAGAAGGCTCAGGATCTGTCCCATCTTAGTGGGTGGTATGGCTACGATTATAAATCCTAGTACCCTAAAGAATCTACTATTCCACTCTCCTCTGAATGGCGGAATACAACTAGGACTTTAAAATAACCAGTAATGTGAAAATTTGTACTTACCTCTGTAAGTAGGATCCACTGACACAGTGCTTACCTTTAGATGCCCACCAATTGGGGGTTCAGGCCTTCATGCCCACACAGGAACGCCAGCTGTTGGATTTTTTAATTATTATTTGTCTCAGCTCATGTCTCAACCCAACAACACACAATCTGATATGTAATAAGAGAGAAACGGAGTGGTGGGCTGTGGCAAAGGCGAGCCTGTGCACAGGCTGGGCACAGGCAGGATGCGGGGGCTGACTCCCTAGGCTCTTCCGGGACCATGAGCAGAGGATGGGCGATGGGTGGACTCCCCCATGGCATCCCATCTCTCCCTTTAAGGGAGAGTCATCACTACAGCTATAGTCTCGGTCATCAGAGTTCCATCAGTGGTTCAAGTTACAAGTTGCATAGTTTTGTGATTCTGACTTATTTTTGAAAGGAAATGTTTTTATCAAATTCCCTATGTTGGGCTGTATACACCTACAACCTCCCTGTTTTGTTTTGCTATTCTGCAGAAAGTAGCAATTGCTATTTATCATGAATTTTTTTTTTTTTGCTTTTTGAGTCACTCCCGGTGATGCACAGAGGTTACTCCTGGCTCATGCACTCAGAAATTACTCCTGGCAGTGCTCAGGGGACTATACAGGATGCTGAGAATAGAAAGAACCCTGGTTGGCCACGTGCAAGACAAACACCCTACCCATTGTTGTGCTATAGCTGCAGCCCAATTTATCATTATTTTTAAAATATCCTTTTGCTTTCCTGATTTGTGTCATACACAGCATCTGATTAATCATAAATATTCACCCTGGGGGTCCTAGCAATAGTCCAGACTGGAGGGTGTTTGCTCTGCACATGGTCAACCCAGGTTTGATCCCCAGAATCCCTTGAGCACCACCAGGAGTAAGTCCTGAGTGCAGAACCAGGAATAACCCCTGAGCATGGCTGGTTGTGACCCAGCAAACTAAAAAATAGGAAGAAGAAAAATAAATATTCACTTTTTAAGCATATTAGGCCATTATTTCAAAATTAGGCCATTACTTCAAAATGTTACAAATTGTGCTACTTATTTTGAAAATTAAACTATTTTTAATTTAATCTGTTGGAAATAATTTATTGGTAAGTTCAATTAACGATTTAAATATAGTTAGATTTTGCTATAACTGCTACTATATTCCAATTAAAGCATTTAATTTGTGTAAAAAATTTATCAAACAGAATCCAGCTACTGACACTAACTGACCATGTGATGTGTTCTTGTGTAATAGTATGAGTATGACAGATATAAAATGCACTACAACAGGAAGAGTTAAATATGTTTCTATCAAATGACAAAGAAGTTGTGATGGCAAGCTATCTCACATTGCTTCCCTCTTAATCAATCTTAAAACTCATTAAAACTAAATCAAAATTGAAGTGTTACACCTCAGGTGAACCATCTACGTTTGACATACTCAGAATCAAATGAGACTCTTAGCTATAAGACCGGATTCTGAATTATTTGGACATGAAACTAATACCTATAACAAATTCTTGAATGAAAAAGACATTCCAAATACCAAGAAACTCTTTTAATATGAGGAAAGTGAATACAAATGTGCCAAAAGAAAGTTAGATATATATAAAGGTGAAGAGGAAATATTCTGTAGCTTTTTATCTTATTTAAGCAAAGAAAATATTTTAGTAAAATGTTTCGTAAAAAAATAGTGAATTTTTCTGAAGAATTCTGAGTTTGTTCTAGCAGGCACTTAAATTACTTCTAAGTCACATTACCCTGAGAACCGTTAATTTTTAATAAGGATAGAGATTTTTTCCTGTTTCTCATCCTTTACTGCAAACTATTTTCTCCAGATGTTTGTGTTTAAATTGAGTGAAAATTATCATGTTATTTTTATTTAGTTAAATGCTAGGAGTTTCTGGTAGTGTATGGCCCAAGACATCAGGACTTATGAGCCTGTGAGAACACTCCAGGAACCAGGCAACAGTCTTGGACCACCGGTCCAGAAAACTAGGGGGGCAAATTGTTCCCTTAGAATTCTTGGATTTACTGTGGTTGGACTTATGTCTCTGTCTCAGCTATTCTCTCAAAAGCAGTTCCCTAGTATTGAGCAATCACACCTTAACTGATCATCTCAGCACCTTTACTTTTCAGATGGTTATGCTTTGTTCCAAGCTTTGCACACTCTCCTCTCTTTCTACACATACCACATGCTTCCTTCCATATATCTACTCCTGCTTGCCATGAACAAATTGTCTCTCTGGCCCTGTGATTTTAATTTTCACAAGAATAAGTACCTGAGGAAAACCAAGAAAATATAAAATGTAGGTTGAGGAAGAGTTGACCTTATTATAATCAAAAACACTATTATCAAGTCAATATTTTATTCATTTAGGAGAATAATACATAGAAGATAAACAGAATTCAAAATACTGGCATAAACTTTTGAGATTGTGAAATTTTAATACAAGTATTGTACTTTTAATACAGAATATATTGCACTTTGATCAATTGGAAATGGACCATAAGTTTAGTGAAGAGTCCTGGTACAAAAAGCTTTCTTAAATATACAAAATAAGTCTCAGATCAGCCTTGACACTCTTCTCTGTGTCTTTCAACAGTAGAGGTACTTAAACTTCCTCAGGAGTTCACTGATTTGGAGGAAGATGGCTGCCATGGCCTTCAGCTGTGAGACCAGAAATCTGTGGGGGTTGACAGAGACTCTCCAATCAATGGATTACTATACAGACAGGTAAAAGGTGATATTCTAGGTTTTGAGGTGAATCCCAAGGTTGTCAACACCCAGAGAAATTCCATTCCCCACCCTCTTCACAAGAGACCATTTAAAGGAGGAACAAGGACAGCCATCAAAGGTATTTCCCCATGACATTCATTCTATGTGCATTCAAACTTAGTCAGACTCCCCAGGATGTCCCCAGCAACATCTTGAATCTCAGAGAAAGTGAGGTGCATCAGGAGGAAGTTCTCCACCTGTGCCCTAAGACACTTGTCGCAAGGGCAAGAAAGACCAACATCTGGATCCGCTCTTTTCTTACCCCACATTGCTCGAACACTTTCAGTAAAGCGGCTCTCCAGAAATACACCATGGGCTTCCGGAATGTCCCCCATCAAACCGGCTTCTCCCTGTCATGTTTATGCTATCCACCTGCTTACTCAAGGTCCCTGTTCTCTCTGTGCCTTCATGTCACAGCCCTGCCTGGGAACTCTCACAGCAGACACTCACCCCAGGCATCCTTCTAGCCCCACTTTCAAGGGAGGAGGGAAAGAGGATTTCCCTTTCCCTGAAAAGAAGAATTGAGGCAGGGATGAAATGCCTTTGTTTTTCAAACACCAAATACCAGGTATCATGCGGAAAGAGTAGGGGTACATGAGCCCCTAATTAAGTTTGCCTCTGGGTAATGCTCCTCTTTGTGGTTCACATGGCATTTCAATGAACTAGAGTCAAAACTATCGTCACATCTTAGACATCTGGGTCACTGCATTTTTTTTTATCTTATCACCTGAACCTTGCCATGGAATTCATTAGCTCTTCATTTATGTTCTCCTTTAAAAGTGGGTGCACGGAATGTCCTTTGGGTTGAGTCCTGTGTTGAATCCCTGGGTTGAATCTCTCTGCCCGGCAACGTACATCTCCCCACATGACACAGGAGCGTTTGCTATATTTTAACCCACCACACACAGGCCAGCAAAAGTTCTAAGAGTCAATCTGCCGACACCATTTCTGTAGAGGGTATAAACCAAGGAATATGAAGGCCCCTGTTCTTCTCCCCACTCTGACATGCATCGTCAACATTGGAGGAGAAATTCCAGTGACCAAGATGCTCTGGGTGGTCACAGTGGAATAATGAGGCACAGTGTGCCCAAAGCTTTGATTCTATCAGGGGAAAGGGAGTCATCTCAATAAGAATGTAGGCGAGATGCCGGGCTGTGTGTGAGGGAGCCCCAGGAGAGAGCGCCAAGGGGCTCTGGGATGTGAGCTGGAACGAAGGAAGCTGCAGCCCCCAACCACAGCAGGCACGAGACTGGCCTGAGACTGGGAGGGTGAGTGCTCCATGAAGATAGAGCAAGTCTAGAAGCTGGACTCCGGCTGCAGGGGGCTGGCGGGAAGCAGCTGTGCCCAGCCACAGGCCAGCCTTCCCTCAAAGGAGCGCGCTCCCCAGGACACGTTTGTGGGATTCCTCAGACTCCCTCTGGACCCTGCACAGCTCCTCTAGCCAGGCCTCCTCCTCCGCCTCCTCCTGGGAGCCTTGCCCCGGGACCGCTGGCCTCGCTGGCCCGTCCTCATGTGGCCTCTCCCGCCAGTACAGGTACGCGCTGTTGCTGTAGCACCGGCCCTCGTGTTCCCACAGCACAACCTCCACCTGCTCCATGAGCGCCCGGAGCTGGTCCTCCCGCTCGCGCCCCTGCGCCCTGTTGTTGAAGCCGCAGTGGCGCCGCGCGCACAGCGCGTCCAGCCTGGCCAGGTCCCGGTTGTCCGAGCCCCGCAGGTACTCGTCCAGGGAGCCTCCAGCCAGGTCCTCGCTGCGGGTGAACACCAGGATGGTGTGTGCCAGCACGCCCGCCCCGAAGAGCTGCTGGAGGCGCAGGGCCGCCTGGCGATCCTGCTCTGTGAAGCGGCCCAACTGGGTCACCAGCAGCACCGCGTGGGGCCCCGGGGAGGACAAGGTGACCGCCTCGCACATGCGCTGGGCGGACGCCGCAGGAGGGTCCAAGGGACACAGGAGATCGGGGGTGTCCATCACCTCCAGCTGCTTCCCGGCCCACTCACTCGTCCCCGTCTGGAAGGTCCGTGTCACAGGCGCAGCGCTGAGTCTCGACTCGAACTGGGTCCGGCCCAGGATGCTGTTCCCGGTGGCGCTCTTCCCACTTCCGCTTTTCCCCACCACCATCAGCCTCAGCGTCTGGGGGGTCTCCTCGCTCTCCGGCACACCTAGATTCGAGGGAAGCAGAGGGCTAGGGCTTGGAGGCCAGCCACCTGCAGAGCCCTGCGGGGGAGGTTCCCTGCCCTCTTGCGTCGGAGACAGCGCCGCGCCAGCATCTCTTGGCATTTCTGAACAGTGTGTGTGTGAGCTGGGCCAGCAGTCCTTGTGTGTGCATGCATGTGCACGTCTGTGTATGTGCAGGGTGTGCCACAGCTTTCTCTGGGGAGGTGAAAGGTGCTCTCTGTCTGTGCTCAGAGTTCCTGTAAAACTGGACACAGGATGAGGCCCCTCTGGGCATCCCAGAGCCAGTGCTCATCGTGACTTTAGATTCGCCACTGTCAAGTGAGCTCCAGGGTTGTTTTTCTTTTTCATAATGTTTACCTTTGTGTACAGAAGTTGTCAGACTTGTACTGTTAGCACTTTTCTATGTGATGACTTCATTTGAATGTTTTCCGTCGTTCAGGTCAGGGAATGTGTTTTATGCAGTGAAATAATCGTGTGTTCAAATGCCTCATAATTCACAAATATACTCTCCCATGTATGAGCGATAGCACAGTGGGTAGGGCGTTCACCTTGCTGTGGCCAACCTGGGTTCGATTCCTCTGCCCCTCTCAGAGAGCCCGGCAAGCTACCAAGAGTATCTTGCTGCTTGGCAGATCCTGGCAAGCTACCCATGGCATATTCAATATGCCAAAAACAGTAACAACAAGTCTCACAATGGAGATGTTACTGGTGCCTGCTCAAGAAAATCGATGAACAACGAGATGACAGTGATAGTGACAGTGACTCTCCCAGGAAGTAAATAAGTGAGTCTCCAGCACCTGGATCTGTTTCCCCAGGTGAGTGGCAGATCAGGCCCATGAGGGTTGAGCCCACACCCAGGTCAGTGTCTGTTTGGGAGAAGCCTCGGGAGAGGAGCTGTATCTGAGGCACAACCAGCACCACCTGCTTATCCCGGGGGCTCTGCAGACCGTGGCCCTGAGGGCTGGTCCTGGTGAACCAAACCCACTGCAGGTCTGACCGGCCTCAGGGGAAGGGAAGTGATTGTCTCCGTGGGTCAGGCCCTCATCGTGGGGAGAACTCACCAGGTGATTCTGTCACTTCTGGGGTGAGGACAGACCCTGGGGAGTCAGTCTCTGTGTCCGTTGAGTCCTCTTCCTCTGCAAACTTCACCTGAACTGCAGGTCCAGTCTGTGCCTGTCCTAAGGTCACATCTGCTGGGACAGTTATTTTACCTGCCTGCAGGTCTGCGTTAGGATTCCGAGACTGCGCTCCAGCTGGGGTCTGGAGAAGGACCCACTCAGATCCTTCCTCCTCCATCTAGAAAGAAAAACAGTTCTATGTGCTCTTGCTGCCACCAAGACTGAAGAGGCACCTGACTGTCTCTTACAGAAGGAGCCAGTCTGCTTCACTATTGTAGGATCACATTGGTTTGTGCTTTCTCCTCTACCACAAGTTTAGGTTTACTGAGTAATAGCACATGCTCCTGAAGCACTCCCCTTTCCTCGGTATTCATCCTTAACTTCTCTGTGCTCTGCTTTCTCTACCTGTGAATCACTTGTTTCCCCTGGGCGGTACCTGTGGCTTGTAAAGTCAAAGTCTCAAATTCTCTGATTTTTGTATTTGTAAGTGAAATATTGCTTTTCTCCTTCCCTTATGTCCTTTTCATAGTTCACTTTAGAGCAGGGAAGGGTGGCGAGTCTGAGACCTTTACTGCCCTGAGAGGCCTAATCTCTCTCCTCCTCCCTGCTCCTCCCTCCCCCTGTGGTCTCCACTGGGATCTGAGATCTCATGGAGAAGGTGCAGTCACCCATGCCCTGAGGAAAGGGCCGCCTTGAGCAGACAAGGGCCCCGGGCGGTCATGTGAGGGAGAGGAACAGGGCTCAGAGCAGGGCAGGACTGTCTGAGTAGCAGCGCTGGGGGCTCAGTGAGGGCTGGAGATCTCGGGGTCTTGGGGCAAAGAGAGTAGCCAGACTGGGCCCATAGGGAAGGCATGTGGCGTGACTGCAGATGCCGAGGCAACTGTCTGGGGGACCAGGAGGAGGAGGCCACAGCCCAGGAGTGGCACAGGCTGAGCAGAGTCTTGCTGAGCTTCAGGACGCCTCAGTAGTCACCCCCACAGCCATTCCTCAGAGCGGTCCCTCTGCCTGGCCTCAGTGTCCCCATAGGTGGGGCAGGGCCCAGTACATGCCCTTCACCTCTTCCCTGTAGGATCCTGATGTATCTTGTGACACTTTAGAGCACAGCAGGTCCATGTCACCTCAGCCAGGAACTCTTGTCCCCTCCTGACGAGAGCACGCCCAGGGACTGGCATCGCCCTGGTGCAGGAGCCTTTATGCTGTCCTTGCTGGACATTTTCTGCAGGAGTGGACAGGGAACCATGTGACCTTTCCCAAGCATGTAGGACCAGGGACATGTTGAAGTCAGAAGGACTCCTAGGAAGGTTCTGGGCTTGTGGACCCAGAGAGACAGTTCCTGTGGCCACAGTCACTGGACACCATTGACCTGGAAGCAACCTCAATCCTCCCCCACTGCCCAGGCGAGACCCCTGAGGCCCAGCGTGGCTCCTGCCGCATCTACTGGCCGAGTCAGTCATGTCAGCCCAGGTTGCAGGCAGGGATGGACTCAGTTCAGGCTTGCTGGACTTCCCCAGCAGCCCTGAGCAGGGACTGACCAGCCTGAGGAAAAGCCTCACCCAGACCCAGACTCTCCTCTAGTGAGGACATAGCCTATTCCTGTCAGAGGCTTCTGGAATGATCTCTGCTAACTGCATTTCCCTTGGGCCCTTTGTCTTTGGCTTCCTCTGTCCTTGGTGGAAACTGACACTACACTTTACCAAGGAAATCTGCTTCCACGAGGGGAAGGGTGGCTGAACAGAAGGGCAGAGGTTCCAGGACAAGAGGCAATAGAATCCCAAAGGGAATAACTATACCCCCTGTAGCATCCAAAGGGTGTCTACACCCTCACCTCTCCCTGCCCTAGAACAGCCATGCATGGCACCTCACAGGAACCGCAGTCTGTAGTTTGTCTCCAGCACAGACCGAGGGTGGTTGCCCTCTGCCTTGGAGTGTTTCTCAAGAATGACAGTGATGGAGTTTGGAGAGAGAGAGAACAGCAGGAAGGCGCTTGCCTTGAATGCAGCTGACTCCGGTTCAGTCCCAGGACCCCATATGATCCCTTGAGAAGTGCCAGGAGAAATCCCTGAGCACAGAGCCAGGAATAAGCCCTGAGCACCACTGGGTATAACCAAGCCCCCACGCTCCCCCAAAATAATGACAGTGACAGCAGAGTTCTTCCCTACAGTAACCAGAGACGTGGAGGCAGAAGCAGAGGGATAAAATTTCCCCACCCTAAGTCACAGGTCTTCCTATTGACCCAGTGACACACAGACATAAGAAACAGCAGGCAACACTCACAAACATACCCTCACAAACACAGCCGACAACACTTGCAAACCCAAACACGACACACACACACACACAGGCGCTCCCAACACAACCACACAGACTCAAATGTACCCACCGCACACAGTCACCGCCACCCCACCCGGCCACTTACCGCCCTGCCAGCTGGGGCTGGAAGCCCAGCTCTGCCCTCGGCTCTGGCTCCCCTGTGAGTTCCTTGTCTCTCCTCTCGGAGCTTCAGACTGTCTTCAGGGGAAACGTGAAGAGCAGCAGCAGCAGCAGCAGCTTAAAATATCTCAGGTATATGAAGATGTCGCCTATATTTTCCACTCAAGTGAGACCCGAAAGCTCAGTCACAAACCCTCCTCATGACAGAGAAAAGCAGGAAGTGGCGGCAGGAACCCGCACAGGCGCGCCTGCGTCCAGAGCCGCTTTCACCCCGCGCCTGCCAAAACAGGAAAAACAGAAATGCAAAATGTTCTCTTTTTTTCCCCAAATGAGAACTCACACGTTTTTTTAAATGTCCCTTGTGGGAGAATCTTTCCCTCCTGCAGATGCCCAGTGCCTCTGTTTAAGGAAAGCAAAAATGTAGTGTTCTTCCCCTGAATTTTTCTTCCCTTTAATATTTTCTCTCAGGTCTGAAATATTCTTTCTGGGGCTTGGACCCTCAATCACTCATGCGATAAGACTTAGAACTGTCATAATTCCCAAATATTTCCGTTGAATGAGAGGGTAGAGGCGAACAGCAAGTCGAGAATATATGTCTACAGAACACCGCTGTTGAGGGAGCAGCAGCTGAACAGCACGTTAGGGGGAAAGCCCTCAGCATCCTCAAAAGTATGTTTCCAGGACTCTGTCAGTCCATCCAACTTCTCTGAGTTAAAGAGGTCTGTGGGAAGAAGATAGCACTGTAGCACTGTCATCCCGTTGTTCCTCAGCTTGCTCAAGTGGGCACCAGTAACGTCTCCATTTGCCACAGCTCTGAGATTTTAGCAGCCTCTCCTCTCATCTTTCCCACCTCTGCTGTATTTGAGGCTCTTTCAGGATCAGGAAAATGAGACCCGTTGTTGTTACTGTGTTTGGCATATTGAATACTCCACGAGTAGCTTGTCAGTCTCTGCCGTGCAGGCGGGATACTCTCCGCAGCTTGCTGGGCTCTCCGAGAGGGAAGGAGGCTCTTGGGGAGACCTCTAATTGCTTTTACAGGTGTTCCCAGTTTACCAAATGTAAGCTTTTGGTCGACTGGCTTTGTAACGATCTGCACACTGGGAACATTGGTGGTGGAGAACAGGCACTGGTTGAGGGATGGGCACTCAATCATTTTATGACTGAAACCTAAGCACAAATATTTATAAGTCTGTAACTGTACCTCACGGTGATACATTAAATATTTTATAATTTTTTAAAAAGACACAAATCAGGGTGATTTTAGAAAGGGTTTGTGCGGTTTCTTTTGTTTTGTTCTTAATCAGAGACTAAGAGAAGGGTGTTGATGCGACTGAACTGCTAAGGGTCCTTGTCGGATCAATGGCATAACCCGGGTCCCATCTACAGCTCCCTGTCCTCTGAGTCAAACCTCAGGCTCCAGGTTTGTCAGTCTGCGAGCCCCTGCCCCACGCCACGCCCCACCCCCCCGCCCCCGTCAGGGAGCCAATGGGACATCTGAGAGCACCTGCCTGAGCTCCGCTGGAGCGCCCATCCACCTACCTGCCGCCCTGCGGGTCATCTCTGCAGGTTCATCAGTCTGCGTGCCCCTGCCCCACACGCCCCTGCCCTGTGCTGCGCACCCCCACCGCCCCTCAGTCACTCGGGATATCTGGAAACACCTGCCTGAGTTCCACTGGAGCGCCCGCCCACCCATCTTCTTTGCAGTTCTGTGGGCCCTGAGACTAGCATCTGGGATTGTCTGGGGGCGTGGCCTCCACTGTAGGGAGCGTGGCCTCCACTATAGGGGCGTGGCCTCCACTGTAGGGGGTGTGGCCTCCACTGTAGGGGGCGTGGCCCTCTGTGTGGCAGGCACTACTCAGGTGGCAGCACTTGTATTCCCTCTCCCCAGCACGCTGAACTCACATCCAAACCTTGTAGTGGATGGCTTGAGGATGATGCTTGGAAGCATCATCATCAGCATATTCCACCAGTATATGCTGGTGGAAAAGGCAGCCCAAACAGAGAACGGAACACCAAGTAAAGGGCGTCTGGGGGATCCGCTCGGGAAAGTAGAGTATAGACCGAACATGATGGCCACTCAATACCTCTATTGCAAACCACAACACCCAAAAGGAGAAAGAGAACAAAAAGGAATGCCCTGCCACAGAGGCGGGGAAGGGAGGGGGGTAAGTGGGGGAGAAGGGAGACTGGGGTCATTGGTGGTGGAGAATGGGCACTGGTGGAGGGATGGGTACTCGATCATTGTAGAACTGAAATGCAAGCATGAAAGTTTGTAAACCTGCAGCTGTACCATATGGTGTTTCACTAACAAAAAATTCAAACAAACAAACAAACAAAGCTCAGGTTCCAGAGAGGCATCTGCCGACTCTACTTGGGCACAGAGCCACCGGCTTTCCCTGGTTTAGAGCTTAAGCCCCATATCAGTGATTTGGGGATTTTGGCTTGTTATTTTTATTCTTATCTCACAGTGGTAGCCACCTTTTCTTCCTGAGTATATAAGTCAGAGTTTTCCAGAGATATAAAAATAATGCGTGTATATATTTTTTCTCCCCCTAAGTCCTCCTTCCTTTCAATATTTCTCTCAGAGAGAAGGTTGGAAGCATTCTTTCTGAGGCGTGAACATCTAAATCACTGATGTGGTTAAACTTGGGAAATTGTCCTATTTCCCAAATATTTCCACTTGTACGTGTGTATGTGTCTATGGATTTACACGTGTGTATACAAATAAAAGAGACAGATATAATGAATTGGTTTCTAAGGTTTATATATCTTAAGGATTTGGTTTTGTGTAATGATGGGACTGAAAACCCCCAGATCTACATTCAGCAAACCAAAGACCCTGGGGAGCCAGGAAGATAAATCAGTCAGTCCAAAGACCTGGAAAACAGAGGAACTAATAGTAGAATTCCAGTTCCATCACGAAGACCTCAGACTCACATCCTAAGACACATCCATGTCCCCACTCAGAGGAAGTCAAAACAATTTTGCCCTGATTTCCTGTCCAACTGAAATTATACAACACACTTTTTTTCATTATTGAGGAGCAAAGACCAGAATAACACAAATCTACTGATTAAATTTTCCAATTTAACTATTTCCCTTGTGTGTGAGGCATAAACGAGAATTTTAGACAAAAACCCCTGGAACGAACACAGACTAGTGTTCACTTTGGCTTTCACTTTCTCTTTGAGACTTGACCAATCTCAGGTTTGAAACGAGAGAGTCTGCTGCTATTAACCAAAAACCAGGTAAGTTCACATTTATGAAAAGTTCTACCTGATGATTTCTAGTTCCCCAACTGTGCAGGAGGGAGGGGGCCGGGTTTTAAAGAAAACTTTGCCCTCTTGCCAGGATGACTTCAGTTTACGGGCTGCCTTAGTTTCTATTTTCCTGCAGAGTTTCTCCCAGAAAGAAACAAAAGGAAGAAACAGGTCACACTGTGGGGTTGTGCTTCAGGCCTGTGCAGCTCTGGGACAAGGAGCTGGGATTCAGCAAGAAAAGCACATGTGTGGTGAAGGTGCCCCCACTCACAGGAGGGGAGCAGATCACGGGCTCCTGAGCAAATAGAGTGGGGTTCAGGTCCTGACAGGGCCAGTTGGGTGCATTTTTATATTTACCGGGAGGGTGTCTGCCAGTGTCCAGCTCTGAATTCACTGAGTCCCTGGGCAGGGACTCAAATGAAGACATGGTAGAGAGATTGCTCCAGGAAAGGACCCAGGTGGGGAAACGGAGAAGGAATGCGACTAAATCTACACGGGGCAGCAGATCCAGGAAAGGAAATGGGAAGAGGAAGGGCAGGAGCAAGGAAAGCAAGGAAAGGGCAGGAGGTCCTGAGAGGAGAGAAAATGACAGCAAGACGGGCACAGTGGGGCCAGAGCAACACTACAGTGGGTAGGGCACTTGCCTGACATGTGGCAGACCTGGGTTCCATCCCCGGAACCCCATAGGGTTTCCTGAGCCCCACCGTAAGTGATTACTGAACACAGAGCCAGGAGTGAACTTTGAGCACCACCAGGTATGGCTCACAAAGAAAAAATATAAAGAAGCAGGCCTGCTGGCAGAGCACTGAAACTGAGGCACCACCTGCTGCTTATTCATTCACCCGGGAAGGCACTGATGGTTTCTCTGTAAGACAAGAAGAGCCGCCCACTCTCCACCCACCTATAGGCCATGCTCAAACAAATGAGGGGTGTTGAGAGAAGGCTGTGGGAAAGCAGGGTCTCACGTGTCTCCAAATGGAAAAATAATCATTGTCTTACTGGTCTCTGTCTCTGTGTCTCTGAAAAACAACACTGGACCAAAATCGATACAGTCAGTGGTAAACGGCTTCCATGGAACTATGTTTTCCATATTCTGAACCATTTTATTTTTAAAAAGCCATGCTCTCCCTCTAAGCCATGAGGGAATAGCTGCTGATTCCTCATGAAAGTCATTTTGCACACTCATTTCAGCATGTCTGTCACTTAGCTATTCGTGGCTGGTCTTTATCAAGTTTCTACCTATTCCAGGCCAGTGGAACCATCTTTTGCCTTGAAACAGTCATGCTTCAAGATCCACCTAGGGATGTAATCCAGCCAAAGCTCTGACCTTTGGAGCTCTGACAATTTAGGGTCCACCGTGCACAAGATAACTTCTGAATCTATCAACCCCCACCAAACATATGAGGGCTTTTGTTTAAGACCCTACATGAAAATATCTTGTACTGCCAGAGAGACCTAGGAAAATCTTGGAAAATCATTACTTATTCTATTTGATGTTCATTGGGTTCTATTTCACAAATGCAGTCTATTGGGAGGACATCTTTCCCCATATTATGTAAATGTGTCCTTATTGAAATAGTCCCTTGGCATGATCAATGCAGTAATAACATAGTAACTTGCTCCTAACAGGATTTAATATGAAGAGCCAAAACACCAGAGGATCAGAGCTGAGAATCATTCTGGTGGGCAAGTCAGGGACTGGCAAAAGTGCAACTGGAAACAGCATCCTCAGGAAACAAGTGTTCAAGTCCGGGCTGGGGGCCCAGGGCATCACGAAGATATGCAGTGAAAGTCGGGGCAAGTGGGAAGAGATGAACATGGTCGTTGTGGACATGCCAGATATATTCTCTGAGGAGGGTCACTCGGATGCCCTGGACAAAGAGGTGCAGAGGCTCTACTGGCTCTCCGCACCAGGCCCCCGTGTTTTGATCCTGGTGATGCAGCTCAGCCGGTTCACCACCCAGGACCAGAAGGCTGCAGAGAGAGTGACGGAGATCTTCGGAGAGGAGGCCCTGGAACACACCATTATCCTCTTCACACACAAGGAAGACCTTGGAGGAGACTCCCTGATGGAATACATCCACAGCTCAGATACCCACATCCTCCGGGAGCTGGTGGCAGCGTGCGGGGGACGAGTCTGTGCCTTCAACAACGGTGCAAAAGGGGGCGATCAGGATGAGCAAATAAAGGGGTTGATGGCGGTGATCCGAGGCCTGGTGATGGAGAAAGGCGGTAACCACTATACCGACCCACTGTACGGCCTGGGAACAGCATCAGAATGTGGACCCGTGTGGTCAGGGGAAAGGTTGCAGGATTTCAAAGGGCATCTGAGAAAGTCCATGGAGACTCAGCGACGCAGTTCAACCCTGGTCTCTGCCAAGTGCCTAGGAAGAGCTCTGACCAAAATGCTAGTGTGTCTCTTATTTTGCCTTCAGTTGTTTGGGAAACTCCTAATTATGTTCTGTGGAATCTCCAAAATGTGCCCCCTTCCTCTCTGCTTATTCTTTACTATGTGCTCTTGGTTCTGTAGCTTCCTGTTAATTATACCCAAAAAATTAATGATAATTTTGAGAAATACCACTGGACATGCAAGTGTCCCAGATCATACCTTTATATCAGTAGTTTAGTTACTATAGTGAATAAATCACAGAGTCTGATGTCCATCAATTGTGAGATACTATGGAACTTTCAAATTAACATATTCAGTTTGTTAGTAGATCAGTTATCTAAAAGGTACTACTTTTTTATATAGTGCCAGAACTTTTGAAAAGCTATAAACAAAATTCTTCTTATTTATATATCTCTAACATTAGTTACATGCTCCTAAATGTTCTTTTTCATTATTAAAATATAATTTCAACTGAATGTAATAAAGTAGCAATGAAATTTATATTAAAGTTATAAAACAATAATAAAATTCCTAAAAGTATGTCTTTTTTATTGAATTACCATGAATTACAAAGATACAAAGAATCATCAAGTAAACAATCATTATGATTAATTAGTCACTAAGGAAGCAAACAATCGCCATAAAAGGAATATGAGACTAAAACTGGAGTTTTAGATTCACAAAGAATAATTAAAGAATGTGAGTTGACCCAAAAGACAAATGAAAATATCAATTCTGAGATCAAGCCAGTCAACCTTAAGTTGCTGGGAAAGTTGATTTTAAAACTTCTGTATTCAGTTAAAATCCTCCTGTGCAACTAATATTACAAAATAAACAGATATGCAAGACTGTTCTAATCTTTCTCCATTGTTCTTGGGTCTGAAATATATGCTGTATCATAGATACATTATTATCATTAGTAATAATATACCATTATCATTAGTACCCTTGTCAGGTTCTCCTCTACAGTAGGCAAAAAATCATAGAGGGAAATGTATAAGTATATATATATATATATATATATATATATATATATTTGCCTCTCGGAGAGCCCAGCAAACAACCAAGAGTATCCCACCCACATAGTAGAGCCTGGCAAGCTACCCATGGTGTATTCAATATGCCAAAAACAGTAAGAATAACAGGTCTCATTCTCCTGACTCTGAAAGAGCCTCCAATATGGCAGCATTGGGAAAGACGAGTAAGGAAAGGCTGCTAAAATGTCAGGGTCGGGACGAATGGAGATGTTACTGGCGCCTGCTCAAGTAAATCGATGAACAATGGGATGGCAGTGATACAGTGACAGTGATACATTAATTCTCTTACCTTGAAGTAAGTTCAAGGCATCTAGTGAAATATAAGACACTTACAAATGCATTCCACTTACTCTCTACCCTTCTATTTAGATTATTACTTCATAAATTTAAAAAAACGCATGTCATTATTATTTTGCCTTGGTAAAGTTCCTTTTTTTTTCTTTTTGGCTCACATCCGACGATGCACAGGGGTTACTCCTGGCTCTGCATTCAGGAATTACTCATGACGGTGCTTGGGGGACCATATGGGATGCTGGGATTTGAACTTGGGTTGGCCACGTTCAAGCAAATGCCCTACCCGCTGTGCTATCACTCCAGCCCCAAATTTTCTTTATTTTTATTTTGAGGGAGACACACCAACTTTGTTCAGAGACAGTTCCTGGCCATGCTATGAGGACCATGTGTTCACATTAAACTAATCAATAATCAATAATAAAATTAATTGTCATCATCTTTCCCACTGAAGTGGAAATGAAAACAGCAGGAGCGTCAGTCATTCAAAAGACTCTGTTCCCTGAAACAGATGGAAAACAGGAAGTCAAAACTTTTCCTATCTTAAAAACAAAGAAAAAATGTTCTGGCAAGAAAGATAAAAAGTTAGAGCCTGGACGACAAATACAAAAAGCTCAGAATTTACTCCCTCCAGGACAGTCCAATTCAAGAAGTTTCCGAGTTAGGTAGGCCATGTGGCTGGCTAGTGGCATGAACAGGCCGATGGCCCAGTCTTTGGTAACCCGTTCACCACTTGACATTGGCTCACTTTCTAGCCTTGCTCTCATCATCCTCTTGAGAGAAGAGGAGTGATTAAAATTCATGGTAAATTCAGCAAAACCAGGTCTGTATTGAGGACAACCTGAGACTGGGTGAAGTATTCACACCCAACATGCCACCAGCTCTAACATCCTCCCCCAGCTAGATGACTTCCTTTCTCAGAGAATGATGGCTCTCTGCTTCCAGAACCTTCTGACAGGCTAGAGTCAGGGTAGCATTGCCCCAGGGTAGCATGACCATAGGCATGTCCAATCAATGGGCGGCTGTTGACAACTGAATCATATTCTTAGGAATAGACCAAAGTGTCTCTGGACCATTTTTTATAGGGGTGGGGTGAGAAAATCCCTATATCAAGCAGGATAATGGAAAATTACATCAGTAATTCTAGAACAGGGTCAGGTCTCAGGGATGAACAATCCCCTTCTCTTCCTCAGGTACAGCAAGACATTTTTGTTTTGTTCGGTTTGTGGGCCACACCTAGCGATGCTCAGGGCTTACTCCTTGCTCAGCACTCAGGAATTACTCCTGGTGGTTCTTAGAATATCATACAGAATACTGTAGATCAAACCCGGTCAGCCACATGCCACAGCAAGATATTTGCTATCAGGGGACACGCTGGCCCACATATCTCCTAAGGCACAGCAGGAGGGGAGATTTGTAGTGAAACCCTGAAAACCACAACTCAGTGTAGAGTGTGTGTCTCTTTAAGTCCTCCCCCTCCCCCCCCCCCCCCCCCCCCCCCCGGCTTCCTGAGCCCTGTGGTTTGAGAGCACAGAGACTTCCTCTCTGCTGGGAGGCACCAGCCTGCTCTTCTCACTGCCCAGGACAAAGCAGCGGGTCAGGGACTTCTCCAAGCAGCCTCAGTGCCTGTCCCGGGAAGGTGAGTCAAAGAGGGGAGAGGGCTCTGCTAGCAGCCAGAGGGAAAGAGGTCCCGGAGTGTTTGTGCCAGAGCACCTGCAATCACCAGGCACCGCACAGTAACAGCCCAGCAACCCAGGCCAGGCTCCCAGAGTCTGAACCCGGCTCCAGCTCCCAGCTGATCTAGCTTAGAGGAATGGAAAGCGCGTCTCTCCAGCCTGGGCGACACAGCTCTTGCTTAGGAGCAAAGCCTGCCTCATTTACACTCCTGAGCACTGTAAGAGAAATGTGTGCTAGAACCACATCTGGGGACAGGTTAGACTGTGAGAGGCAGGAAACACTGTCAAGCTGCAGAGTCAGTGAAGGCAAGATGCTCCTCTGGACCCATAGCTGGTCCTAGCTGAAATGTGGCCATTGGGATGAGGACGAATGTACCCCCCACCCCAGCTTCTCCCTGTCCTCCCTGGACACTGCAGGGACATCTCAAGGGACATCTGAGGTCAGAACTTGTTCAGCACCCCCTTCGCCTTACGTGGCGGCTCCCCAACCCCAGCGTCACCACTCACCCTGCTGGCAGGGACTCTCGATTTCCTCCCCTGCAAGGAAGGGTTCAACTGGCTTCCAGTTGACTGCTTTGTGAACTGGTTTTTATCAGAAATGAATCCGAATCTCTGACAATGGTTCCCAAAGTGTGTACTTTAAAAGGAGGCAGTCGAATAACTCTGGAAAGGGGCAATATTTGGAGGCACTGGGTACCATGAATTTCGAGTTCTGAATATTCCGAATATAAGGTTCCTTATGGGCAGAGCCTGGCAAGCTACCCATGCCGTATTCAATATGCCAAAAACAGTAACAATAGCTCTCATTCCCCTGACCATGAAAGAGCCTCCAATCATTGGGAAAGACGAGTAAGGAGAGGCAGGTAAAATCTCAGAGCTGTGAGGAATAGAGACATTACTGGTGCCCGCTTGAGTAAATTGGCAAACAACGGGATGACAGTGATGACAGTGATACAGTGAAGATTCTTTTCTTCTTATCTACACATAAGAGGAGTAAGGTATTGCACCTGCAGCTTCCCTCCCCTCTTAAAAGATATTTTAAAATATTCGCACACACCCTCCCAGAGCACGTGGGGATTGCCTGTGACTCCCCTCGAGGCCCGTGGTCCCTGGTGCCCACAGCCTCCTCCCACTGTGGCAGGAATCACTGGCTTCAGCTAAAGTTTTCTCTTCTCTAAAGCTCCTGGGCGTGCGTTTCTTTCAACTCAGTCACTGGAGTTTGTAGATTTCTAAGAACAAAAAGCAACTATCACAGAATGACCAACAAAATAACTCTCAGGTCCGATCTTAGGAAGATGGCAGGGGACCAGGTGCAGAAACACGAACCGCTGGCATGGAGGTAAAACTGTCACTACAGCATATGACAGAGTCCAATGTTCATCCCTAAATTTAGATCTTCAGAGGATGTGGCCCAGGGACTTCTTTTTTCAGGCAATGTAACTCTTTTTACGGACTTTGCCTGGCACAGTGCAGGTGATTATGCTCTCATAGAAATACAGGCATGCATGAATGAATGGAATGAATGAATGAATGAATGAACTAACACTGGATTTGGACTCTTGCAGGTGGGCATGGGAGGACGGAGGATGGCAAGGGATGAAGAAAGTGTCTATGGTGAGCACATGTCCCTGCACATATACTTACCCCGGGGTGAGCCCTGGGAGCAGCGGGAAGGGCAACTCAGGACCCAACAGAGACACACCCACAGGGGAACCAGCAGGAGCCCTTAGGGTTCACTTCAGCTGCACCCCAACCTGCCCAGCTGTGAGGGTCTGTGATCCTGGGCTAGCCTGTGCGCCCCCAAAAATGCAAAATGCAGATAAAAAAATCCAGCTAGTTTGGATAAAGTACAGGCCTGGAGAGACACGATTTGGGGGGCAGCAGGAGACGGAGAACAGAGGTGGAGGGTCACTTCAGCATCCGGATAGGCAGAGGGTTTGAGGGGCGGAGGCTGGGTGAGGGGCTGGGGGCAGAGCTGATCTCACCAGAATCTCTCCTCCAATTCAAAACAACAAACCCATTTTTCTAGAAGAGACTTAACTCTTAGAGAACTTCCCAAGGTTGAGCCGGAGGCTCAGAGGGCTGCAGTGCAAGGACCACGCAGTCACCAGAGAACAGCCTGGGGCTGCCCATGGGGACAGCGGCTGTGATTGAAATTGGGGTGTCTGGGACCCCAGAGCCATGGTCCCTCCACCTAGGGCATGGGGAGTCTCCTGGGAGACCAATCGCAGAGGCCACAGATGTCCGGTTTAGAGCAGCTCTGCAAGTATTGTCAGAAGGGGAATGTTCTGGACTGGCAAAGGTTCTCCAGCATTTACAGGTGCCTGTGAAGAAGGCAAAGCTTGGAAGAAAGTGATGACACAGGAGCCCAAAGTGACCCCAAGGAAGTTCAGCGTGAAAGGGAAAGGCACAGGCCCGGGGACTCGGGGTTCAAAGGCTCCCGAGGAGCAGCTTGGCGCGGAACGGGGGCTGGGAACTAATAGTTTGTCTGTCCCCTAGATCCCGAGGCCGCGCAGCTCCTGCAGGAGCCCAGACTGAGGCTCCTCCTGGTGGGGAAATCTGGCACCGGGAAGAGCGCCACGGGGAACAGCATCCTGGGCCGGGACTGCTTCCCGTCCCGGCTCAGCGCCACGCCCGTGACCACGACCTGCGCCGTGGGGACGTGCAGGTGGGGCCGGTGGCACGTGGAGGTCCTGGACACGCCGGACCTGTTCAGTTCCGACATCCCCGACTCGGACCCGCGGTGGTGGGAGCGGGGCCGTTGCGTCCTGCTCTCGGCGCCGGGGCCCCACGTCCTGCTGCTGGTGACCCAGCTGGGCCGCTTCACCCCCGGGGACCAGCTGGCCGTGAGCGCCGTGAAGGACGCTTTCGGGGACGCCGTGCTGGCGCGCACCATCATGGTCTTCACGCGCGGGGAGGACCTAGCCGGGGGGTCCCTGCGGGAGTACGTGCGCGACGGCGACAACCGCGCGCTGCGCGAGCTGGTGGCCGAGTGCGGGCACCGCGTGTGCGCCTTCAACAACCGGGCCACGGGCGGCCAGCGGGAGGCGCAGGTGGCCGAGCTGATGGCGCAGGTGGAGCAGCTGCTCAGGGCCCAGGGCGGCGGCCCCTACACCGGCGGGCCCTTCCAGCTGGCGCAGACCCCGGGCTTGGGCAGCGCCCAGGACCAGCTGCGCAGGGTGGCCGCGAGCCTGGCCGCGCGCATGCACCAGCCCCGACGGCGACGCGGGCTGCTGGCAGGGCTGTGGGCCTGGAGCCGGGCGCCTGCCAACCGCCCGTGGGTGGGCCTGGCCCTGCTGCTGGGGGGCGTCCTCCTGTTCTACCTGCTGCAGGGGTACCGGGGCGCTCGGGAGCACCTCAGGGACTCTTAGAGCAGATGCACAGCGCAGGAACCGGCCAGGGAGGAACCGTGACCCGGAGCAGAAAACAGATCAGAGAGTGTCTGCCACGACAGAGAGCAACATTCTGACCAGAGGTGTCACTTCTGACTATAGATATGCACTTGGTACAATAAATCTGTCCAACATTAAAACACCCTTGAAATGTCTTAATACTGATGCATCTCTCTTCTCTGGGAGAAATATTAAATGGCTTATGATTTTATAGTAAGGGTCTTTCACATCTTTTGTTGCGTAGATTCATTGGAAAACAAACGTTGGTTCCTTTTATTGTTAATGATTTCGGACACTGTTTGGAATGGTGTAGTCTTTGTCTACACCTCCACTAGTTTTGTATTTGCATATAAAGATTATAAATGTTTTTGTATTGGCATTGCAGCCTTTAATTTGTTGTATTGGTTTATTGTTTCTAAGAGTTTTTTTTTAGTGAGCTCCTTGGGTCCTTCTATGTATGTTATCATGTCATCCGTAAATGGTGACAATTTGACCTCTTTTCCAGTTTGGATCCCTTTGATTCTGAAAAGGATTCAGCACAATCGACCATATCCACACAGTGACACAACTCATTGAAGTTTCGCGAGAGTTTAAGATGCCACTCTGTCTAACACTCATAGACTTAAAGAAGGCCTACAATTTTGTTGAGACTGAAGCGGTCATCGAAGCCCTAGCCAAACAGGGCATTCAAACTCAGTACATCAAGATCGTCCATGAGCTGTATTGTGGATTCACCACCAGGATCTCACCACTCTACAAGGAAGTGATCATTGACGTAAAGAGAGGGGTTCAGCTGGGTGATACCAATTCACCGAAACTCTTCAGTGCTACCCTTGAGAATGTCATTCGACGACTGGAATGGGAAGGAATGGGAGTGAAGATAGATGGTCGGCAACTACACCACCTCCGCTTCGCTGATATCATTCTAATAACACCAAACATTAGCCAAGCGGCACAAATGCTGGCTGACTTTGACCGTGAGTGTGGAAAGGTCGGACTGCAGCTGAACCTCAACAAAATGATGCTCATGAAAAACGAACTAGTCCCTGATGCTCCGTTTGCTCTCAATGGAATGAACATTTCAAATGCAGCAGCTATGTGTACCTGGGTAGAGAACTCAACATGAGGAATGACTTGGCACCAAAACTGTGCAGGAAGAAGAGAGCAGCGTGGAATGCCTTCAAGAGCGTCGAAGAAGTGGTTATGAGGACAAAGAACCTCTGAGTCTGGGCACATCTTTTCGATTCCACCGTTCTTCCTGCGCTAACGTACGCCTCAGAACCTGGGCCCTATGCAAACAGGATGAGAACGCTATTCGGGTATCCCAAAGAGGACTAAAAAGAGCTATGCTTGGAGTATCACCTTCACTCAAGTGAAAGAAGAAATCTGGAGTCAGACTTCCATCAACAGTCAAGAGTCAGGGACACTGTCTCATTTGCCGAGACATCAAAAATAAGATGGGCTGGAGATGTAATGCAATTCAGAGACTAGAGCTGAACTAGAGCTGTTACCAATTGGATTCCATGGGATGTCAAAAGACAGCGTGGCCACCCACCAATGAGATGGTCAGACTTCTTCATTAAAATGGTGAATGAACGGTTTGGGGCTCTTCTTGTTCCTGGAGTGAGCAGATATCATTGGGCTACACAAGTACACGACAGGGACAAATGGAGATGTTACTGGCACCCACTCAAGAAAACCGAAGATCAATGGGAAGACAAGTGATACAAGTGACAGGCCTTGATTCAGAAAGAAACAAAAAGCTCAAATAAAAATCTGAAGCACACATTTTAAACATCTAGAGAAGGGTGAACAGTGAATTCCAAAGTTAATAGAGGAAGAAATTAAAACCAGAGCAGAAATAAATGGTAGAGAAACCAAGAAAACTTACAAAGAAGTCAATGAAACCAGAAGATGGTTTCAAAAGAATAAAAAAGATAGATGAACACTTGGCTAGACTCATGAGGGAAAATAAGAGAAAAAACTGGAATCAATTGAATCTGAATGAAAGGGCAGAAATCAGAAAAAGAAAATCCTAATGCATAACTCACACCATATAATACCACCTGCAGTGTGGTTTTCCAGACGCTGTTTCTCTATGTTAAAAAAACATTAAGAATCAGGATTCCCCCAAGTTCCCTCCTAGGTTTTGATAAGTCAGATCATCTTAGTATGCTTCATGAACTCTCGTTGCTCTGATTCACTGATGCTTGATGGTTTGGCATGAGGTTTCCTTTCTAGATTTTGTTACCCAGGATTCCACAATTAATAAGATTGGGAATCCACCCACATGCAATAAAATCAAGTTGACATTCCATCAATTAGTCTGAAGTGAAAGTTTTCTGAGGATGCTCTGACCTCTCACTCCAGGACGCTCCTGCCTCCTGAAAGCCCCTTGGCCTAACACAGAGAGAGGCATAGTTGGCCACACGCTTTCTTTACTTTAGGTTTGTCTGACTGTGTATTTTCAGTTTTAATGTTCTACTCTATATTCCATCTCTAGGTTAGAAGCTCCTGAAATAAGTTTTCTCAATGCAGGCATGCTCAATGTCGACGTTTGACTCTGTGAAATAAGCTGGTTTTCCCAGTGGCACCTATTTGGCCTCAGTCTCCTTAACAGTAAAATTGGAGGGTGTTTGTGGAAAGAAGAAGATGGAGAACTGTTCTAGCTGAGCTCTGAGATCCTTCTGTCTCTCCATGCCCAGGGCTGTGCCTTTCCATTCAAAAAACTAATTTATTCTCTGGCTGAAACTGTCAAATTATTAATATGTGTTGTTGAGTCTAACGGCAGCAAAAACTGTGGATTTTCATAGAAAACAACGTTGGTCATAGTCTTTCCTTTGTCTTCACTGCTCTGTATCTCCTACCTGCTGTGCAAATAAACCTCATTCACCCTCTCTGCAGATGAACCAGGTATGCACACCCTTTCTTTCCTTGCCCAGTGCTGTATTTGATGTTTTCTGAAGATGCAAATCAGCAGCTATGGGGTCCTGTCTGAGGGTCTCAGCAGGTAGGAACATCCCAGGCCAAGAACCTCAGGATCCCAGGTCAAGCGGTTCTGATCTTGACATAGACCCTAGACAGCAGGGTGGGGCTGCGCTGAGGAGACATTCAACAGAATCTCCCAATTATGTTAAGTCCCAAGGGGTTCAGCACGGGAGGAACTGGAAACTTTGGTCTGGGCTATGTCCAGGTACCATGCGCACCCTGAGATACCTGGTCCAATCCCACAGACTTGCCTGCTGGGGACTCTGAGAACCCTGAAGTCAAATGTCAGTGATAGTTCGATCTGGAAGGAAATAGTGTTCCAGGCTGCACTGTTTGGTATAATGTACCTGTTTTTATTTTTTTCTATTTAAATTAGAGCTTCCCAACTTTCAGCAGGGCCTGCATAATGTGGACACCTTCAGCCAGTGGCAAAGGATCTCAGACTTCCAGGTTCCTTCTTAGAATTCATTCCCATCTATCAGAAGGCTGGTGGGGGGTGCGGAGAGGGATACCTCAGCAAGCCTGTAACCAACATACAGCTTCCTGGGTCTGTGCTGCCTGGTGCAATAGGAAACCAGCCCCGTTAGAACACACTTCAGAGAAACCAGATACATTAACCTTGACAAAATGCACCTGGGATCCTCACCTGGGGCTCACAGGGGTCACTGGTGATGCTGAGATAAGGGGGAGTCTTCTTAGACTTCCAAGATGCACCACGTGGGGTTTCTGGGAGAGCCCAGGAGCGGGTCAGTCTGACCAACAGAAGACCAACCTCATCAGCCCACAGTGCTGTGTTTCCTCCCCACTCCTCTCCCCTGCCCCAACTAACTCCATT
Organism: Sorex araneus; assembly: GCF_027595985.1. Classification (NCBI taxonomy): domain Eukaryota; kingdom Metazoa; phylum Chordata; class Mammalia; order Eulipotyphla; family Soricidae; genus Sorex; species Sorex araneus. The sequence goes on from NC_073302.1 coordinate 450,057,441, forward strand.
CACAGAAATTATGAATAAATCTGAAAATCGTGTAGAATTAAAGAGTATAGGATGACTAGAAACCAGTAGGAACCAGTACTACCCCCAGATTCTGCAGGAACAGCTGGACAAGCTGCCAGCCTGCAAAGCAGCCGGGACCATTTCACCTGGCAGGACTCCTCTAATTCACCCAGAAATCAGGAGCAGAAACGGGCCAGGTCAACAGGAGCACCAAGGCATGGAGTCGGTCTTCGTGCTCTTCCCGTCCACCCAGCAATGACCAAACTGGCTGGGTAAAAGGCAGAAGTCACTGAACAATTAGACACCACCCAAACAGACAGCTCTGGGTACGCTGCTCTGCACGACCGCCCTGCACACTAACACTCTGTTTTCTTCTTGAAAAATAGCACATCCAATTCCTTTCACTCCCACCACACAATCAAGCCCTGAACACTTCAGGGCTTTCTCCTGGACTCGAGCCACTCTGAGCTCTTCTCCTCCCAAGACTTTGCCTATTTGACATTTTTAATCAAACATATGATTAAGATGCAAAGCATGAAAATTTGATGGACACATACATGATGAATTATCACTATGGTGAAACTACTTAACAGCTGACCTCAGAGTTACATTTGTGAGTGAGGTGACAGTTTCTGGAACCCACGCTCAGAGGTAATTCCCGGTGTTCAGTGCAGTTTTAGGCACAATCACCCCGTGCTGTGTGTTCGAGCTCTCCACTGCACCGTCCTTACAACTGCAAGTCTGTGTCCTCAGACAACATCTTGCACACTCGCATCTGAGCCCCTGTGACCCACCTTCCAAATTGCTTCTCTCTGCTCAGTTTGTTAGATTTCACATGTAACTAAGATCACGCAGTGTTTGTCTTTCCGTGTCAGCCTCATTCAACTTAGCGTGACCTCCACGCTCATCTCGTTCTGGCAAATGGCAGTCTTCCAGCCTGAACAACATGCCGCTTTGTTTAGATAGAATATAAATTCATAGACATAATACATAGTACATATCCATGTGCGTACATAGACACAGGCTTTCAGACACCTTCTGAGGAAGAAGGAGGAATTTCAGGATGCTCGTGAAAAGAAGCCCCTCTAGGTTTGCTGCATCGGGAAGGTCAGTGAGCAATGGGTGCTTGTTTCTAAGTTCTTTGGGGGCTCAGCCAGTCAAGCTCTTGAGAGGTGCGTGGGGTTTTCTGGGAGAGCCCAGGAGTGGGTCAGTCTGACCAACAGAAGACCAACCTCATCAGCCCATGGCACTCTGTTTCCTCCCCACTCCCCTCCCCTGCCCCAACCGACTCCATTCACAGGAATTATGAATAAATCGGAAAATCGTGTAGAATTAAAGAGTATAAGGATGACTAGAAACCAGTAGGAAAAAAATCATACTTCTTCATGACAGGAAAACAATGTTGACAAGACCCCTGCCCGACCCCTACTTCTCCATCTTTATCTGCACTTTAGCGCTTGAAAGCTGCCTTATTTCAGGACCTGCGACTGTTCCGTCCAGGACCCGCCAAGGCCTCCCCGTGTTCTCCATCCCACTTTGCCGAGAAGCCGTTTGTTTTCAGTTGGGAGATTTTTTTGTTTCGTTTTCAGCAAAGGAGTGGTGCAAGGTTCCTGCTCTGTCTTGGAGGCCCCCCCACCTCTTAGCCCCTGTGATCCAATGGTGACAAACAGCGGATGTCCCATCCTTGCTCCCAGGGACACATTGTCCAGGCCTGCGTCCCTCTGGGGCGGGTCCCCCAGCAGGAAGGGGCCCCCGGGGCTCAGAGCTGGGAGCAAGAACATTGTAGACGCGGAGCCTGGGGAGGCTGCAGGGGTCCCGCAGACCTTTCCTGTGTCTCGGGGGCGTTTCTGAGCCTGGAGGTCGGGGGGCTCCGTCACTGCCTTCAGGGCCTTTCCCCAAAATCAGTTTAGTTTAACACGTCATCGAACAGCGCTGAGGGGAGGGGGGTGGCAGCGGCGCCCCAGGCTCGGCAGGAAGTTCGGGCTCAGGTTCCGCCCCAGAAGCGCGGTCCCGGGACCTGCTGGCGGCTGTTCCCCGCCTCCCCGCCGGGGTTCTCGTGCGCGCTGGGGACCCCTTGATCCTTCCTGCAGCTGCTCGGGGTTCCTGTTTCAAAGCCTGCGCGCGGCCCCCCGCGGCCCCCAACGACCCCCGACGGCCTCCGCCGCCCGGACGCCCCAAACCCCGGAGCGTCCCTCTGTCCCGCCGCGCAGCCCCGGAGCCGGAGCCGGAGTCCCAGCGCCGCGCCCGGTAAGGTCTGCGAGCTCCCCGCCCCTCCAGCATCGCGTGGTCCCGAGAGCGCCCGGTGGGGTCTCAAGGGTTCAGGCTCTGGCAACGACCTTGAGCTTCTGGACCAGAGACGGTTCTTGGGGACTTAGACGGTTCTTAGACAGGCTGAAAGCCCCCAAGACTCCTTCCTGCACCCCGTACGTAGGTCGCCTTCTGGAGTCTCTGCGCCCCGGCCTTCCCTTCTGGCAAGCCCCCCCCCCCCCACCTCTTAGCCCCTGTGATCCGCAGGAGCTGCCTGGAGCGAGGCTGAGAACCCAGAGGGTCCCTGATGGTGTCCCTGGAGGGTTGGGGTCTCCTCCACTTACCCCGAACTTCCCTGTCCCCCCAGTCCTGACTTGCACCCCGCCCCTGGAGGGGGAAATGGAGTCTCAGGGCATCAGAGCGGAAAGGTTGGGTCTCCGCATATAGCCCTTATGCCCAATACCAAAGCCAAAAATGACAGAAAATGCCTGTTCGTTGCAAATAGTGGGTCCTTATCCTTCTTCACTCCGCATCTCTCCACTTCAAAATGCCTATCACTACCTACAGACCTGCATGATCTTTGAGACAAAAGAGTCAAAGTCCAACTGCAGAATTTAACTGAATGATATCTGTATATCATTAAATAAATAAAATTAAATTGGAGAATGTTATCAACTGATTTGTTGCAAAGTATTTTCCTCTTTCCTGTAAAATGATGAGGGAAATAAAAAACAATGATCAATCCTGTTAGTAGTCACCTGGCATCACCCAGCTTGCAGAAAGTCATTTATAGCCGTTAGCTCAAAAGTACAATCTGAGCACTTTTGCCCTTATGCCCAATACCTAGAAAATCCACTTGTCTAGGCAGACTTCTCTTTAAACTCCAAGACCTTTAAACAGGTCTTGGGTGTGTGACAAGAGGTGGCCTCAGGCCCTCCATACCCCTGGATGAACGCTTTTTGTTTCTTTCCTTCTGTTTTTATTCCAGAAGAGAATGGAAGCGGTTCCTGGCAGCAAATACGGAAGCATGAGTGAAGGTAAGAAAGCCTCTGACTCTCAGGAGCTCCAGGGTGGGGCCCCAGGGAAACCCAGTATTTCCTCTACATTTTTCTCACCTCAAGCCCAGTGACAGAACCCAGTTATCCTAACAGGAAGAAGGAAGCAGGGCCCCTCCCTCCTCATGGTCGCTCTCACCATAGCTGGGCAATGTGGGAATGAGGTAAGAGGCCCGAGGATTTGGATGGAGCCCAGTTGTGCAAACGAAACTTCTTTCCCGTGTCAGCTGTAAAGAGGGTGCATTTCCCTGGGCATTTAGTAGCCGTCTCTCATGCTAAGCACCCACAGTCGCGAAGAACAAAGAACCAGCACCGGCTGGCTGTGAGAGCCTGAACGGGCTGAGGCCCTGCCTCAGAGGAGCCTCAGAGACCCGTGAGGGCAGACTCTGTGCTGGGCTGGGGTCAGCCTCTGCACTGGCCTTCTGGTAGACTTGCTCTCCTCCGGCTGCAAACTGGGTCCTTCCCACCTGCGCTTCTGACGGCCTTGGTCTTCTCCAGCCCGGCCAGGTCATCCGCCCTCACCCTCCGCCTCCCATCCCAAGCATCCAGCTCCCCGTCCCCCCAACGAGCAGAGACCCACGGACATCCTGCAGGGCGGCCCTTCCACTCTTGGCTCTGTGGTCTTCCTGCACCCCCAGCTTCCTAACTCAGCTCACAAATCACACGTGCCTGTCCGTCCATCTCTGGGGCAGGAGCAGGGTATTGTACCTGGAAGGCCACTAGGGCCGGTGACCTAAACTTAAGGAGCTCGGACATAGTCGGGTGCAAACTGTTTCCTCAGGCAGCAGAGCAGGTGCCGGCATTGACGCTTCGTCCTCCTTGAGGATCGTCCTGGTGGGCAAATCGGGCAGCGGGAAAAGTGCCACCGGGAACAGCATCCTCTGCCGGCCAGAATTCGAGTCCCACGTGGCGGGGCAGAGCGTGACCAGGCAGTGCCAGGAGGCCAGGGGCACTTGGGAAGGGAGGAGCATCCTGGTGGTGGACACGCCCCCCATCTTCGACGCCGGGCCCCCCACCCAAGACCTATACAAGAACATCGGGGACTGCTACCTGCTCTCTGCCCCCGGGCCCCACGTGCTGCTGCTGGTCACTCAGCTGGGCCGCTTCACCGCGCACGACGCCGAGGCCGTCAGGAGGGTGAAGGAGGTCTTTGGGCTGGGGGCCATGAGACACGTGATCGTCCTCTTCACCCACAAGGAGGACCTGCAGGGCGAGCCCCTGGCTGACTACCTGGCCAGCGTGAGGGACTCGGGGCTGCCCGGGCTCCTGCGGGAGTGCGGGAGGAGGTTCTGCGGCTTCAACAACCGGGCCACGGGCGCAGAGCAGCGCCGGCAGCTGGCCGAGCTCATGGGCCAGGTGGAGAGTCTGGAGCGGGAGCTGCAGGGCGGCTTCCTGAGCAACGAATTGTCGCGGGAGGCGCAGCTGCTGCTGCAGCAGCGGAGCGCAGGGGCCGAGTGCGTGGAGCAGCGCGCACGCTTCCTGGGCCTGGTGCGGCGCGAGCTGGAGAAGCAGAGGCGGGCGGTGGCCACGGCCCCAGGGAGCTGCCACAGGGCCAGGCTGTGCAGGAACTCGGACTGGGTGGCTTCTGGAATTTCTGCTCTTCTTATTACCTGCATTTTGATCTTTCTGGCCATTTTAATTTACTACGGTATCACGCGTACACACTGAGCATTTCCTGACCCTATTCCTCGACCGCACAGCCACAAGTGCGACATCTCATATCTCACACCTCTCATATTACAAGAGTAGCGTACCACATTTGATGGAGTTTAAAGTAGAAGACAACCAATCTTAGAGAGAAATATATTTTTAGAGATATATATATATATATATAATCACACAAGGCTCAACCTTTAACAACACGATAGTAATCTCTTATAGAAGGGCTTAATGGCTCCTGGGTGAAATACAATGGCTCCTGGGGAGGGGTAGGATGGGGGGATACTGGAGACATTGGTGGTGGAAGATGGGCACTGGTGGAGGGTTGGGTGTTAGATTATTCTATGACTGAAACTCAAACATGAAAGCTTTGTAACTGTATCTCATGGTGATTCAATAAAAAATAAATAAATAAATGTAATAAAACATTTTGAACTACTTTATAAAAATAAAATAAAATTTAAAACTTAGAAAAAGAAATGGGGTGTGTGGGAAAGGGATGCCCATAGGCCCAGCGGAGTCTCCGAGAGGGGGTGCGTGTGTCTGCAGATGTGCTCCAGGCCTGGCAGTGCTTTCGGCCATGGCCACATTCCAAGATGGGATGAAACCGGCCCATGGGGGAGAGGTGCAGGGAGGGACCGAGGGGTCTCCTTAAGGTTCAAGGATCATCTCCTAGGCCACAGGCCATCACTGGAGATTTTAAGCAGGGGGTGTATTTTAGGATGATCACACAGCTGCAATGGGGCATGAGGGGAAAGAGAGGCAGGACCCGAGCGGCAACCATTGATCTGGGGTGGGAGGAGGGCACAGCTGGAGGCTTGCAGGGCGCCAAATCACACAGTGTGGTGATTGACAATGTGATAGAGAAATGGGTTTCTGTCGAGTCACCTGTGACATGGGACTTTTCTGTGCTGGGTCTTCGGAGGGAATGTCGGATGCACAAAGGAAGTTGAACTCTTGGCATCTGGGTGGACCAGCCTGGAAGCCCTCTGGGGCATCAGTCAAGTGCGGAGGCAAAGGGTGATGTCATCCTCCCTCCAAGGAAGGTCCTGGAACCAGACACAAGCATCGTCCAAGCAAAGGTGAGGGAGCCAGGCTGGGCCGTAGCGGGGTTACGCCACACCAGGGCAAGAAGTGCCCCTCTCCAGGCTCCTGGGTGGGCTTCAGAGCACTAACAAGGGGATCCTTCACCCTGAACCATCCTGTAGTCAGTCATTGCTCCTCTGCTGTTGGTCTGAGGCCACAGGCTGGAGAGTTAACCCAAATGCATGTTACAGTGGAGGAGAATTTCTCTAGTCTTTAACTGATGTGTGAAAGTCAGGAATTTAGAAAATCCTGAACAGGGACTGGAGAGGTGGTACAGCAGGGGGAAGGCTTACTTTGCACGTGCCAAACTCAGGTTCAGAGCCTGGCATCCCATATGATCCCCTGAGCACCACCAGGAATACTTCCTGAGTGCAGAGCTAGGAGTGATCCCTGAGCATCACTGGGTGTGAGGGAAAAAGATGAGGGAGATATAGAGAAGAGACCGGTATGACAATAATAACTGGAAATGATCAAGCTGGACAAGAACTGAGTGTTAAAAGTATGTAAAGGGATATTCTTGATAACCTTTCGGTATCAGTATTGGGAACCACAATGCCCAAAAGGAGAGAGAGAGAGAGAGAGAGAGAGAGAGAGAGAGAGAGAGAGAGAGAAGAAAAGCATCCTGCCATAGAGGCAGGCCAACAAGGGGGGGGATGATGAGAGGGAGCCTGTGGACACTGGTGGTGGGAAATGTTCACTGGTCAGCTCCGTAAGAGTCTATCTCACAGTGATTCAATAAAAAAAAACTAAAAAGATACCCAAAAACCCAAAAAATCTTGAAAAATCTGACCATATGCCTATGAGAGGTATAAACAAAACAAATGAAACCTCAAGTTAGTGAATGAAAGGAAATCTAAAGCTGAAATCAATAAATTGAGCTCAGCCACAGGATGGGCAAGAAGAACACCCGCCCAGCCAAAGCCCCTCTCCCCAGACTACAGCTACTCCAAGGGCTCAACTCCACTGCTTCACGAATAAGCTGTGAATAATTTCAGGTACTCGGTGCCCAGGCTGAGGACCAGGTGCTTTTTTTCTTTTTTTTTAAATTTATTTTATTGAATCACCATGTGGAAAGTTACAAAGTTCTCAGGCTTATGTCTCAGTTATACAATGCTCAAACACCCGTCCCTTCACCAGTGCCCATATTCCACCACCAATAAAAAAAAAACTATGCATCCCACCCCTCACCTCCCAATCCCTCCTGCGTAACTGATAAATTTCACTTCCTTTTCTCTTTACCTTGATTACATTCCATATTTCAACACACAACTCACTATTGTTGTTGCAGTTTCAACACAGACTCACTATTTTTGTTGGAATTTATCCCACAAGAATACAGCCCTATTGACAAGGAAATATTTGATAATTAGTTTTCCACTGATGAGAATGAAGAGATAAAAAGTCGCGTGGCCACGGTAGCGGTCGCGCGTTTTAGGATTTCTGTATTTTATAATTAATTCCAGGGAGATTTAAGTTGGAAATTGTGTGTAAAAATAAAAATAAAAAGAAAGGTGCGCGGGCGGCAAGGCAGGTGAAGGAACGGAACGGAGCCAAGATGGTTGGTCTCACCGCAGTTTATTCCAATCTTCTTTCTCCATTCTCCTCTGATTCTCCTCCTGCTTCTTCCTCCCCCATCCTACTTCATTCTCTCTCTCTTGATCTGTGGATCTGGCCCCCATGGATCTGGCCCCGTGGATCTGGCCCCCAACCCACTCTTACAGCCTAGTTCAATCTCCCCAGCATGAGGGGGTTGGGGCATACACATAGGTGTGGTCAGCAATAGGGTAAGGTTCTTTTCCCTCAGGGGATGCTTCTCCTAGGACTTAATTCTCTTTCAGCAGGAGGATCCACCCAAGGGCGGAGTCCCATGAATGTGTTTCTCTTCTCCTCAGCCAGCAAACATATAAGAATTCATAATATTAATCATTTTGTATGGACACAATAAGAGATGCATTAAAGCTTATAGAATTGCTCTCCTGGGGCCATCTCAATCTCAGACTACAGTGCTCAGGCCAGAACAGTCTTTCCTATCCCTAGCAGGGTCCCAGTCTCATAATTACTATTGGATCATGACAGCATTTGTCTATGACCAAGCTCTTAACTTATAGTTAAGAACTAGGCGCTTTGGCCAGGCCCATCTCGATGCCAGGGTAGCACATAACTCACCGCTTGCCCTGGATCCTTCCCGTCCCACGTCGGGGACCCTACTTTGGGGTGCTAGGAACTGAGGGCAACTGAGGCTTAAGTGGAGAAAGCAGATGCCCGGGAGGGAATAATATTCGAGGCCAATTAAGTCCCAAGTTACAAAAACATAATATTGTCTTCTTGTGTCTATACAAAAAAGACATAGCTTTAAAGTAAATTATTCAAAAGGCATAAAGAGGAGAGAAAGGCAATGTTATAATATTCAGTGTCCTAGGAAGTTCTGACCTTACCAATTAACAGAGTTTGATTAAGGGAAGAGCAGATAAACTGGTAGAAATGGTTACAGATAAACAAAGGAATGGGAGTGACTCGGGAGCACTTTGATGGGTGTGACTGATAAACCTAAGCTCCTAGTGGCAAGGGGGAAAGGACAAACCAATGATATCCAACAAATTGAATCATTTCCCTTCCTGGAGTAGCATGGAGCAAAAGCTTAGTTCACAGTCTGGATACATGGTTGCAAGCACTCGCTGGAACCCCAAGTCATATAGCTGCCTCTGGCTCCTGCTTGTTCCGCAGCCACGCGTCTGTGCGAAGGCATGGCCACCCGGGTCGAATCTCGGCCGGAGCCCGAGCTCCGGCCCCGGCCCGAGACTCAGATGTTTTTTTTCAGAGCCGGGGTGGATAGCCTCCCCTCCCCCCCATACTTCAAGAAGTTCCAGAAGCCACACCCAGCTATAGCCATGTCCACTCTTGGGCCCAGATCATAGTCCCTGAAGTCTCTAGACTGAGCAGACACAAACTTAGCTGCATGACTCCTACTAAAGCAAAACACAGCTTAATAAATTTTTAGGGCTGAAGTGATAACGCAACAGGTAGGGCATTTGCCTTGCACGTAGACCCGGGTTCGATTCCCAGCATCCCGTATGGTCCCTTGAGCACCGCCAGAAGTGATTCCTGAGTGTATGAGCCATGAGTAACCCCTGTGCATCGCTGGGTGTGATCCAAAAAGAAAAAAAATAATATTTTTTTAAATTTAAATTAATTCTTATACAAGTTCTTATCAACTCTGCATCAGATCCAACAATATTTACATAAACTAATTTTCTAGATCTATTGATTTTAATATTGCAACTTTGTTATCAATGAATTTAGTTCTAAAATTGTATCAACAGTTGTGGCATTTTTAATGTTAAAATACATTTAAAATAAATAATAAAATTAAATATCCTAAGGGACAATAAAAGATAAATGAAAACACATTGTGGTTTTCAAAATATTAATTAAGAGACACACCTTCACTACTCTCACTTAAAATAGAGACAAAACTTAACAAATGGTATTTTAACAATGAAATGGGAGACATTACAACACATACTCTCATACCATAAAGAAAAAATAAATCATAGGTACATAGGAGACAGGAGTTAGTCCTGAGCATTGCTGAGTGACCCAAAAACAAACAAAGAAAATGATCATAAAAGATAACTACAGACAACTTTATGTTATCAACTTGGAAAACCTAGGATAGCCTAAAAGAAAAAGACATAACATTAAAACCTTTTATTGTCTCAACATTAAATCAGGAGTAAAGAGAAAATTTTAACCAATTATAAAGAAGGAAGTTGAAACAAAATCTTTAGTGAACTGAATCACCTGTATCACTTGCCATCCCATTGATCTTCGATTTGTTCGAGTGGGTGCCAGTAACGTCTCCGTTCATCCCTGTCACGTGCCAGTGTAGCCCAATAGTATCTGCTCACTCAAGGAACACGAAGAGCCTCAAACCATTCATTCAGGGTTTTGACAAAGAAGTCTGACCATCTCGTAGGTTGGCAGCCACGCAGTCCTTTGACATCCCGTGGAATCCAGTCAGTAATAGCTCTAGTTCAGCGGTTGTCTCTAAATCGCATTACGTGTCTGGCCCATCTGATTTTCCATGACTTGGCAAACGAGACAGCATCCCTGATTCTCATTCATCGACGGAGGTCGTAATTCCAGGTTCCTTTTCTTACTTGAGTGAAACGTGATGCTCCAAGCATAGCTCTTTCGATTACTCTTTGTGATACCCGAATTCTTGTCCTGTTTTCGCAGGGCCCAGGTCTCTGAGGCATATGTTAATGCAGGAAGAATGGTGGAGTCGAAAAGATGTGCCCAGAGCCAGAGGGTTTTTATCCTCTTAACAACTTCTTCGATGGTCTTGAAGGCGTTCCACACTGCTCTCTTCCTCCTGTGCAGTTCTGGCAGCAAGTTGTTTCTCGTGTTGAGTTCTCGACCCAGGTACACGTAGTTGCTATATCCGGCGATGTTCATTCCATTGAGAGCAAGTAGAACGTCAGGGACTAGTTCATTTTTCATGAATATTGTCTTGGTGAGATTCAGCTGCAGTCCAACATTTCCACACTTGTGTTGAAAGTCGGCCAGCATTTGTGCTGCTTGGCTAAAGTTTGGTGTTATTAGAATGATGTCATCAGTGAAGCGGAGGTGGTGTAGTTGCCGACCTTCTATCTTCACTCCCATTCCTTCCCATTCCAGTCATCACATGACATTCTCGAGGATGGCACTGAAGAGTGAAATGGTAGCACCTGGCTGAACTCCTCTCTAAATTTACATCAATGATCACTTCCTTGTAGAATGGTGAGATCCTGGTGGTGAATCCATAATACAGCTCGAGGAGGATCTTGATGTACTGAGTTTGAACACCCTATTTGGCTAGGGCTTTGATGACCGCTTCAGTCTCGACAGAATCAAAGGCCTTCTTTAAATCAATGAATGTTAGACAGAGCGACATCTTGAACTCTCGTGAAACTTCAGTGAGCTTGGTCACTGTGTGGATATGGTCGAGAAATATGTTAGCAAGTAGGGACCTGCTTTGCTAACAACTGACCTGGATTCATCCCCCTGCACCACATACAGTCCCCTGAGCCCCACCATGAATGATCCCAGTGCTCAGAGTCAGGAATAAATCCTGAGAACAGTCACATGTGAACATAAGCCAAAATAAATAAGATGAATTATAAGGCCTTACATATTCATATATTGAAAGGATAAACATTATAAAAATGGTTTTTCTACCCAAAGCACTATATAAGACCAATGTAATCCCTATCAAAATTCCAATGACATTCTTCAAGGATATAAGACAAATGTTATAGAAATTCTTTTGAATCATAAAAAAGCCAAAGCAATATGAGACAAAAGAAAAAGAAAGGAGGCATCATTTGCTTCAACTTCAAATTACACTAGAAAGCTACAGTAATTAAAGTCATATGGTTTTCAAATAAATAATGATAATAATAATTATACTGTTTCATGACAATGAGATGTCCACTTGAAAAAGTTGGAAGACATTGTCATCAAGATTGTGGTGAAAAAGGAACCCTCATTCACTGTTGGTGGATATGTCACCCTTCACTGAAATCATATGAGAATCCTCAAAAATACTAAAGATAATTTTCTTATGGCCAAGCTATTTAACTTCTGGTCATCTAACCAAAGAATATAAAAACATTGATTTGAGAAGATAGTTGCACACCTCTGCCAATTAAATCTCCATTTACAATTGCCAAGATCTAGAAACAACCAAGTACACAACAATAGATGAGTGGATACAATTACAAGGTGATACTACTCAGCCCTAAGGAAAAAAATTTTAAAAAGATGAAACCTTGAATTTCCCTGTAACATGGATATTGGAGAGTATTTGCTAAGAAAAATTATTGAGGAGGGTAAATTGTTGCTGATTTCATGAGTCTGCGATGTATAAAAAACAATGTAAAAGAATAGATAATGCCAATAAAGGTATCCCTGAGATTCTGACTACAGAACAGTTTTAAATATGACTTGGGAGAGTAACATATGAAAAAAGAGAGTGGTGAAGAAAAATTGGCACTCTGACAGTAGGTAAAAGGCAATCACATTTTATATGTAACATTTTATATCTAAAATATTAATTTAATACCATTGTAACTCCTACTACCTAAATACAATATGATGTGTATACACTGTAGCACTGTCGTCCCATTGTTCATCGATTTTCTCTAATGGGAACCAGTAAAGTCTCCATTGTGAGACTTGTTGTTACTGTTTTTGGCATATTGAATACGCCACGGATAGCTTTGCAGGCTCTGATGTGTGGGCGGGATACTCTCGGTAGCTTGCCGGCCTCTGCGAGAGAGATGGAGGAATCCAACCCAGGTTGGCCATGTGCAGGGAAAATGCCTTACCCGCTGTGCTATTGCTCCAGTCCATGATATGTATATACTTGCTATTTTGATTTTTTTATTTTGAGAGATATATATCAATCTATAGATATATGGTATGAATTTATTTCTATAAATCTATAAATTCATTTGACCTCAATAAATGCTAAGAATCCACTGGCAAAAAAAAAAAGTCATATGGTTTTCAGAATCAAAATAAACACACAGTCTATTTAAGGGAATAAATTTGAAAACCTAGATTTAAATCTTCAATTAACTTTTCATAAGTATGCCAAGAGCATAAAACAGTTGATAGTACAAGACAAACTAGGTAGTCACATGCAAAAAAATAGAAATAGGTCACTATCTCTCAGTTTGCATAAAAGTTAACTCAAAATAAGTGAAAGACCCAAAGCCATATAATACAATGAAGAAGGACCAGTGGGATAGAACAGTGGGTAGAGTGTTTGCCTTGCCTGTGACCAACCTGGGGTCAATTCCCAGCACCCCATAGCATCCCCCAAGTCCAACCCATAGGAGCCTCTGAGCCCAGCCTAGAGGAGCCCTTCAGTGCAGAGTCAGGAGTACAGGAGTAGACTCTGAGCACTGCCTGATTTGGCCCCAAAACCAAAACAATTTTTTCCTTTTTTTCTTTCCTCAATGATCAACACCATTTTGATTAATGTCAATGCACTAAAAAAAAGATGCCAAGTATAATTTTTGCATTTCCATCCCCTTCTCCCTTCCAAGCCCCCCAGACACAAACTCTAGAATCATCACAAAAATCCCAAAGTTTGACTTTCAGGGAAAGATAACTGAACCCCGTTGTGTCCCGACCCACAGAACCAGATAACAGGGTTCATGAGGAGAGGGTGTGAGAGGCAAGAGTGATAGGGAGAGGGGAGACAAACACACACACACACACACACACACACACACACAGAGGGGCGAGCAAAAGCTACTTTATTTTAACTTCACCGTGCTTATGTATGCTTAGGTTTCAGTCTACTTGCATCATGGCCTTAAGGCAAAACTAAAAGTAACTAATGGCACCCGGGGCAACTAGGGGAGAAAACAGTAGATATCCAGAAGGCTGTCTTGTTCGCTATCGGAATTAACCAGACAAATCGCTCCACCAACTAAGTTGACTCAGGGTTGGCATCTGGGAGCCCTGTGGTCCATCCAGCGCTTTGTGTGAGCACGGCTGGATGTGGCCTAACGGAAAAAACAAAAACAGTTTGGCAAAGGACCTGGAATGCTGGGAGTATGTCACTTCCCCAAGTCCGTGCTGTCTTTAGGGTTATCAACACATTCAAGAATGTGAAGGGAATGATAACTCTTCTCCCCTGAAGCATGGGTAAGGACACTTTCTGCGTTCCTCAGAAAGCACTTCTGGCAGTGCTGGCCCAGCCCTCACTGGGCCCTGATATTTGTCCATCTGGAGCTCTACTTTGAGTAGCTTGAAAGTTCAAGTCAATCGCTGAGCAGTTTAGGTACAGAGATGCTGTTTGGGGACTCATCAGAGTGGAGGTCTTAGCTAAAACCATTGAGCCCCTGAGTTGGCTTCAAGATGCAGTGTGGAAAGACGGGGCTCAGCACATTTGTCCAGGGAAGTGAGGAGACTGCCAGCAAACCTTAGGGATGCAGTGACAGTCTGGACACTTGGGAAACAGGTTCTTGCTCAGTTCCCAACTGACCAGTCACGGTTCCTCTGATTTACATTTTGTAAGGGTCTAATGAATTTTATTTTTTAATTTTTTTATTGAGTCACCATGTGGAAAGTTACAAAGTTTTCAGGTTTAAGTCTCAGTTATACAATGCTCGAACACCCATCCCTTCACCAGTGCACATAGTCCACCACCAAGAATCACAGTATAGCTCCAACCCGCACCCCCACACCCCTAACCCCCTCCACACCCCTAGCCCCCCCACACCCCTAGCCCCCAACACCCTTAGCCCCCTGCCTGTGTAACTAATTAATGAATCTTTTTAAAAAATTTATTATTGTTATTATTTTTATTTTATCACCAGGTGGAAAGTTACAGAGTTCTCAGGTTTATGTCTCAGTTATACCATATTCAAACACCATCCCTTCACCAGTGCCCATATTCCACCACCAAAATCCCCAGTATACCCCCCGCCCCTGCCCCCCACCCCAACTGTATAACTGATGAATTTCACTTCATTTTCTCTTTACCTTGATTACGTTCCATATTTCAACACAAAACTCACTATTTTTGTGGGAGTTATACCCCCAAACAAGATAGCCCTACTAAGGAAGCATTTGATAATTAGTTTTCCATTAAAATGTATGTTTTCAGGTTTTAGAAAAGGTGTGCTGGCTGCACCTCCTCCGTCCGGCTCCCCGGTGTTGCTGGCCCCAATTCGGGTCCGGAGCATTTTCCAGGCCGCGTTGCTTACCAGAATGCCTCATTAATGAATCTTTTTTAAAAGGAAAAGTCACATGCCAAACTGACTTCCTTACCACTAGTGGTCATTTTTCACTGGCAGGATTAAGTCATTGATGTGGGAAAACTCCCTGGCACCACCCAGAGCAAGAGGGGACAGCCACAGTCCAGCACGGTCCTCTCACCTCGAGATTGTGCTGGCTGAACGTGATTAGAATGCGATTTTCTTTTCAAAAAATAATCATCAGAAGTTTGGCCTTTCATTGTAAACAGATTCTAAATCTTAGAATTACTCATGCCTTTTCTATTTAGATTTCTCTCAATGTCTGTAACTTTAAAAGTGGAAAAAAGATGAAACTCTCCAATCTGAGAGATAGTTCAGGGAAGGCCAACCTAGGCTTGATCCCCAACACCACAGGTCCCCCAAGCATCAGAGGATGTGGCCCTTCGTCCCCCTGGCATTGTGAGTGTAGCCCTGGGGGTCCCCAGCACTGCTGGAGTGGCCCTGAGCCCTGCCCCACAGGAAAGGAGCTGTCTGCCTGTATTTGGGAGGTTTTGCTTCTCTTGGATTCTCAGGTATTGTTTTTTTTTTCTCTTTGGGTCACACCTGGCCGTGCACAGGGGTTACTCCTGGTTCTGCACTCAGGAATTACCCCTGGCGGTGCTCAGGGGACCATATGAGATGCTGGGATTTGAACCCGGGTCGGCCGCGTGCAAGGCAAACGCCCTACCTGCTGTGCTATCGCTCCAGCCCCCTCTGGTATTCTTGGGGAAATGCCAATTAAGTGGAGACTTTTGCAAAGTAAAGCCAACGTCTCGAGTTTACTTCCAATTTTTTGCATGGCGAATTTAATTTCTGAAAATTTGTTAACCTGCATACAGGTAAGATACAAAATAACAGTTGATCAAAGGTTTCATTTTTCTTCTAAAGTACTGTTATATTAGATTGGAGAGTACTCTGCATCTTGGAAAAATTTATATATTTAAAAATAAACCTCCATGGGGCTGGAGCAATAGCACAGCAGGTAGGGCGTTTGCCTTGTAAAAATGTCCCAGTCCTCCGGTTCTTGTAAAATGGCTTTCTCAACCTGTTTATGCGAATGTTTGATCTCAAGCTATATGCTGAAGGCCCGCTCACCACAGATAACAGTTTAGTGAATTCAAATTAAAAAAATGGTACATGTAGTCAACAATGTAGAGGAAGCTCGAGAGCCAAGATGAGAAAATTACAAGCAAAATTGTAGAGTGTGGTAGGTGATATAAAAAGAAAAAAACTAAACAAAAGGTCTGAACAGCTGGATAACAAAAGGATCTAGGAGCTACAAGACAAGATGGAGGAAACCTCTAGGAGACAAGAGAAGATGGAAAGAAGTCTGAACACGCCAGAGAAAGGTGGGATGAGCTCAAGAGGAACAATATAAGAATCACTGGAGTCCCTGAGGAACAGGAAGGTAAATTTCATGACAAACCAGTAGTTTAAAAATTATAGATGGGGCTGGAGTGATAGCACAGTGACTAGGGCGTTTGCCTTGCACGCGGCCAACCCGGGTTCGAATCCCAGCATCCCATATGGTCCCTGAGCACTGCCAGGAGTAATTCCTGAGTGCATGAGCCAGGAGTAACCCCTGTGCATCGTCAGGTGTGACCCTAAAATCAAAAAATAAAATAAAGAAAAAATTATAGATAAGAATTTACCAGAGTTGAGGACTACTGGCAACCAAATCTAAAAGGCCTGAAGAGTCCCAGCAAAAACAGACTCAACCAGAAAAATTCCAAGTCACTGTGCTCAGAATGACAGACACCAAAGACAGAAACAAAGATCAAAAATGAAACTTACATCCTAAGTAAATCCCTTAAGATTCATGGCAGATTGATTAAATGACTCTCCGAACCAGATGATAATGGAGAGATATAATACAAAAGCTCAGTGAAATCAACACTTCGCCAAGAATAGTCGAACTGAGAGAGGAAGTTCAACAGCTGACTGAGAGAGGAGAGAAGGGGGGAGAGAGAGAGAGAGAGAGAGAGAGAGAGAGAGAGAGAGAGAGAGAGAGAGAGAGAATATGCCAGCAAGGGGGGTGTGAGAAAAGTGTCTGCCAATAAAGGCAGGCAGGGGGTATGGATGGGTAGGAGGAAAACTAGGGACATTGGTAGTGGGAAATGTACATTGGTGAAGGGATGGGTGTTGGAACATTGTATAGCTGAAACCCAATTATGAATAGCTTTATAACTGTTTATCTCATAGTGATTGAATAAATGTTTTTTAATTTTAAAAAGAATACTCTAGGGGCTGGAGTGATAGCACAGCGGATAGGGCGTTTGCCTTGCACCCGGCCGACCCGGGTTCTAATCCCAGCATCCCATATGGTCCCTGAGCACCGCCAGGGGTAATTCCTGAGTGCATGAGCCAGGAATGATCCCTGTGCATTGCCGGGTGTGACCCAAAAAGCAAAAAAAAAAAAAATACTCTAACAAGCTAGATTATTCATTCAGACCTAAAGGAATAATAGTCAGTGACCGGCAACAGCTGACTGAATTCATAGCCTTGAAACCAGTCTTGCAAGAAACATTAAAAGAGCTTCTGTAAAATAACAAGACAAACTTCTCAGCACTCAGCCCTGAATACAGCACTCACTCGTGGTGCTTGTGGTCACCCTCTACTAGGTTAAGAAAGGTTCGTTTAGCTCTCTGCAGCTGCACAAGCGTGAATCCAGACCCAGCAAAACCTCTTTCGGCATGGGCAACTCCTCGCAGTATGTCTCCAGCCTGAGAACTAAGCCTCGGCCCCGTGCCCGCCCAGGAGGGGAAAGGTATTTCTCTCTCTCGCCTCTTTCTCTCCGGGGATGAAGGGCGCGGTGGCCGCCATATTAAGATGACCACAGATTGGGTTTTCAAGCCTGCAATTATCTAATATCTGGAAGAAATCTCCCTGGACTTCTTGTTAAAGTATAGAAATTCAAAACCTTCTTTGTCTTCACAGTAGGTCTGAATCTAGTGGGGTACTCCTAACAACAATAGTGAGGTTTGTGTTGAAATATTGAATGTAACCAAAGTAAACAGAATGTAAAATGAAACTTATCAGTTACAAGGTAGGGGGTGGGGGGGCGGGATGGGAGGTGTACTGTGTGGGTTTTTTTTTTTTTTTGGTGGTGGTATATGGGCACTGGTGAAGGGATGGTTGTTTCAGCATTGTATAACTGAGACCTAGGCCTGAAAGCATTGTAATCTTCCACACGGTGATTTAATGAAATAAAATTTAAAAAAATAAATAAATAAATAAATAAATAAAAAGAAAGGTTCGTTTACTCCTAGTTTGATAAGGGATTTTATACATTTTTAATAATGAATTAACATTTTATTTATGTTGAATTATATTGAATATAAAAAATATTAACATTTTATTTATATTTATTCTGTGTCTAATTCAGTGTTCTTTTTATAGCCGTGGATATTTTAATTATAATATTTTATTAATGAGGCCCTTAAATAGTATCTATAACATATTTTCTAACATAAAACCAATGTTCTTAGGATAAAATTTTCTTTCTTAGCATAAATTTTTTCTTATCCTAAGTCTTTCTTAGGATAAAACACATTCATATTTGATAAGCCTATTGAGACTTTCCCCTTAAAGTTTTCTTTTTTTTTTGTTTGTTTATTTGTTTGGGGCCACACCAAGAGGTGCTCAGGGGTCATTCCTGGTTCTGCATTCAGAAATCCCTCCTGGCAAGCTAAGGGACCATACAGGGTGCAGGGGGGATTGAACCTGGGTGGGCCAGGTGCAAGACAACTGCCTTACCTGCTGTGCTATTTCTCCAGCCCAAATATTTTCTTAATTCTCTTCAATGTTACTAACTTTTACATAAGATTTATCTATTTTATGTAAATTTTAATGGATTAGCAGTGAATAATTCATAATAGTGATTTTTATTTACTTACACAAATATACATAGCTATTGAAAAGTATATTTACTTTATCAACGGAAACATAAGTGAATACAAAATAGTCCAAGTCATGGGTGTTAAGTGGCCACAGCCTGAGCTTAGCCACTAGCTGCAACACAGAGAGACAGCACAGATATTCCAAGGTTTTATTCACACACCAAAACACACTCATGTAAGGGACTCAGCGCTGAGGGTCCACAAGCTGGGACACTCCTTGGGCTTGGGACCCTGATGGCCCTCGGGGAGGGGTTCTTAAGACCTGTGTCCTCCTCCTAGTGCGTGGTGCTGCCTGAGTGTTTGGGTGCCCTGCCAGGTGTGCTCTCACCGCCTTGAGCAAGCGGAGGCACAGGAGTGAAACAGAGCAGTTAACACATCTTGTTACGCTGACTTGAATCATCCTTGTTATCTGTGGTCAGATGTCTGAGCATTTAGGTCCATGCCTTGGGGTCTGGCGAGTGTTTCTTACTGGGTTGTATCATGACCCTGAGGCTCAAAGTGGAGTCTGGCTTTCCAATAGGGAGTCTCAGCGGCTCTTTCAATCCGAACTAAAGGTTTCTGTCTATAGAGCTGAGCTACAGAAATAAATCTCGAAAGAGATCAAGTGGCAGAATTTCTCCCAGATTCTACACAAGGCTCCGAGATGTCTGGGGCACCCCGGGGTGGGGTGGGGGGGCAGGTGAGCCCAGCACCCGAACAAACAGAGCCCCAGCCACTGAAAACCTCCACAATCGCTGCCACCTTCCCGTCCAGACTCCACTGCTCAGACAAACCTCATCCAGAAATTAATTTGTTGAAAAACTTGAGTATGCTGGTTTTGTGACTGAAATCTCCAGGCTTTCATGGGGTCAGGGATGGGCTACCTCCCCCACCTCCCTGTAGTCTGTCTGGGACCCGGCAGGGATTGTGGAGTGTGGGGGTTTTCAGCTGGCAGGCAGTTACACACACATCCCAAAGCCACCACTCAGTTAAGAATTTAACTTAAAAAAAAAATTAACTCCAGCTGTAACAGCTTGTTAAAAAATTTGGACACCCTGGGACATGCAGGCACAGTTACAGCCACACAACATCTCAAAATCTATAACACTAATAAACCAGGAGTAGTACACCAGATTGGATGGGATGTAATGTACAAGGCAACCAATCTTAATTAACAAAATATAAACACAGAAGACTTACCATGTATCAACATCTTAGTAATCTCTTACATGTGGGCTTAATGGCACCATAGTGAAATAAACAATCTTCACTAACTTTCTTCTAAGAAATATTTTTTGATCACCCTTTTAGCAAATTATTTATAACATGCAATGTAAAAAAACTTATTAAGGGCCTGCTGTGGAGGCAGGCTCAAGGAATGGCTGGGAAAATTGGAAATAATGGTGGTGGGAAGGTGCAATGGTGGCGGCATTGATGTTGGTATACTGAATGTCTATAACTAAACTAATGAATTAATAAAGTTATAAAAAATAATAACTGACCTTATATGGAAGTGTGTGGTGGAAGGGCATCTAGGGACATGGAAAATGGGCTTTCTGGTGATGGGTGTGGTGTCAGAATGATGGAGGCATGAAAAGTATAAGTAAAAGCATTGGAAATCTTGGAACTCAATAAAAATGCCCAAAATTCACTGTATCACTGTCATCCCTTTGTTCATTGATTTGCTGGAGTGGGCACCAGTAACATCTTCACTTTTCCCTGTCGTGTGCTAGTGTAGCCCAATTGCATCTGCTCACTCCAGGAAAACAAAAAGCACGTTGTTGTTACTGTTTTTGGCATATCAAATACATCATGGGTAGCTTGCCAGACTCTTCCGTGCAGGATAAGAAAAGAAAAAAAAACAATAAGGAGGTAATAAAGACACGTAATGTGATTTGGAGATGACTGCTAGACTAGAGCTGTTACCAACAGGATTACATGGGATGTCAAAAGAATGCCTGGCTGCCCACCTCAGGGATGGTCGGACTTCTTCATCAAGACCGTGAACAAACGGTCTGAGGCTCGTGTTCCTGGAGCGAGCAGGTACCATTGGGCTACACTAGCATGTGACAGGGACAAATGGAGACGTTACTGGTGCCTGATTGAGATAAATCGGATATCAACGGGATGACAAGTGACACAAGTGTGACACAAGTGTCTAGTTTTATTTCTAAGTGAAAACATAGAAGTTGTTAGCTGGTTTGCATGCCGAACTCTATGACATACTGTCAGTGTTTTCCCTGAAGTGTAATGCCTTACAAATCTTTGTTTAAATTGAAGAGGGCCAAGACTTCATTTGGAGTTGTTGTTTTCCCCACTTTTATTAATTAACTTATCAGTGATTTACAATGTGTTTTTGTCAGTTTTTAAACTAGTCTCACTAATTTGGATGTAGTGTTATCTTTTGTGAATTTAATGTCACTTTCCCCAAATTAGTCAAGCTCAGCACCTTTCTCATGTGTTTATTTTCTGTTTTCTGAGTTTCTGTTAGACTAATATCATACAATTTCTTCCTTAAATATTTAGTGAAATACATAGATTAATACACTTTCTCTGTAGTTTTCCTTGAGGGAATCTTTTCTGTAATGATCGTGAATTTTTTTAATGAATGTAAGTATTTTTAAATTTTCTCATTCTTAGCTTAGTTTTTTTTTCAAAGAATATGCTTATATTATATATACAGTCAACTTACTTGGCATAAAGTTTTAGGTTACGGTCTATAATTTGTCTTTTTAAAAAATTTTTATTAGTGAATCATCATGAGGTACAGTTGCAAACTTATGAACTTTCATGTTTGCATTTTGTTTACATCCCTCCACCATTGCCCATTCTCCTCCACCAATGTTCTTAGTATCCCTCCCACCACCCCCACCCCAACCCCCACCACCCCACCCTGCCACTGTGGCAGGGCATTCCCTTTTGTTCTCTCTCCCATTGGATGTTGTAGTTTGCAACAGAGATATTGAGTGACCCTCATGTTCAGTCTATAGTCTACTCTTGGCATGCAGCTTTCAACCCGAGTGGGTATTCCCAACATTCTCTACTAGGTGTTCCCTTCTTTATCTCTGCTGCCTTTCCCCTCAGCGTTTGAGGCCAGTTTCCAATCTGTGGGGTAGACCTCCTAATTCTTATCTCTACAACTCTTGGGCATTAATGCCCATTATGCTATTTTATATTCCACATATGAGTGCAATCTTTCTATGTCTGTCTCTCTCTTTCTGACTCATTTCACTCAACATGATACTTTCCATGTTGATCCACTTACATGCAAATTTCATGACTTCATCTTTTCTAATAGCTGCACAGTATTCCATTGTGTAGATGTACCAAAGTTTCTTTAACCATTCATCTGTTTTGGGGCATTCTGTTTTTTTCCAGATTCTGGCTATTGTAAAAAGTGCTGCAATGAACATACAAATGCAGATGTCATTTCTACTATACCTTTTTGCCTCTCTGGGATATATTTCCAGGAGTAGTATTGCTGGGTCAAATGGAAGCTCAATTTCTAATTTTTTGAGAATCATCCATATTGTTTTCCAAAGGGCTGAACCAGTCGACATTCCCACCTGCAGTAAAGGAGAGTCCCTTTCTCCCCACATCCATGCCAACACCGGTTGCTTTTGTTTTTTTTTTGGATGTGCTGTGAGATGATATTTCATTGTTGTTTTGATCTGCATCTCCCTGATGATTAGTGATGTAGAGCATTTTCTCATGTGCCTCTCAGCCATTCGGATTTCTTCTTTGGGAAAGTTTCTGTTCATTTCATCACCCTATTTTTTGATCGGGTTGGCAGTTTTCTTCTTGTAGAGTTCAACCAGTGCCTTATATATCTTTGATATCAACCCCTCATCGGATGGGTATTGGGTAAATATCCTTCCCCATTCTGTAGACTCTCTTTGTGCTTTGGTCACTGTTTCTTTTGAGGTGCATAAGCTTCTCAGTTTAAGATAGTCCCATTTATTTATCTCTCCTTTCACTTGCTTGGCCAGTGGAGTGTCATCTTTGAAGATACCTTTGGCTTCAATGTCATGGAGGGTTTTTCTGACCTTGTCTTCAATGTACCTTAGGGATTATGGTCTGATGTTGAGGTTTTTGATCCATTTTTATCTGACTTTTGTACATAGTGATAGGTGGAGATCTGAGCCAAATTTTTTTCATGTAGTGTCCAGTTTTGCCAGCACAATTTATTAAAAATGCTTTCCTTGCTCCACTTCACATTTATTGCTCCCCTATCAAATATTAGATGATCATATATTTGGGGGATGGTGCCAGAGTATTCAACCCTGTTCCATTGGTCTGCAGCTCTGCCTTGGTTCCAGTACCATGCTGTTTTAATTATTACCACTTTGTAGTAGAGTTTGAAGTTGAGGAGGATTATTCCTCCCATTTTCTTTTTCCCAAGAATTGCTTTAGCTATTCGTGGGGGCTTATTGCTCCATATGAATTTCAAGATTGTTTTCTCCATTTCTTTGAAGAATGTCATGGGTATCCTTATAGGGATATATCTCTCATTGTTCCCTGCTTCCTGTTTGTGCTGATTTTGGACTGTGAACTATTTTCAAAACTGTTCATTACAAACCAATGTTTCTTTCAGGAATAACCTCTCAAGGGATATTTATTCAAATAAATTATTTCTTTCGCCTCTTGGGGAGTTCCAATTAAATCTGAATCTTCCAAGGACAGTAGTGAGCTGACAGAATGAATTCTGTTGGGAGCTGGTGGGGAGTTTACACTATGGGATTTGAGATGTACAACTGGGCATGTCCCACAGGTCAGGAAAGGAAACCTTCAGGAGGAGTGAAATTCCTCCCAGTGTGACTCTGAGGCTCAGGGGAGACTGGAGGTCAGCGGGTGCTTGTTCTTAAGGTTGCAGAATGGGAGCTAAGCCATGCGAACACCCCTAGAAATGCAGTCCTTGGTTCCTCCCCTGGGTCAGGGTCCAGAGATGAAACCGATGACCAGAGAGTGCGCTGGAAGGAGGAGGGGGTGTCAGTTTGAGAGTGAGACCAGCATAGAGCTGGCAGGGAGGTAAAGAAACGCATCCAAGTGTGGAGTTACTCCCAAAATGCGTACAGTATTGTCAACCAATAGTATCACTGTATCACTGTGACTGTATCACTGTCATCCCATTGCTCATCAATTTGCTTGAGTGGGCACCAGTAACATCTCCATTGTGAGACTTGTTGTTACTGTTTTTGGCATATCGAATACACCACGGGTAGCTTGCCAGGCTCTGCCATGTGGGCAAGACACTCTCGGTAGCTTGCCGGGCTCTCCAAGAGGGGCGAAGGAATCCAACCAGGGTTGGCTGCGTGCAAGGCAAACGCCCTACCCACTGCGCTATCGCTCCACTAACCAATAGTAATTCAATATAAATTTTACTGAGAATAAATTGACTGGCTAAAAAAGATACAGAATGTATAAGTTTTAGAAGAAAACCCCAAAACTTTGTTTTCCAGTTTATGTTATCCATTCCCTCCCTGCTCCCCATCTCACCTTCACTGTGGGCCTTCTACTAAAAATCACTCAGTTCTCAGGCCCTGTTCAGATTTTGGTTGTTCCCTTATTATGATTCCTCATAACCCACATCTGAGGGAGAGCATTCTGTATCTATCCCCCTCCTTATTACTAACCTTACTCAGCATGATATTCTCCATATTCATACACTTAGCAGCAAACTGTGTGATTTCATCTCTTCCTATAGCCAAGTAGTATTCCACTGTGTATATATACCATATACACAACGGTACCTACTATTGTGTCTTTATCCACTCATCTGTTCTTGTATACCTAGGTTGTTTCCATGCTTTGAATATTTTGGATAGTGTTGCAATGAACATAGGAGTGCAAGTATCCTATTTAAATAGTTTTAGGGCCCTTGAAGTAAATGCCAATGAGTGAAATTGCTGCACTATATGGGAGATTTATTCCCAGTTTCTTGGTTTTTGGGGGATTTTGGGGGCAGAGGACACACCTGGCAATGCTCAGGGTTTACTCCTGGTTCTGTACTCAAAAAACACTCCTGGTGGTACTCAGGGGACCATATGGGATGCTGAAGTTTAAACCTGCGTTGGTCACATGCAAGGCAAGTGCCCTCCCCACTGTCCTGTCACTCTAATCCCAGATTCCTAGTTTTTTACACATATCCATATTGTTTTCCAAAAGGGCTGGACCAATCAACATTCCCACCTGTGGTTCCTTATTCCCCACATCCCTGCCAACATAGTTGTTTTTAATCTGTGTTGTGTACCAGTCTCACTGGTATGAGATGTCACCTTATTATTGTTTTGATTTGCATTTACCTGATGACGTATGATGCATCACATTTTTATGTACATTTTGGTCATCTATATCTCTTCTTTGAGGAAGTTTTTGCTCATCTCTTCTCCCCATTTTTTGATGGGGCAGCCTCTCTTAATACCAATCACTACCATTATCACTAAACCTAAACTGATTCATAACAATTCTTGATGTTTTTTTCTTCCCAGTTTACAAAACGCTGTTTCCTACTACCTACACTTAAAGGATGAATAAATAGCCTCCCTTTCAAAGAATCGCCCCTCTTTCTTAGTGCTGCAGATTTGTACTTGGTGATTTTTATTAAGCTTTCCATATACAATCAGCACCTTCAGTCTGTTCTGGAAAAGTTCTTTCTTTCTGGAAATGTTCTTTCTGCATGTAAGAGGTCTTCAAACCATCAAAACCTTTGTAGTAACATTAAAACATACTACCACGTTGTTATAACATTTATTATTTAACAAGAAAAATTATTTCGCAGATGAGAGCAGAATAGAAAGATCAGTCCAGGAGGAAGCAGAAATCAAGCTCTTTTTCAGTCAACTTGTTTAATTAGAAGTCACTTTCAGATCTCTTTGTCCAGTACTGTGATTGTATCCATAGATTAAATAAAAATACAAGACACAGATAGTCTTACCATCATAAGATCTCAACGTCTTGTGGAGGCACCAGTGAAATATCAGACCTCACCTAATGTAAAGTGGTTTCTCTGAGAAACCCCGGGAGAGTTATTGGGGCAAACAGCAAGTGGAGCATCAATGCTAATGTCGGTTGAGATGGTGGAGCTGGGAATCACGGTGCTGGAGAAACTCTCTCAGGAGCATGAGGGTCAGAGCACTGAGACCCAGGCTTCTCAGGAGCGGGGACAGAGCAAGCTGTGGAATGGACTGGGAGCGCTCTAGGGAGAGGGAAGATGCCACGAAGTCCAGAGAGTGGCAAGAGTGGGAGCTTTAAACCCTTTTGGAGAGAGACAAAGTGCTCGAGCACCATCTTATGAACCATCTCATTGATGTTTATCTCCTTATGAAAAAAATCTATTGGGAAACTTCAGTTAGAAAAAAATCTCAGTTTTGTTGTTGTTTTTTAAATATTTTTGTTAAGTCACCATGATTTATGAAGTTGTTCATAGTTAAGTTTGAGGCATACAATATTCTAACACCAAACCTATCTCCAGTGTCAACTTCCCCCCAGAAATTTTCCCAGTTTCTTCAAAGCATCTGATTATGGTCCAGGGAGAGTACAGGTGTGAAGGCATTTGCCTTGCACACAACAGACCTGGCTTTCATAGCTGGCATCATGTATGGTTCCCTCATCTTCCCCCAGGAGTGATCCCTGCGCACAGGGTGAGAAGTAAGCCCTGGGCACCACTGGGTAGGGTCTCAAAACAGAAGCAGAACAAAGCATTTGATTATAGGAGAGAAAGGGGGATTTAAACTGAAGTAATGAGCGATCCATTTTCATTGCAAACAAATGACAACATGAAAATAAAAAAGAATATATTATTCTGTGAACTTTGTAAGTAGAGTCAGCCAAAAGGATTTGGAAATGGACGATGAGGAAATAAGGAAAGAAGAGCTGGGACAACCCAAGATTTTCCAGGAGTCAATAGCTCTGATGAAAGCTATCGCATTCACGAAAATGACATGATGAAGCAGTGCAGGCGGGCTGCAGCTCAAGGAGTGCAGTTTTGCTGATTCTACTGGAAATTCCCATGACATTTCCAAGTGGAAAAAAGATAAACAGGGTAAAAACAGTTGGGATTTCAAGGATCCAGGATAGAGTCTCTATTCCATTGACTAGAGAGGGGAGAAGGATTGGAATTTAGAGTCAAGGAGCACTTGTTGAACTTTGTGCAAATAAAATGGAATGGTCTGAAACTGAGGCAGAAAACAGGAAGTGGAGGAATGTCAGAAAGGAGATGTGAAAATTGAAAGAGAAAGTTTATGGGAAAAGAAACTGTTTGCTACCTGAGTGGGGAAATGTTAATGTTCAGTTGTGTCCACTTCTCTAAAATGGCCTGTTTATATCTCTTTATCTGCAGGAATTCTGACCACCAAGAAATCACAGTTCCACTGCAATCCCTGGACGCCACAGTAAGAGGGACAAGGGGGTCCCCAGGTCAGGCTGGGCATGAAGAGTTGGCAGAGACCTGTTTCTCCAGCCAGTCACCACCTGAGCAAAAGTCGAGTATTTCCTACCCAATCTCTTTCTCTTCTCATAGGCTCTGCTTTCCCATTTCTCTGACCTTTTATATTTTCTCTTCCTTCGACTTATCCCAGCCAGGAAGAGCAGTTCCAATATTCTGACCGATCCTGGAGGGAATAAATGTCTTGTTTCCTGTTTTCTGTGCTGTGGAGTCACCAGAGCAGCTGGGCCAGCTGGTCTTGTTGTCTGTTCTTTTTCCAGTCTAGAGGACTACCTGAGAATCATGGATTCCTCATGCAAGTCCCTGTTTCCATGTTCCTGGAGACCTCACTATAACCAACCAATCCAAATGACTGACGAAATCTATATATCCATAGACATATGCCCTTATCCACAGATTTTCACTATATCACTCGGCCACCCCAGGGTGTAGAGCTTAAACATCAAGGATTAAGATGTCTCTCAACTTGGGAGGAGGGCTCAGACCCATGTGTTTAATCTCAGAATCACTCGTTCATCTTTAGCTAACTTACGTTTCAGTATGAACGAACTTGGATGGCCTCATGGCATCCTTGGTAGTTAGCAGGCTCCTGAGCAGCCCAGGGGGCAGGTTTAACAGGGCTTTGTGTCCCTCATCCTCCCGTAGACCAGTTCAGACCTCATCAAAGGGCAGCTAAGGGTTCTGAAGAGCAGGTACAGGCAAGGTACTGAACATAGGCACTTTTGGAATCTCGGCCTCTTTGGTTTCACAATCCGCCTGGCCCACCAGATTCATGGGTTGGAGAAATAGACTCAGCATCTTGAGGGAAGGAGCTACAAATCCACTGTGCAGATTGGGATCATCTGCATCCTGTGTGCATACTGGGGTGAATTGAGATCTTATCTGCAATTGATCATACAGAATGTCATACAAATGCTCTGGGCATCAGCAGTTGTGACAGGAGGTGGCTGTTTGTGCCCCTTTCTATGGCAATCATTAATCTCAGAATAGTCCCAAGTGAGGTAACCAAGAGATGATCTAACAAATAATGATCTGAACACCCAACCATGTTCGCCTCAATAACCTAAGCCATCCTGTTTACAGTGTTCTTATCTCTTAGAGACTTGCTTTACTCCTCCAAATATTTTTGTTGTCAGATGTAAACTTTGACTTAGGAATGCTTCTTCTTATGTCTATGTTAGTAAATGTTTCAGCAGTAAGTATGTAAACAGTGAGGATTGGACACTGTTTCAATGGATACCAGAGATTCTCTTTAGTCTGATGTGTTTTAAAAATAGATTTACAGGGACTGGAGTGATAGCACAGTAGGTAGGGTGTTTGCCTTGCACACGGTCAATCAGGGTTCAATTCCCAGCATCCCATACAGTCCCCCAGCACCACCAGTAGTAATTCCTGAGTGCAGAACCAGGAGTAACCCCTATGCATCGCTGGGTGTGACCAAAAAGAAAAAAATGGATTTACAGAGTAGACTAGAAGGACAAAATGGAAACACAAAGAACAATTAGGAGATACTGAGACATGAGTGATGCTGAAAGCTGTGCCTTAGTGACCATCTTAAAGGTGAGATAAGTGAACAGATTTGTAGATAGAGCAAAGAGAATTTCTGAGAAACTGGATTTGGAAGGGAAGAGAAAGAGTAGTATAAAGGATAGTACCGGCGGCCCCGCGCAAGATCGACCCCGGAGGCAACTGAACCACTTTGGATGAGCGGCGCCCCCAAAATGCCTCCAAACTGTGTGCGTGGAGCTTCTGGCCCAGGCGCTGCCGGCAGGGTATGGTCTTTTCTCTCTCAACTCTTTCTTTTTGAACGCAGCGAGGCTATAGCCGGTTTTTAGACTCTACAGGAAACCCGGGATTGCCGATGGGCGGGACTTCTGGATCCGCCCTGTGCCGGCCGACATTTAAGCACAGAGCCATGTGGGGACGCTCCTTTGCGGCCCCGCACAAGATCGACCCCGGAGGCAACTGAACCACTTTGGACACGAGCGGCGCCCCCAAAATGCCTCCAAACTGTGTGCTCGGAGCTTCTGGCCCAGGCGCTGCCAGCGAGTGATGCAATTACCAAAAGAATTTTCCTTGGACTTCATATAGAAATCCAAAACTGCGCGGCTGCTAGATAGCAGCCGCGCGACCTAATATCTCTTGATTGTCAGCAACGTGTAAATGTTCCTTTTTGGCAGGGCTTAACGTGGGGGGAAACTCCAAACAATAGTACTAAGTTTTTTGTTAAAGGGTAAAAGATTGTAGCGATAGAATTTTAGGCAGAATTTTCCCTGGACTTTATATAGAAACCCAAAACCACGTGGCCGCGGCAGCCTAATGTCATCTAATCATCAGCAATATGAAATGGTTCCTTTGTAATGGGTTGGACTTTGGGGGGACCATAATAGGGTTAAAGTTTGTAGCGACGTGTAATTTCTGGCTGTACTTTCCCTGGACTTTATACAGAAATTCAAAGCCGCGAGGCTGCTGCCATGGCCGCGCAACCTATTGTCATTTAATCATCACCAATATGAAATGGTTCCCTTTTAACGGGTCGGACTTTGGTGGGAAATCCTAACAAGAATAGTAAGTTTTTTGCTGAAATATTGAAGGCCACCAAAGTGGTAGCCATCTCTATAGACTGAACTAAGCCATATCCCCACGCCGGCTGAGAAGAAATATCCTTCTTTCTCGGGAAGAAACGCGGCATGGCGTTAACCATAGTATGATGTCCATTAAGCTGACACGGACCTGGTGGCATGGGAATCGGATACAAGGGAATAAACTATTATGTACTTGGAACAGCGGGACGCTGGTGGAATCTTGAGCCGGGGCCGATACCAGCGTATTACTTTTGGTTCCAGAAACTGCTTGCAGACATTCTACCAGACTATCAACTAAGCCAGAGCCCCACGCCGGCTGATGACGAGAAATAACCATCTCTTTTGGTTTGTTTTCCCTTTGTCAGGCAGCGTGGTGATTACTAAACAGGCGTGATCTCGGTGGCGCGGGACGAGGGGGGAAAAAAATAGAAAAGTTATGTAACAAACAGCGGGACTTAATATCTCTACATTCTCAGCAATGGAGAGCCATCAAATGCTTCCTTGACAGTGGGACTGTCTTCTCTTTTTTGGGGGGAAACCCTAGCAACAATAGTGAATTATGTGTTGAAACATGGACTGTAACCAAGATAAAGCGTAAACGAAGTGAAACTTATCACTTACAAGGGCGGGGACTGGGGGGGCGGGAGGGGGCGGGAGGTATAATGGGGTGGTTGGTGATGGAATATGGGCACGGGTGAAGGGAAGGGTGTTTGAGTACTGTATAACTGACATAATCCTGAGAACTTTGTAACCCTCCACATGGTGATTCAATAAAATTTAAATAAAAAAATAAATAAATAAATAAAGGATAGTACCACAGTGTTAGTCTAAGATGCTGAGTAATAGTGATGATATCTCTGAATGACAAAATGATCATAAAGACAGGGGTGCGCTTCCTCTGGGGCAAACCCAGCTTCCCGGGGTTCACTAAAGGCTTGTTTTGTCGTTAGGACCCACCAGCCCTTATACATGCACGTTCCTCACTCTCTCTCCAATGGTGGCCACCTCCAAACTGTGTTTCCTTCCTGGGCCTGCCCTGCCCTGCCGGATGGCCCCCAGCCTTGTGCTGTGGTGGCACATTTATGTGGCTTTATTACCTGTGGACCTCTGTGAATATCCCAGAGCCCCATAAGAGAGTCGGGAGTGCCAGGGGGGCATTTCTCAAGCCCTGACTGAGAAATGTTGTTCTAAAAGCTAAAAACCATGGCAAATAGCAAGGGACAATGTTGGAATAAACACAGTAAAGGACAAATGTTTAAAGGATTTCCAGTATCCAACCTAGATCTACCAGATCAAGACCACAAAGGAAGGAGCCGTAGGAGTGGTGCTCAGCCTATGTGAGGAATCACTTGATGCAGCTCTGGGGGACACTGAGCACCCTCGGGTGTGGCTGGAGGCCCCAAGCACTGGTCCACAGAGTTCCCAGCAGGGCCCAGGCAGCACCCCAAACTTGGGCATTTGCATTGAAATACTGGGAAGGGGACCCAGCCACCCTGAGCATTGCTTGGGAGATGAGAGGGAAAAAGATTAATAAACATGGTATTCCTACTCTGCAGCTGTTAGAAAAGATGAAGTCATAAAATTTGCATATAGATGAATCAACATGGAGAGTATCATGTTAAGTGAAATGAGTCACAGAGAGAGGGACAGACATAGAAGGACTGGACTCATCTGTCGAATATAAAGTAACAGAATGGGAGACTAACAACCAAGAATAGTCGAGATAAGGACCAGGAGGATTGCTCCACAGCTTAGAAGTTGGCCTCACGTGCTGGGAGAAAAGGCAGCTCAGATAGAGAAGGGACCGCCAAGTTAAGGGTACTAGGAGGGCCCGCTCGGGATGAGAGATGCGTGCTGAGAGTAGACTATAGACTGAACATGTTGGCCACTAAATTCCTCTAATGTAAACCACAACATCCAAAAGGAGAGAGAGCAAAAGGGAATGCACAGCCACAGAGGTGGGGTGAGGGGATGGGAGTGGGGTGATGGGAGGGATGCTGGGACCATTGGTGGTGGAGAATGGGCACTGGTGTAAGGATAGGTACTTGATCATTGTATGACTGAAATGCAAGCATGAAAGTTTTGTAAGTCTGTAACTGAACATGGTGATTCACTAATAAAAATTTTTTAAATAGTATTCCTTAAAGGAGATTCAGGGTGACTAGAGAGATGATACAGCAGTTAGGGCACTTGCCTTGCATTGCAGCCAACATGGGTTTGATCCCCAGCACACCATCAGGTCCCCGAGCTTGCCAGAAGTAATTCCTGAGCACAGAGACAGGAGTACCCCTGAGCATCGTCAAGTGTGGCCAAAAAAAAACAAACACCTAATTTTTTAAAAATAAAATAGATTTGAAAGAGACAGAATGGATGGAATAAAAAGTGACTTGCAGGTCAACTCAGAGAAGCGATCACCAACTACATTGTAGTCGAAGGCCATGTGGGGGAAGGGAGTTGCGGGCTGAATGAGGGCTAGAGACTGAGCACAGCGGCCACTCAACACCTTTATTGCAAACCACAACAGCTAATTAGAGAGAGAGAACAGAAGGGAATGCCTTGCCACAGTGGCAGGGTGGGGTGGGGGGGAGATGGGATTGGGGAGGGTGGGAGGGACGCTGGGTTTACGGGTGGTGGAGAATGGGCACTGGTGAAGGGATGGGTTCCCGAACTTTGTATGAGGGAAGTATAAGCACAAAAGTGTATAAATCTGTAACTGTACCCTCACGGTGATTCTCTAATTAAAAATAAATAAATTTAAAAATAAAAAAAGTGACTTGCAGGGCTGGCACAACAGGTACAGGGCCATGGCACTTGCCTTGCACACGTCCAGCCCAGGATTGATCCCTGGCACCATATATGGTCCCCTGAACACTGCCAAGAATGATCTGTGAGCATGGAACCTTAAGTAAGTAAGCTCTAAGCACATCTGATGTGGCCAGAAAAAAAGGATCTAAGAAACAGAGCAATTTATAGTGTCTTTATTATAAAGCAATTTATAGTGTCTTTATTATTATTTAGTGTATATTCTTTCCTCCCAACGCTCCTCCTGCCCATAGACTATATATTCCAAGACCACCATGGAAGCCTGAAACCCTCATAGTATTAAACCCTACTTACACTGCACGCACACATACCTATGATAAAGCTTAATTTAAAAGTAGGCACAGAGATTAGCAATAACAATAAATAGTAAAAGAGAAAAACTGTAACAACATACTATAATAAAAGACTGGAAAAATAAAAGCAGCCAAGATAGCTGCCATGTGATAAGATATATATCAAATGTCATGTGACATTGAGGAAGAGGGTCAATCCCCTGGAAGCATAGAGTGACATGCCCCAAGGACTCATACACTGTTCAGAAATGTGCTCAATTTACAGCTGAGTTGATTGGGAGGGGGAGAGATTTTCCATTCAATACTCAAACCACACTGTGTATTCCTGGAAACAGAAAGCAAAATTCTGACAAAGTTGAGCAACTGTTTTGTAACCTGGGTGTAGTGCTTGGCCATCGGCAGTCAATTCAACTCTAGATAAAGGCTTTCATAAAAATATTTCTCAAAATTTGGGGCTGGAGACAGGCACAGACAGAGTACAACAGGAAGGGTGTTTGCCTTGTATGTTGCCCACCCAGGTTTGATCTCTGGCATCCAATATGACTCCCTGAGTCCCATCAGAAGTGTTTCTTGTGCAAAGAGCCAGGAGTAACCCCTCAGTACCATTAGGTTTGGCAAAAAAATGGGGACCAGAGCGATAGTACAATGGGTAGGGCATTTGCCTTGCATGCAGCCAACCCAGTTTCCATCCCTGGCATCCCATATGGTCCCCCAAGTACTGTCAGAAGTAATTCCTGAGTACAGAGCCAGGAGTTACCCCCTAGCATCACCAGATATGATCCCAAAAAAAATTATTCTCAAAATTAGGCAACTAATCCTGCAAAGAATGCCAAGCCACAGAATCTGCCAGGTACACAGGTCCAAGCTGAAAACTCTGGGGCCTTCTCAAAATGAGGGTAGGAGACACCCCCCCTCCTACTGCTGGAGGACCAGCAGCTCCCGTTATCACCATCTTCTGGCATAGAAATGGCCCAGCTCCACAACTGAACCTCTTCAACATGCCAAGCCACCAAGTCATTGTAGGTCCTAGAGCACACAGCCACGAGACACCTCCAAATTTCATAGCACTGACAGCCCAGTGGAATCACTGCAACTTGGATGGGAAAGCTGCACAAAGCCCACCGAGCTCAGTGAACAAAAACAGTAACACAGAAGCCTCCACTAGCGCTAACCAGCTCTGTGCATCCTCAGACAAGGACCTTAGTGACCTCATGTGAGTTATAACAATTGTCACAAATTGGCTTCTATGGATTTGTTTTCTGATAAGTCCTCATTATAATAAGCAATATAAAGTTGCTTATTAATTAATACTGGGGCCCAGAAAGATGGTAGAGCAGATAGGGAGCTTGCCTTGCATGTGGCTGACCCAGGTTTAATCCTCGGCACCACGTATGATCCCCCAAGTACTGCCAGGAGTGACCTCTGAGCACAGTTGAGTGTGCCTACCCACCCCCAAAAAACAAGTTATAAATATTTTCTGGTTCCTTTCTCCACAGGACTTTCCCCGCAAATCACAAAACTCATTTCTTCTTTCTCCTCCTAGTAACCACAGCCATTTTGACTAAAATTCAATGAATTTAAAGAACTATAACCCACAATCAGTCCCAGGTCTAGGCAAAGACCTCAGCAATCCCACCCAACCCCACCCGTCGCATTTTACACCATACAACCCCTTAAAAAGACACGGGGTGCACGTGTGTGATATTTAGACCCCATAGAAAGGTGTTCCTGCCCCTTGGCAGCCAGTCCCCTATCCCGCCGCCCCTACCCTGGGCCCCCACGTCCATGCTCTTCCTGTGCGGGTCGCAGGCCTTCAGAGTCCACCAAGCCGGACCCAGCATGGGGAGGAGCGGGCACCCGCCTGCAGGGCGCACTGGGCGGTCAGTGCGGCAGGCGCTGTTCAGCTGAGAAACCTACAGGCTTGGCGTGATTGCAACAGACCCGCCACCGGGCCCCCTGGCAGGGCCGGGTCAGGACAGCGTGGTCACAAGGTCACGTGCAGGGAGAGGCTGCACCCAGAGGTCACTGTCCCCCTCCCCTCCCACCGCATCCCCCTAGAGGAAGAATAACTGAGGCCACCGCATGTGGTGCAGGGAGCTGCTGCGCAGACACGGGGTCAGGGAGGGACGGAGGCTAGAAATAAGGACGAGGCTGAAGGAGGCGCCCAGACAGTGGAGAGAACAGATGTGTGCGGGGCCCAGGAGACAGGACGAGGACAGTCTATAGATGAAAAACAAAACAAAACTGAACAGTGAAGTTATTTTTTGAACAATGAACAATGCACTGTCGCACTGTTGTCCCCATTGTTCATCGATTTGCTCGAGCGGGCACCAGTACCATCTCCATTGTGAGACTTGTTACTGTTTTTGGCATATTAAATTCGCCATGGGTAGCTTGCCAGGCTCTGCCATTCAGACGGGATACTCTCGGTAGCTTGCCGAGCTCTCCAAGAGGCATATATTTATATATTTTTCTCTATAATTTGTTGCCTACTGTCTGAACCCCATTGATATGGTGTAGTAATTGTGGAAAATGGGTAGGAAGTGTCTTATAATGTGCTTCGCAGCTGCACAGTCCGGAAAGCGTCCTGGAGCATCGTGGTGGTTGGTAGTGGAGGTCGGCTGCCGGGTCTGGGTCCCTTGGGATGGAGAGGGCTCTCACCCGCCACACAGCTTGGTGCGGAGTCTGGTGGCATGGTTCTGGGAACCTCCTTTTATACTCCCCTCTGGGAGGAGCATCCTGAGTTCGGGAGGATGTAGAATAATCGAGTATAATTTGTAGTGTAATTTGTAGTATAACCAAGTCTAAATAAGGTTCTCAAGGCGGGCTGTAATTGGAATACTGGTATCAGTATAAAATAAGAGACATATGGACGGGGCTGGAGTGATAGTATAGAGTGTTGGGCATTTGCCTTGCACATGGCTAACCCAGGTTCGATTCCCAGCATCCCATATGGTCCCCTGAGCACCGCCAGGAGTAATTCCTGAGTGAAGAGCCAGGAGTAACCCCTGTGTATCACTGGGTGTGAGCCAAAAAAAAAAGAGAGAAAGAGAGAGACATCTGGACATAGACACACAATTTGAACACCCTGGACAATAGGATATGTCTATAAGCCAAAGAATGTCATGGATTGTTCAGTCTCCAGGATGTAGGAAGAGAGAGGAAAGAGCCTCCCTTAAGGAATTGTTTTATTGTAAAAAGAGAAAAAGAGGGCACTACTCCTTAAAAGTCAGTCCTAGTAGCATGAAGGCAGTAAGCATGCAGAACCTTTCCCAGGCTCCCCTGGGAGCTCAGGCTAACTCTCTCCCTCTGAGCAGGTCAACATATCCGTGGGCCCCTAAAATAGCTGTGACAACTCATACTGGCATCCTAGCACCGGGCCTCCCAGTCACAGTGAGATGTGGCCTGGAAAATGTGTCTGATTTTTCAACCATCCACATTTATGACTGGGCAAAAATCCCATGATCTCTGTGAGAAATGCTAAGAATCTGAATCGGAATGTATTAGATCGTTTGATCCCACTACGGAATTGTTTCCCACTCTCAGATTTGGGTCTCATCCCAGGAGAGCAAACCCCAGGAGCTTCCCCAGGCAGGGACCCTGAGCCATGGCCTGTCCACCCAGGGCAAAGCCCGTTAAAAGGGAACCCCAAAGAGGGAGAGTCCGGGACATAGGTTACCTAAAGGTTCTGGTGTGAAAGAGCAATTAGTATTGGGCCTACTTCTCCCCAGTTAGCTCCTGGGTCACCGCTAACCTATGACACTGGCTTTCTTTGCAGCTTCCTACAAACAGCAAAGAAAGCAGGAGGTAGAGCGTCAGGAGGTTTTCTTCCTCAGGAGCTTTTCTGAACTGAGTGTAAGTTTGGGGAAAGGACACCCAAGGGCTGTGACCGCCCTTGAACTGACCTTCACCCCTGAAAGCTGCCTCTGGAGAGTTCAGGATCAGAGACAGGGTGTAGAGTCCATCTGCTCTGAGACTGGAGGGTTTGCTGTGACCTGCCCTTGGCAGGTGCAGTGGGGTGGATGTCCCCTTTGCCCACCTGCCCCCTCCCCAGGAGACTCTTGTAGCCTGGGCCCTGCCCTGGGTGTCAGCACTAGCCGGGTCATGGCTCTGTGGCTTCTGATGGAGGCTGGACAGGCAGATGTGCCCAGAGGGAGGGGGTCCATCAGGACAGAACAGCACCTCAGGGTCTCCCTGGGGGGTCCCCTGTAACTCCATCCCCAGGGACGATCTGGAGAAGCCTCAGCATGTCCTCGGCCACTTCAAGGACAAGATGCATAGTGCTGTGAGCTCATGGGATGGGTCATCTCATCAACTGGGATGGAATGGGTCATCTCACCAACCAGGACAGAATGGGTCATCTTGTCACCTGGAGGAAAAGTGATCTCACAGGAGGGACCCAGAGACACTAACACAAGTGAAAACAGCTGTCACCGCTGGCCAGCATGATTGGGCTCTAGAGGAAGTGCCTGAAGGACCCAAGCACACCAGGTCAGGTGCAAACAGGCCATCACACGGTGACCAGCATGATCTGGCTCCTCTTAGAGAAAGCGCCCAAAGCTACAGCATCCTCAAAGGGGTGTCCAGGACAGGGACAGGGAGGGCAGCAGTGCTGAGGAGGACAGTTTGGGGTTTGCAGCATGGAAAGATCTGGAGCTCCTGTACCATTGTGCAACAGGGCTTGCATCTGCTTAGAGATGGTGGAGGGGTCGGTTGGTGCGCTGTGGTTTCTGTTCTCACAGTGACATGAAACGGGCTAGAGAGATCTCCTGCAGGGGGTTCAGCGTCTGCCTTTCACACTTAGAAGAAACCACTGAAGCTTGTGCCGTGCTGGGCTTCTTCCTGTGACTCAGACTCAAAGATGGTATCTCTCTCCCAAAGGGGCTCATTTTATGAGCTCTGTGGAGCTTTTCAAAAGTTATGAACTATTTAGGAAAAAAATCCAAGCTTTCTGGCTGTGAGGAGAATTCTTTAGCCTGCAGCAGGGTTAATGAGGGCTCTGAGTTACCCAGGTTGGGGTCTTAGGGAAATTCTCCTGGGGGGTGTCTATTTGGAGAATGCAAAGCAATTTCAGTCTTTACTGAAAGTATTACGGTGCATGATGGTCAAATGTAGTGTTTCATGAACATGTCTCTTGAGTCAGTGGAAAACTAATAAGCATTTACAGAAAAAAATGACACAAGAGTTCACGGTGCAGTAGTACTTCTGCAGACCAAGGTTGGGGAGTGGGAAAGAGCCAATCCGTCCTGAGTTTCCCCCAGCCCAGGAGAGTCTGTGGTTGTGGGACACGCCTTTCTCAGGCCTGCCCACACTCATCTCTCTCTTAGGGCCCTTCTGAAGTTCAGACTGGAACCCAAGTCCCAGGAACACCCATACTATAGAACCCCAGGTTCTGAGATTCACCTCTGAGGACCCATTTCCCAGACTCAGAACCACAAGCCCCCAAAAAACCTGAAGAGCCCAAATCACTGAGCCCCAGGGGCAGGGACGTGGGTTAGCAGTAGAGCATTTTCCTTGCACGTGTGAGCTGGTGGGTTCAATCCCCAGAACCCCCAGAATGAAATACCCATGCGCTGAACTCCAAGGTCTGCCAACGTAGAATGGGTCCTGAACCTCAAGTCTTTCCTCTGCTTCCTATTACACTCCCTTTCAATTGCTTCTGTGTGTGTGTGTTGGTGGTGCTGCTGCTCACAGGCTACTGCAGTTTACTGAGTTCTAACCATGGCGTTGGTTCTAAAGATCACACTCAGTGCAAAGTGTGCTGCCTCCCAATCCTGATTATTCTGTTCTGCCCTGCACGACTAGTGTCTGCCCTGAACTGGCCCTGTTTGTGCTTATAAGGGAATAAGCCCTGAGCACCACTATATGTGACAGCCCTGAAAAATAAATAAAGAGAATGTCCTGACCCGTCACCAGGCTGTCTTCACTGGGGCAGCTTGGAGGGGGTGGGTTGAGTTTCCCTTCCCGCCCCAGCAGAACCCTAGTAGCCAAAAACTTCCAGAACCCGGCCACAGCCATACTCAAGGCCACTCTCCACAAGCTTGGATGAGCCTCATCCATGAGGAAAGTTGCACAAGAACCTAGCTATGCAGGACCCATGACTGAAATCTCAAAGCCCGCTCGGACTGGGGCTGGG
The DNA here is from genome assembly GCF_027595985.1 of Sorex araneus. Classification (NCBI taxonomy): domain Eukaryota; kingdom Metazoa; phylum Chordata; class Mammalia; order Eulipotyphla; family Soricidae; genus Sorex; species Sorex araneus. The sequence goes on from NC_073302.1 coordinate 450,096,444, forward strand.
CCTCCTTCCCCCAGCTCCCCAGTTTTCCAATAGCTTAGCAGTCAGTCACAAGCACAAACTGCCCCTGGTGTCATGTAATCTCATCAATGGCTAAGATCCAGAGACTCTGATATAAAACTCCCGGAAGAGAGCAACATAGAACATCCTGGAGTGCGTGTGACCAAGACCTCTTATACTGTAGCCCACTGATGTACCAAATGTAACACATATTCATTTGGGCTAAACATATGTGCTTGCAATCTCTTATCACTTGTATCACTTGTCACTTGTCATCCCATTGCTCATCCATTTTCTTGAGCAGGTGCCAGTAACATTTCCATTCATCCCTGTCGCATGCTAGTGTAGCCCAATGGTATCTGGAACCGTTCGTTCAGGGTCTTTTCAAAGAAGTCTGACCATCTTGTAGGTGGGCAGCCAGGCATTCTTTTGACGTCCCATGGAATTCAGTTGGTAACAGCTCTAGTTCAGCGGTTATCTCTGAATCGCATTCTGTGTCCAGCCCATCTGATTTTCAACGCCTTTGCAAAAGAGACAGAATCCCTGGTTCTCAATTGTCGATGGAAGTCAGAACTCCGGATTCCTTCTCTCATTTGGGTGAAACGTTATATTCCAAGCATAGCTCTTTCGATTCCTCTTTGGGAGACCCAAATAGCATTTTTTCCTGTTTTCATAGAGCCCAGGTCTCTGAGGCTTATGTTAACACAGGAAGAATGGTGGAGTCAAAAAGATGTGCCTGGAGCCAGAGGTTCTTAGTCCTCTTAACAAGTTCTTCGATGCTCTTGAAGGCGATCCAAGCTGCTCTCTTCTTCCTGTGCAGCTCGGATGCGAGGTCATTCGTCATGTTGAGTTCTTAACCGAGGTACATATAACTGCTGCATTCGAAGATGTTCATTCCATTGAGGGCAAATGGAACATCAGGGACTAGTTCATTTCTCATGAACATTGTCTTCATGACATTCAGCTGCAGTCTGACCTTGCCACACTCACAGTCAAAGTCAGCCAGCATTTGTGCCTCTTGGCTAATTTTTGGTGTTATTAGAAAGATGTCATCAGCGAAGTGGAGGTGGTGTAGTTGCCGACCGTCTATCTTCACTTCCATTCCTTCCCAGTCCAGTCGTTGCATGACGTTCTCAGCAGTGGCACTGAAGAGTTTCGGTGAAATGGTATCACCCTGCCAAACCCCTCTCTTTACATCAATGATCACTTCCTTGTAGAATGGTGAGATCCTGGTGGTGAATTCATAATACAGCTCACAGAGGATCCTGATGTATTGAGTTTGAACACCCTGTTTAGCTAGGACTTCGATGACCACTTCAGTCACAACAAAATCAAAGGCCTTCTTTAAATCGATGAGCGTTAGACGCAGCGGCATCTTGAACTCTCGTGAAACTTCAATGAGCTTGGTCATTGTGTGGATATAGTCGATCATCCTGAATCCTTTTCAGAACCATGCTTGCTTTCATGGTTGTCTTTCATCTAGTGTTCTGCCAATCCTATTCAGGATGACTCAACTGAATAATTTGTAGACCATGGACAACAGGCTGATCGGGCGATAGCTGCCAATGTCATGGATGTCTCCCTTCTTGTACAAAAGAACGGTCCTGCTGGTTTTCCATTGAGACAGAACCTTACATTCAGACAGGTAGCATGTGAAGAGCCAAGCCAGTATATTGACAAGTTCTGGCGGCAGATTCTTCAGGTGTTCGGGTCTGACCTTCTCTGGACAGGGTGCTGTACACTTCTTTACCGATGCAATGGAGTGTCGGATTTCAGGAGGGAGATCATTGGGAATAACATATCAATCCTGCGGAATTTGATATGTGTGAAGGTGGATGTGGCTATCAAAGAGATCCGAGTTGAAGTCATGGATAACCTTTTCCATTACCCTTCCGGAAGATGTGATAGGTTCATCAGGATGTCAGAGGGCAGTCATCTTGGTCTTAAAGTTGATGAAGGACATACTTTTCCCGGCTTCTGCCACTTTGGCCAACACTGCTGATCTTCTCTCTTTGAGGTCTTCCTTTATTGCTTCTCTGCACAGCTTTGCAAATTCGGATGTTAGCTTGTGATTGTCTGAGGCTCGCGCCAAACCACATTGGCGAATGAGCTCAAGAGTTTCGAAGACAGGGATCTTTTTGTGGCTTTCTCTCTCTTAGCGTTCCTCACACAATCATGGAGGTGCTGAACCAGTCGATCGTATTCCTCATCAATGTTGTCAACGACGGCATATTTCCATATTGCCACGATAGTGCCAAAGAGCTCCCAGCTGCTGGTCATTCTGAGAGTTCACTTCTCAAACTTGGCAGGCCTTTCTCCCCACTCCTTGAGGTAAAATTTCACACAAAGGTGGTCTGATTCCATCTGGAATTTTGCGACAACAGTGACATCAGTCTGGCAAAACCTTCGATTGAATATGATGTGGTCAATTTCTTGTGGAACTGTCCACCAAGAAACTCCCATGTACAACATTTAGATTTAGCCTTCTGGAACTGTGAGTTACCATGGATGGTCTTGGTTGACATGATGAACTCAGACAGTCTCTCACCCTGTTCGTTCCATTCTAGGCCATGGGTCCCGATGTGGAGTTCTTCAGGCGACCTTCTCGGTCCTATCTTGGTGTTAAAATAACCGACAATGACCTTGTAGAAGGTGTGGTCTTCTTTATAGAACTTCTCCAGCTCCATGTAGAACTTCTCAATTTCTTCTTTATCATAGTTGGATGTTGGTGCATAGACAATGAAGATAGAAACTGCTGACAATGAGCCACATCTATTCAAACATACGTGTCTGATTCGGGTTGTTAGGCATTCGAATGAATCAATGTTCATGGCCGAGTTCGTGTTGACGAGGACACCAACACCACCAACACCTCTACTGTTGCATGTTCCGAGAAACAGTTCTTCTCCAGTGTCGAAAGCAGTGTGATGTGATCGATGCCTTCTTGTCTCGGTCAATTCAATTATGTCATAATCTCTTATACAAGGGCTTATATGGCTCCAGGATGATATACAACAATCTTCACACACTTTCTTCTTATCGTAGTGGTAAGGTGCTTGGTGGTGGGTTGGTGTTTGAATATTAATTGTAATGAACTGTTGTAAATAACTTTCTAAAAATTAAAATAAAATTAATAATAAAGAAGATTGACAAACTCTGAGCTAGATTTACAAGGAAAAGAGAGAAAATCCAAATAGAGCATATCAGAGATGAGAGAGGAGAAATTACAACAGATACCTCATAGATACAAGAGATCCTAAGAAGTCATTATGTACAATTTATGACACTCAAAGAACCTAGAAGAAATGGATGTTAATTTCTTAGAATCATAGGACCTCCCAAAATTAGTCCAGGAGGAAATAGAAAATATGAACAGACATGTCATATGTAAGGATACTTAAACATTTTTTGTCTTTTACTTGTCAATTATAAGTCTCACTAAAACAAAGTCCAAGTACAGATGTATTCACTAGTGTGTTCAACCAAAACCTCAAAGATTTACTGCCTATAATTCTCTAGTGCTTCAAAATAGCAAATGAACCAGTAATCTCCACAAAAGATTCTGTGAAGGCAGAATAACCTTAATGACAGATGCAGAGTTATTACTGAAAGAGAAAATGAAAATAACCCTGATTAACATTAATGCAAAGATACTCAATAATTATTGGAGAATCAAATTCAGTATTATATCAAAATGATCATATACCATAATAAGGGCATTTTCATTCCAGGATGCACATATATTTCAAAACAAACAAACGAAAAATTAACAACCATATCAACAAAATGGGGGATTCTTTAAAGTATGGTCAAAGTCCACCAAGTAAAATGTGGTCGGAGGTCATGTGGGGGAAGGGTGATGCGGGCCTAATATAGACTAGAGACTGAACACAATGGCCACTCAACACCTTTATTGCAAACCACAACACCTAATCAGAGAGAGAGAACAAAAGGGAAGACCCTGCCATAGTGGCAGTGTGGGGTGGGGGGAGACGGGACTGGGGAGGGTGGGAGGGATGTTGGGTTTACTGTTGGTGGAGAATGGGCACTGGTGAAGGGATGGGTTATCAAACTTTGTATGGGCGAAACATGAGCACAAAAATGTATAAATCTGTAACTGTACCCTCACGTTGACTCACTAATTAAAAATAAACTAATAAAAAAATAAAGCAAGAGAAAAAAATAAAGTATGGTCAAAGTATGATTACAATCAAAAACTACATGTCAATAGATGCAAAGAAAGATTTTTGACAAGACTCAATATTCATTCAATATTTATGACAAAAATTAAAACCTCAACAAAGTAGAGATAGAAGGAACACACTTCAGTATCCTAATGGCCACATAAATAACACTCACAGTCAACATCACAATCAATGGTGAAAACTGTCCTCTGAGATAAGGCTCGAGACAAAACTCTCTACTTTTTCCATTATTGTTCAATATTGTTCTGCAAATATTGAACAAGGAAAAGAAATATAATACACTGAAATTAGAAAGAAGTTAAATTATCACTGCTTGAGCATCACTGGGTGTGGCCCCAGGCATAAAAAAAAACCAAAACATTAAAATCTTAACTTGACTAGATTATATCCCAAACGGCATATTCCAAATAAGGTTACATTCTCAAATGCTTCAAATTCTCAAACGTTTATATAATGCTTAACTATTCCTTAAAATTGGGGGGAAAGACATAACTAGAGAGAAGGAAAAGACAATAATGCAGTTTGAAAGTCGATCATAAAAAGATTTTCCTGGGGCTGGAGCAATAGCACAGCAGGTAGGGCGTTTGCCTTGCATGCGGCCGACCCAGGTTCGATTCCCAGCATCCCATATAGTCCCCTGAGCACCGCCAGGGGTTAATTCCTGAGTGCAGAGCCAGGAGTAACCCCTGTGCATAGCCGGGTGTGACCCAAAAAGCAAATAAATAAATAAATAATATAAAAAGATTTTCCTAATAGTCACTGATTATTTTTTGAAATGTCATGATATCTGTTATGACATCTCTTTGGTTCCTGGTTCTGTTTTTTTGGGTTTTCTATCTTTTTTTCTTTATAAATCTAGATAATCACTTATTAACCATATTTACTGTTTCAGAGAACCAGTTCTTAGTTTCACTGACCTTTAAAATGTTCTTTTTTCAGTTTCCATTTCATTGTTTTCTTCTGTTACTATTTCCTTTCTTCTGTTTTCTTTGTGTTCCCTTTATTGTTTTCTAAAATCAGATAATATTTTTAAATAGTTGATATCTGCTTACAAACTTATGGATTAGAGATACTTTATGGATGAATAGAGATTATTTCCTCATCCACAAAAACATAAAAGTAAAAATGTGACCAACATATCAAAAAATGATCAAACCTAATTATTCTAACTCAGTTGACTAAGTCTTATGTTAGTCAAAATCATTCTGCTGGATTTAGGTCTACAGTTTGATGTTACAAAGTTTATTTCATTCTTTACTCACATAGTCTTAGAAGTTCTGGATCCTTTCATGGTGTAGTCTGACTGTGTGTGAGCCAGTAAAGCACAATTATTGAATCAACACTTGAAAACCAATATCTAAGTATTCTTTGAAGTATCAGTTGTTCAGTGTATGTAGGTGAGTTTTTTCCGTTAAACGCTGAGACTGCATTTTTCTGGGGGGAAAGCACAAATTCTGACTGAAAGCTTAGAGAAGCTTCAGGATGTCACTGAAATTGAGGTATTTCAAAAGGTCTTTAAGGATCTGACACTCTAACCCCAACCAATATAGATGGCCATGGAAATAGTGCAGTAGGGCACACAGGGAGGAAAAGGTTTTAATTTGACAAACAGAAACTGCCACCAGATGATGGTAAGATGCTTCTGTCTCTTTAACTCTGAAGTTTCCTCCAGTGGATCCACCCATTCTGAGCCACCTGACTCAGGGGTTTGAGGGTGGCCACACCAAACAAGAAACTCACTCTCACAGTTAAAGCAAAAGGACCCTGCAGAAGACTAGAGTAAATCTGAGAACACCATCAACTCATTCAAAACGGTGAGCCTGACTGAGAAAATGGTCCAGAGTCATTGAAGGAAGGAAGCTCTCTGATGGGGCAGTGGTAGCCCTGAAGTCTGTGTGGGGATGGGTTTTATTCTGCAGAGGAGCTGGGTGTTTTGCCAACAACCTAACAAGGAGGGTGGTGCCAGATGATAAAGGAGAGGGAGAGGAAGAGGGAGAGGAAGAGAGCACTCTAGCAGTGTCCTGTTCTCCCATTGTTCATCGATTTGCTCAAGCGGGCACCAATAACATCTCCATTGTGACACTTGTTGTTACTGCTTTTGAATATCCAATATGCCACAGAGAGCTTGCTTGCTGCACGGGTGGGATACTTTCGGTAGCTTGCAGGGCTCTCTGAGAGGGATGGCGGAATAATACCTGGGTCAACCTCATGCAAGGCCTACACGCTATGCTATCGCTCCAGCCTGAGAGGAAGAGAATGTTGATTAATATGATGTCAACACGCTCATGTTGTACTTGATTATAGTAAGGATGATGCAAAGAGATAGAAGATAAACACAGATGATATCACTGATGTTTTGAATAACTGGATGAGATATTGCAATGGTTTAAAAGGGGGAGCGTAGAAGCCCTCCCTTATCCCCAAGAACAGGGAAGAGAAGGAAAGAAATAGTGTGGAGAAGAGGGGGTGAAGGGATAGATGAGAAGCAACGGGGTAAAGGGGATTCAGGGACATTGGCGGTTTTAGAACTAAACATCCAAACAGACTCAACAACACTGAAATCAGGAGACCCAAACTTTAACCATGTAGAAGGATTTGCTATTATTTTAGAAGTACATTTGTGAATCCCTCCGGTTTACATTTCCTTACTACAGACTTGTTGCCAGCTCATCTTTGTGGAAGGATGGCAGAAATTACATAGGAGTGGGTGAACTAAATTTTCTTGCCCTCCCTGGACCTAATATGCTGTCAATGAAATTTAGGATCATTAGCCCAATAGGAATTCGAGCGGAAGCCATAATGTGCAGCTGTCAAAATTGAGGTGGGAGAGGAGGGAAAAGCATTCCAGGTACAGAGGTCAGGCTGAGTGTGCTGGGGTGAAGGAAGCCGCACTGCAGAGGTCAGGATGAATGTGGGGAGGAGAGGAGGAGGTGATGGTGCAGAGAGCAGCGTTAATGTGGCTGAGTAGAGTGAGACTGTAGTGGACAGTGGTCAGTGAGTGTGGTGCTGGTGGAGGGCCAACCTTTGGAGTGTTGGCAAACCTTCAAAGGAAGTAAAAGTATGTTGGTGGGATATTCATGTATTTTCCATACTTTATTTTTCAATGTTTTTCTCAATTATAAGTGAATGTTAGCATCATTCTAAGAAATGTTATTATTTGTTTTTTCCCCCTCTTGGTTCATATTTCTGTCTTCACTTTCTTCCAGTGGTGCCGTTCACTGCTCTACTTTTAGATTATCTTTATAGAGTAGAAAACTTAACCTTTTTGGAGTTGGAAAAAAATGTTTTTAGTTGGACATTTGCACTTTAATCTGTTTATGGTGGCAGTTTTTGTCATGTGGTATCTTTTTTGTGTAATCCAAGTTAGGAGTCTTTCATATTTCTACTGCAAATCCTAGAAGTCCTGTCCTCTCACTGAGGTTACAAAGACCTTACCTGCATTTCTTCTTTTTTTTTAATGTGTCCTTAGTTGTACATTTTAGTTTCTAATCCATTTAGAATTTGTATGATATGGGAAAATAGATGCAATTGGAGCCTTTCCACGTGCCTCGAGTTTTCCCCGTGTAGCTGTGTGCTCCATCTGCCATAACATGACATGTGGCCCTAGTGAGTGTCTATGGAAACCACTCAGCTAAATTGAACTTAAAGACCGTGAGAGGGGCTGGGTGAAGCCATTCTAAATTCTAGCTCCTCTGTGGATGCACCCGCTAATCCACTGGTGGAAACTAGAATGTTTGAGTCTCCCATTGTTGATCCTCCCTTATTGCTCTTCTCTTTCTTTCTTATCTGAACTGCTTTACGTCGGGGAACAGTTTTTCCCCTGAGGTGCCCAGACACATTGTGCACCAGGTCTGGGCAGACATGGTGTGAAGGGTGACAGGTGCGAAGAGAAAAATCACACACTCCATGAGCGGTTGATGGCCATTCACTTTATTGCCAAATACACACATATTTTATAGGGGGTCTCGACTTAAGATGATGGTTCGATCATATAAAGTTTAGTATTATAACCTATCATCCTTCCAACTCTGCTTTGCCCTGGCCCGGTCCCAATTAGGGCTAGATGCTACAGTTAGGAATGACTCGCTAACCATACGTGACAATTTTTAGGCAGCCAGGTGACATTGAAGGCCGGATACCTGGTGCTTGTCAAATACGTCCAGACACTTCCTACTCAGTTGCTATGCAGGGACAGATCTTATCTGCTCTGGAGCCTGTAAAGCTGTCCACAGCTTTACATTTTCCCCCCGTGACTGCAGTTTGGGCTGGAGCGATAGTACAGCAGGTAGGGCATTTGCCTTGCACTCGGCCAACCTGGGTTCAATTCCTCCACCCCTCTCAGAGAGACCGGCAAGCTACCAAGAGTACCCTGCCCGCACAGCAGAGCCTGGAAAGCTACCCGCAGCGTCTTCAATATGTCAAAAACAGTAACAACAAGTATCACATTGGAGATGTTACTGGTGCCCACTCAAGCAAATCGATGAGCAACGGGATGACAGTGATACAGTGACAGTGATGACTGCAGTTTACACTTAGGCACTTTATTTATTTATTTATTTTTGCTTTTTGGGTCACACCTGGCGATGCACAGGGTTTACTCCTGGCTCTGCACTCAGGAATTACCCCTGGCCGTGCTCAGGGGACCTAATGGGATGCTGGGATTTGAACCCGGGTCGGCCGCGTGCAAGGCAAACACCCTACCCGCTGTGCTATCTCTCCAGCCCCCACTTAGGCACTTTAGCTACATAAAAATAAATAATGAAAATTTAAATGTTCTTATTTATAAATCTAATATGGAGGAATATATTAATTGCACTTTAATGGTACTTTGATGTGATGGTGCTGACCTGGCTTGATGCTCTTCTGGATCCAGGGAACTTTTGCTCTCAGACATTTACTGGGGTGTATTATGCTGTAATGCTCAATTTACTCATGTTTAATAACCCTATATTTCTCTTATAAATCACAATCAATTTGTTTTCAGTGCCCTACAACATGCTAAGTATTTTAATCAATATTCATAAAGAGACATGATATGTTTCCTCTTTTTTGGTTGAAAAGCTACTAGCCTGTGGAAATGATATTATACGGACTCATTGCAAGAACTGAGCATTTTCACTCATTTGGTGATAAATGTACTTTTAATAGCATTGAGCTGATCCCCTCTTTAGAGGTGTAAAAGTGTCCCCCATTTGGACCAGGAACTCTTTGTGGGAAATCTCCTCAATTACTTTGTTTTTGTTTTTGCTTTTGTCTTTTCGTGTTAATTCAACAGTGCCCTCCTCTTTCTTTACTGGGGTAAGTATTACTACAGACCATCACAAATTTGGGGGAAGGAAATAAATAAGAAAAGGTGATCTTCCCCTGTCAAGATGGATCATTTTCCTCTCTCCTCCCTTCCTTCAGGTCAAGTGCCGTGTAGGTGCAGCACCTGCTGTAGACCATGGGCGACCCTCTGTTGGACGACCCTCAATCCAACGCCCTGAGGATTGTCCTCGTAGGGAGAACCGGAAGTGGGAAAAGCGCCACCGCCAACACCATTCTCGGGGAAAACAAATTTCTTTCAAGGCTGTCTGCTTCCTCTATAACCCCGAAATGCCAGAAAGCGTTCCGGGAGTGGAAGGGGAGGAACATCCTCGTCGTGGACACCCCGGGGTTCTTTGACACCGAGGAGAAGCAGGACACCACCTGCAGGGAGATCAGCAAGTGTGTCCTCTACTCCTCTCCGGGCCCTCACGCCTTCATCCTGGTGCTGCAGCTGAACCGCTACACTGAGGAAGAGCAGCAAGTCTTTGCCATGGTCAAGGCTCTCTTTGGGGAGTCGGTCACCAGGCACATGATCGTCGTGTTCACGCGCAAAGAAGACTTGGAGGACACAAGCCTTCGTGACTTCATAGCTGAAGCTGACGTGAGCCTAAAAAACATGGTCAGGGAGTGTGGGAGCCGCTGCTGTGCCTTCAGCAACAGAGCAGAGAGGGATGAGAAGGAAGCTCAGGTGCAGGAGCTGATGCAGCTGGTAGAGAAAATGATCCTCAACAACGCCCGCTTCACTGATAAAATATACGAGGATGTAGAGGAAAGACTGAAACAGAAGGCTAAGGTCTTGATCAAAATTTTTGATCGTCAATTGGAAAAGGAAATTCAACTAGTAGAAGAAGTGTATGTCACCAAGCCACAAGAAGAAAAGGAACAAAAAATAAAATTTCTAAAAGAGCAACATGCTACCCGAATAAGAAATATAAGGGAGGAAGCTGGGAAGAACATATTTGGTGATATTTTAGAGATGATTATTAACATATTTTCAAAATTAAGGTCTGTTTTTAGGAAGTAATGCAATTTTCAGTTTATCTCCTATTGTTGGTTCTAGAATTAGAGTGAATTATCTTTAACAACATGCCTTACTCAGTGACCAAATATTAAGTTAATATCTGTAATAAATTTCTATTTTTGTTTTTTTTTGCTTTTTTGGGTCACACCCTGCGATGCACAGAGGTCACTCCTGGCTCTGCACTCAGGAATTACCCCTGGCGGTGCTCAGGGGACCATATGGGATGCTGGGAATCGAACCCGGGTTGGCCACGTGCAAGGCAAACACCCTAACCGCTGTGCTATCATTCCGGCCCCTGTAATAAATTTCTGAGAATAAAGCAACAAAAGCTAAGAGACTGTCTCTAAGAGTCTGTGTCCCTGGGCATTCTACAAAGTGAGTATTTAATTTGATATATCAATGAATCTAAAATTAGAAATTTAATTTACCCAAACTCAACAAGACTTTTAAAATCTTATTTTCTCTATGAAGATGAAATAACACCTTACCTTCAATATAAGGTCCCCACGTTGTCTGGGAGAGTGATGTGGCATAAGCATGTTTACTGACACATAGTTGTAGACTATAAAATTTTAACTCCTTAGCTGTGGACATAATCATTCACTAACTTAATCCATATGCATGACAACTCATATGTTATCCAGTCACTGAGGCGCTTACATGGCTAAACAAAGTGATAAAGGTGCAACTAAGTGAATGCTTTCTTGTGTGCATAATAGGCGCGATTCATGCACTTACATCCATTTGATTATTGTTGTTACATTCACTTGGTTACCAAATATGCAACAACAGTAGCTAAAGCGGGTCTCATTTCCCTGACCCTGAGGGAGCCTCCAGCTGGTCGGGAAGAACGAGAGGGCTCGTACTAAGCAGACGGCGCCAAGCCAACGGAGGGGACGGCCCCGCAAGCAGCTGGCCACCAAGGCGGCCGCAAGAGCGCGCGTCCACGGGCTGCGAGCAGAAGCCGCCCCGCGACCGCCCGGCACCGTGGCGCAGCGCGAGAGCCGCCGCCCCTGCAGCCCACCGAGCTGCTCCTCCGCCAGCTGCCGTCCGGCGGCTGGAGCGTGAGATCCCAGGACTTGGAGACCCACCTGCAGTCCCAGAGCTCGGCGTCACGGGGCTGCAGGGGGCGAGCCTGGTGGCGCTCTTCGAGGACACCAACCTCTGCGCCATCCACGCCAAGCGCGCGACCGTCATGCCCAAGGACGTCCAGCTGGCGCGCCGCAGCCGCCGAGAGACAGTGTAAAGCTTACGATGCTGAAATCTCAGGGCTGGGACAAATGGGGACGCTGCTGGCGCCTGCTAGAATAAATGGATGATTAATGGGATGACAGTGACAGTGACAGTGATTATTGTTATATGGTAATAGGAAGGCTCATATATAATAATGTTGGCTTCAGTCACTACAAAAATCAATGGATATTTTAATTTTTTAAAGTTTCATATGAACTTTTAAATTTTACTTTTAATATTTTCACTTTAAATGAAACAAAACTAGTCCTTTTACTGAGATAATGGTGAAACAAGTGGAGACGCTGGTGGAAGGTGTGGGGTTGGAGCATTGCATGCACGAAACACCCTCATTAACAGAACTGTGAATACTGTGCCTCAATTATAATTTTAAATAATCACACTCTGGACAAGAACTGAGTTTTGAAAGGAGGTAAGGTGATATACAAGATGCCCTTTCAGTAACAGTATTGCAAATACAGTGCCTAAAGGAAAAAAGAGAAATTATATATTAGATACACACATAAAATGTGAGATATTTTGAGACTGGAGCAATAGCACAGTGGTAGGGCGTTCGCCTTTCACACGGCTGACCCGTGTTCGATTCCTCTGCCCCTCTCAGAGAGCCTGGCAAACTACCAAGAGTATCGCGCCTGCACAGCAGAGCCTGGCAAGCTACCCGTGACATATTGGATATGCCAAAAACAGTAACAATAAGTCTCACAGTGAGAGACGTTACTGGTGCCCGCTCAAACAAATCGATGAGCAATGGGATAACAGTGACAGTAATGTGAGATATAATAATTTTCATAAATTTTCTTTTACTGGATGGTATTTGAATAATTTCATTAGGCATTTTTTTGTAACAAGCAATATAAAATAAATCATTCTAGCATGCTAAGAGGACAGGCTTGTGGGAGTGGAACGGATATGGGAGTAGTGGTGGAGGGAAGATTGCAGTGGCAATGGGATTGGTGTTGGAACATAGAGTAACTGTCATCATCATCATCATCATCATCATCATCATCATCATCATCATCCCGTTGATCATCGACTTTCTTGAGCGGTCTCAGTAATGTCTCTATTCATCCCAGTCTTGAGATTCTGTACTATGAACAATTTTATAAGCCATGGTGTTAAAGTTTTAAAAATGAAAAATGAAAATAAAAACAGTATTCCAAATTACAATGGCTAAAATATATTAAATTTTAAAACTTTGAACACATTTTAAAATATTTTTCAATATCAAATTAATATTGATTTAATATGAAATATTATTCAGTATGTGAATATTGAACAACATGTTGGTCAGGACTGATTCATAAGATGAGCCGGGGGGAGTGAGGGAGGTGGCAGGAAGGATACTGGGAACATTGGTGGTGAGAATGGGCACTGGTGGAGGGATGGGTACTCGACCATTGTATCACTAAAATGTAATCACGGAAGTGTATAAGTCTGTAATTGTATCTCACAGTGTTTCATTTTTTAAAAATTAAAAAACAAAGAATTCACTGACTAGAGACTAACAAATGAACCCCAGAAGATGACAGCTTCCCACAGAGATGTCTCCGAACCCTGTACCAAGCTGATTTCAATGGGGCGTCTCAGATGGAGCAGGCATTCTCTCTCCGCCTACTTCAAATGAACCCCAGAGGCTACAAACCTCCAGAAGAAAAACCCAGTTACTCGGGACTAGTGACTGAAAACTCCAGGCCATATGGAGGCAGGTATGGGCCATCTCACCCATCTCCTTGACCATCGAATATCCTGGCTGTCATGCTCACAAACTGCCTCCTCAGGCCATTTAAGCACATTAATGGTAACAATCCAGAGACTCACAAATGAATCTCAGAAGAGAACAGTTCACCATAGAGATGTCTCTGGACCCCAATTATTTAAAGTTTTAGACATCCTATTCTATTCATAACAAGCAATACAAAATAAATTATTTAACATCTGACTGTGGGGCAAGCTTTAGTGGTGGTGAGAAAATTCAAAATAATGGTGGAAGGAAGGTGTAATGGTGGTGGAATTGGGGTTGAAATGCTGAATATAATCAATTACTGTGAACAACTTTATATAAATAAAATTGAAAGATTAAAAAAATAATGTTGAAAAAAATAATAATAATGTTGAAGGAAGAAAGTCAAGGGATCATATTCTAAACATCTAGCAGTGCATCTGAATGCTATGTTCACCAAAGGTATAATGAGATGTTCAAGGTGTTGTAATTGCTACAACCACCAAGAAAATAAGATGAGGTTTTTAATTTTTTTAATATTTTATTGTGAAGTTTATGTGCACTTCATTATATTTTTAAAACAATAATTTATTGCCTCTCTTCCAAAGTTTTGTGAATTTACAAAAAGAGAAAACACTAAGGTTCTAGTGAGCTCCCTTCAGACTAGGAATGCAGAGTCTGGCGGGACGGGGTGGGAGCCTGGGGGAGCGGCTCGCGGGGAGCCACAGCAAAGCTCTGCCAGCATCTCTAACGTGGTCCCTGACTCGGCTGCGTTGCCCTGGGACAGGCATTTGTCACACCACCTCCCAGACACAGGGGCCATCCGGCACGTCACTGCAACACTGCAGATGGGTTTGGGTCTTTGTGTCTGCCCACTTACAACATGAAACTTTCAGATCATTTCTGAGAGCTAAACTCGTTGATGAATTCACTGTGTTCTGCTTTTGTTGACACAAAGCCTCAGATCAGCTCGAGACCTTCCTAGCGGCCTCTTCTCTGCTGTGAGTAGGGCTGGAGTCGCTGCTGGGGGCTTCTCTCTGCTTTGCTGTAGATTTGGGCAAGCCTGGAGCCCCACTAGCCTTCGTCTTCTCACTTTCTGCTTCTTTGATTAGTTGGTCCACAAGCTCAACTGTTTCCTGAAACTGGTGGGTTTTGTCCACCAAGAAGAGCTTTACCTTCTTCCTGCAGCTCCACTGGGTAACATCCAGCTCCCACACCCGAGCTTCCTCAGCTCGTCAAAGTGCAGCCCCGTTTCACCCAGGACGTCCTTGGCCTACATGAGCTTTATGTACCGTGGCTGTCCACCCCTTTGCAGATGAATAGTAGCTTTAGCTAGACTCATGAAAAGTAATAATCCTAACAAATCAGATCAGAGTTGAAAATATGTTAGAAATACAAAATATCACAACAGGTTACTATGAACAACTTTGTGCTCCTAATCTAGAGCCTCTACATGTAATAGATACATTTTACACTTTGGCAACCTCCCATGACTACATCACAAGTAGAAAACCTGCAGACCTACCCTGAGTAAGGAAACTGAATGAAATCAAAACTCTCCCAAACAGACATAGAATGACTGCATTCACTTGTGGAATATAAAATAACACAACATTACACTAATACCCAAGGACAGCAGAGATATGAGCCAGGAGGATCACTCCACAGCATGGAAGCTGGAAGTCGGCCTCACACGCTGGGGAAAAAGGCAGTTGGGATGGAGAAGGGACCACTAAGTCAATGATGGTTGGAGGGATGACTCAGGTTGGGAGATGTGTGCTGAAAGTGGACTAAAGACTAAACATGTGGCCTCTTAGTAACTGTATTACAAACCATAATGCCCAATAGGAGAGGGAGAGTAAGAAGGAAGGTGCCTGCTGCGGAGGCAGTGGGTGGGATGTGGTGGGGGTGGCAGGAGGGATACTGGGGACATTATTAATGGAAAATGTGCACTGGTGGAGGGAGGGCTGCTTAATCATTGTATGACTGAAACTGAATCATGAAAGTTTGTAATTGTATTTCATGGTGATTCAATAAAAATTTTAAAACTCTTGCCAAAAATTAAATTCCAAGCCAGATGGGCTTACTAGTGGTTTTCCAAATCTTCAGAGAATTATTACCCGTACTCCTAGGCCCTTCCAAAATATCAAAGAAAGGGGAATTCTTCTGAAAGCTTCTATGAAAACAACATTACCCTAATTCCAAAATCAAACAGAGATATTACTGGTAAAGAAAATGATGTTTCAATATCCCCAATAATTTTTTTTTGCTTTTTGGGTCATACCCAGCGATGCACAGGTGTCAGTCCTGGGTCTGCACTCAGGAATTACCCCTAGCGGTGCTCAGGGGACCACATGGGATGCTGGGAATCGAACCCGGGTTGGCCGCATGCAAGGCAAATGCCCTACCTGCTGTGCTATCATTCCAGCCCCCATCCCAATAAATTTTTATGTAAAGATCTTCAACGAAATCTTAGCAAACTAAATCTAAAATTACATTCAAAAGGAACATACACTATCTCAGTGGGATTAATTTCAGAAATGCAAGCATGGTTCATAATACACAAATCAATTAATGTAATACACCATATGAACAAAAGAGAAAAATCTTACATTATGTCAATATATGCAGGGAAAGTTTTTGGTAAGATCCAATAGCCATTAATGATTTTTAAAATCCCTCAACAAATTAGGAATAGAAGGAACCTCAGGATAGAATGACAATTTACAGCAAATTAACCTCAAACACCGTATTTCTTCTCAATAGTAAAAACACCAGCATGTAATTTCATTTTTATAGTAAAGATACACTACTTTATAGTGTTTAATAGTCATGAATGTATTGTCTTCTATATTGGATGTTCAGGTATAAAGTCTATCAGTTCTAATAAGATGATGCGAAATATTGTGTTTGCTCGGGGATTGGGGTGCACAGGTAAAGACATGATGAAAGCATGCAAAGTAAAAGGAACACATGAATTTAACAACAACAACAAAATAAACATAGAGGGGAGTGATATTCTCAATCTTATGCCGATTAAGTTAAGGTGCACTTTAAATCAGAGTCCACTTTCAGCTTGTAATACTTTGCCTATTAAGTACTCAAACTCACTATTGTATTATTTTGGCTTATTTGGGCTTAGGTCACACCCCGATGCATTCAGAGCTTCCTCCTAACTCTGCCTGTCCTCAGGGGCCATTCCTGTGGTGCCTGGGGGGACCATATGTGGTGCCAGGGATTGAACCTGGTCAACTTCACACAAGGTAAGCACCTTATCTGCTGTACTGTCTCTTCAGCACTCGCCATGGCGTTTTGGAATCACTAACAACTCAGAGAGTATTTCATTTCAAAGTCCCTCTCGCCACTTAACTCTGAGAGTTTGAATGTTTGCTATAAATAACATCTCACAAAATTCATTGCCCACATTAAAAATCCCCCAGGCCACCTTGACCACTGTGCACCAGTGGGAACAAGGTGAGTGTGCAGAAGAGGCTTCAATGCAGCTGTGGTTCTGACTGGAATGTTCCCTGAAGGGACACATCCCTGGCCCACATACATTGGAGGTATTTGTAGCTCTTGGAACTGTCTTCTCCATGCCAGAGTGAGAAGTCTCTCTCTGAAATGGCGCGTACACATAATGAACTGCAATCATACTCATAAATCGAAAGTAACAAAAGACTATTTGAAATGCTTGTGTGCCCGTTAGCTGTGCCTCAAGCTTTGGGAGACAGGGGAAAGCGGCCACAGGTGGTCAGCAGAGCTGCTGAGTGGGGCCCAGTGTGGAAGGAGCCAGGGAAGGGGACACACAACCACGGCTGACACTTGCCGCTGACTCCCGGGTGTCAAGAGTGAGAGAAGAGCACAGCAAAGACAGAGCACAGGGATGAAGTCACAGGCCAGGGCCCCCATCACACTCCCAAGGCTGCATGTGGGGCTTGAACGGGGCCCACGGCCTTGTCCCTCTAGGTCTGCGTCTCCCATTCCTCCCCTTCACCCGTTAGTGCTAGACACAGAACAATGTCATTGCAGAGAGCAGGAGGGAGCCTGGCACTGACCTTTGAGTCTCTCACTCACTGAAACCTCATCCTGTTTGATCCTCAGCCCGTTTCCTCACCCCTCCCCAGTGTTCACAGAACCCTGCAGAGAGTCACTTCCTTTCTACCCACCGCCCATCTCAGATGGTTTCATTTTCCTCTTATCAGTCATTCAGAGGTTGATGTGTGTGTGTGTGTGTGTGTAAGTTAAAACTTGGTTTTGAGTGTTTGCCCCAAATGTGAAAACAACAGTTGCTCATCCTCAATCACAAACCATGGAGGCGGAGTTGCTGCTGTTGCTGCTTCAGAAGCTGTGTCCTCCCAGAGCCAGAGGCCTGTCCTGTCTGTTGGGACCTGAAGGTCTGTTCTCTGCCTCAACCTGCAGCTCCACCTGCTCTCCCAGAATGATGCTTCCTATCTCTGAGGAGAGGGTCCACCTGGACAGTGGTCAGGCTCAAAAAGTCCATCATTGACCACAACTCACATGTGCTGTAGTTTTGGTGAGCCTTTTGGGAATGATAGCTTCAATCCCAATATGCACTAATTTAGAGTGATTTGGGAGGGGGGTGGTGCACACCCAGCAGTACTCTGGGCTTGCTCCTGGCTCTCTTCAGCCATCTTTCCAGGAGGGGCTCAGGGCACCCTATACAGTGCCGGGAATCAAACCTAGGCCAGCTACCTGCAAGGCAAGGACCCCACCCACTGTCCTGTCACTCTGGCCCCACCAACATGCATTTCCATTTTAGGAAACTGCCCTTTCCGTTGAGGACTCCCACCAGGCTTCACTGTTTTGACTTCCAGACAGGGTGGCAGGGGTGTGTCTGGAGGTGATGGACTCTTCCAACCTTCCAGCCATCCCCTGTCCTCCCGGGCTTCTCTGAGTGCTGCTAGTGACCCGGATGCGCTGCCTCACAGATGAGAATCACCAGGTGGCCGTGTGCCCAGGTGCTGCTCAGGGTGAGGGCGCTGTCCCACACCAGGCTGGTGTCCACCCACAGGCAGGACTCATGGAGTGTCCCCGGATGAATGCCCAGGAGACAAGGACATGGAGTTTGTAAATAATTTCCTTCCAAAAATCAAAAGGACTCACCTTGAAATTGGGGTCAGAAATAAAATATCCTGGACTGGTGCACAAAGAAATAAAACTCTTGTTATAAATGAGTGGTTGAAAGAAATGATTGCTCTGATAATAAAGTTTCATAGAGAAATTTTAAGAAAATGCTAAAGATTTCTTCTGAAATGAAAGACCTTCTTTGAAAGCACCAAACAAGTTTTTAATGAAAACAAGCATCCAGAGATAAATAGGTTAAAATTTTTCATAATTGTAAGCAACGTTCTTTGGTGTGAGCTGAGATGCTTCTAAAATAATAATTCAAGTTTCCAGATCTATAACAGATGTTGCAAATTAATGGCCAAAAATATTGGATAAAAATATATTTTAATTTTAAAAATTTATTTAATTCAAGAACCATGATTTGCTCAGCACCAATCCCACCACTGATGTCAACTTCCCTCCACTGGTGTTCCCACATTCCCTCCCACCCCACCCCTGCCCCACCCCTGCCTGCCACCTTGACAGGCACATTACAAAATGCCCCTGGTTGCAGCTGGAATCTCATGTTTTCTGTGTTGTTGACACTGTACCACTCACCCCATCACCAGCATAAGTGACTCCCCTGCCCCTGTTCACCCATTACTTCCTTTTCTTATCTTCAACCTTCCCCCTCCTGATTTCTTTCTTTCTCTGTCCTTTTCCTCTCTAGGTACTGAGGTTAAGTGTGGCTTAAGCCTCCCCTCTTTACTACATTACATTCCCCCATTCAGTTATTCTATGCACCACAGATAAGTGAGATCATCCCATGTTTATCTTTCTTCTTCTGACTTACTTGACTCAACATGATATCTTCCAGTTTGAAATTTAAGATTTGACCAGAAACATGCAGCACATTGAGGAAAATATAGGCAAAACACCCAAGATTTGTACCTCAAAGGTGCTTTCAATAATTTGATACCACTGGTAAATGCAATTAAGTAAAAAGTAAACCAATGGGACTACATCAATTAAAGAGCTTCTGCATGGCAAAAGAAACACAAGATAAAACTAAAAGGCAGCTAAATTAATAGGGAAAGTGCTCCCGTTCAATGATCAGATAAAGGGTTGAGACCCAAGACAAGTAAAGTACTCACATATATCAACATAAAAATCATTCAAAAACCCCATTCAAGAAATGGGGAGAGGAGGTGAACAGACACTTCTCGGAAAGACAGTCAGACATGCAGCATCACTTCTCATTAGGGAAATAAAATCCAGATGACAACGAGAAATCACTCCCACCAGTGAGAATGACACATATCAAAAACAGTAAGAACAATCTCTGTTGGCGGGAATGTGGTGAGAAAAGAACTCTCATCCACTGTTGGCAGGAATGTGATCTGGCTCAAGACCTGTGGAAAACAGTATGGAGCCTCCCATGAAACTTCTAATAGAACTCAGGGCCAGAGCAATAGCACAGTGGAGAGGGTGCTTGCTTCATACGTGGCTACCCCGGGTCCTCTCCCCAGCATCCCATATGATCGCCCAAGCACCACCAGGAGTAACTTCTAAGTGTTGAACCAGTACTAACCCCTGAGTATCTCAGGGTGTGACCACTCTCGCCCCCCAAAATAATAACTTTAGAATTGACCTGACACATAACTCAGTAAGTATAGAGTTTTTTCATTCTTGTTGTTGGTTTGGGGTCACACCCAGCAGTGTTCATGGATTATCCCTGGTTCTGAGCTCAGCGATCACTCTGGGTGGTGCGTGGGGGGTCCATATGTGGTACCAGGAATCAAACCATGATCTTTGTGTGCTGCAAAGCATCTTAGCCCCTGTACTATCTCTTATCCTTAAGATAGTTTCAACATATCCGATGAGAATTTCGATAGGCTCTTCTCACCAACTCCCTGAGACCAATTCATCCGAAAGTCCCTCCTCCCAGCTCTGACACTCCCAAGTCCATCTTTATTTCTCAGAAACATTCATCTCCTTCTATTTAGTGAGTTGTTCACTAGGAAAACGGGGCCAGGTGAAGTAGGATCTATCCTGAAATCAACGACAAGGGCCTTGTTCAGACTCAGCAACCGGAAGACTGGAAAGGACATGACACCCAGACCTGGGTCACAGGGACCCAAGGCCAAAGCTGAGTTCTCCATTCCTCTCCCACAATAAATAAATTTGGGGGTATGGTAAGAGCTAGACAGCCATTCAAACACTTCCTACTATTGTCTCACACTTGAAAAACCGGACGCAGATGCAGCCAAGTTCCATTTTCTCTGGGGTCAGTTGAGGACAGTTTTGACTTTGCAAGTCAGAGATCATTCAGTTCCCATCACTTTTGTTTCGTTTTACAGGCAAACACACAAGTTCTCTTCCTTCCTTTAGATTTTTCATTTTTCACTAATTTGTCATTAGCCAACAGTATGCTGTTATGAAATTTCAGAGATTTTTTCATACCTCTGAGTGCCTAATTCTTTTGTAAATTTTTATTTAAACACTATGATGTACAAAGTTGTTGACAATAGAGTTTCAGTCATATTATGTTCCCGACTTCAATCTAACCCATCCTCTACTAATGACCCCTGGCTCCCTCTCACCCCAACCTGTCTCCTTGACAGACACTGTTTTTAAGTTAAATGATGGTACCTTGGGTCCATGCTTACTTAGTGTTGGTTCCAGTGGTTTAGATAGAGACAGACCTATCACCTCTCATCCCAGGTGAGCCCACGGCCTCTGACCCTCACCCTCTGGGACTTCCAGACCACCTCGTCTGGCTTCCCGCTCCATCTCTCTCCTTTCCTGGCATTTATTTTCATTAATCTAGAGCCAGTAATTTAGCTACATTTAAATGTTCTAGAGCCTAGTTCTTTTTTTTTCTTTTTCTGGGTCACATCTGGAAATTCACAGGGGTTACGCCTGGCTCTGCACTCAGGAATCACCCCTGGCAGTGCTCAGAGGACCATATGGGATGCTGGGAATCGAACCTGGGTCGACCGCGTGGAAGGCAAACGCCCTACCTGCTGTACTATTGCTCCAGCCACCTAGAGCCTAGTTCTTAATCATTTTTCGACCCATGATCCAGGACTGGCTGGCGACTGAAAAGACCACTCTACTCAATGGGGGAAAACTAAGGGCCTTTCCTCTATGATCAAGGAAAAGACAAGGATGCCCATTCTCACCACTTCTGTTCAACATAGTACTGGAAGTACTCGCGATAGCTGTTAAGCAAGAAAAAGATATTAAGGGCATCCAGATAGGAAAAGAAGAAATTAAACTCTCACTATTCGCAGACGATATGATACTATATCTAGAGAAGCCTAAAGCCTCTATTAAGAAACTCTTAGAAACAATAGACTTGTACAGTAAAGTTGCAGTCTATAAAATCAATACCCAAAAATCCATCATCTTCCTATATGCAAACAATGAGACAGGGGAAAGGGACATGAAAAAAGCAATCCCATTCACAAATGTGCCCCAGAAAATCAAGTACCTCGGAATCAGCTTAACCAAGGAAGTAAAAGACCTCTACAAAGAAAACTATAAAACCCTGCTCCATGAAATAAAAGATGACATGAGGAAATCGAAACATATCCATTGCTCATGGGTAGGGAGAATTAACATTGTCAAAATGGCAATACTCCCCAAAGCATTATACAGATTCAATGCGATCCCTATAAGAATACCCATGACATTCTTCAAAGAAATGGATCAAGCAATCCTGAAATTCATATGAAACAACAAACGTCCACGGATAGCTAAAACAATTCTTGGGGAAAAGACCATGGGAGGCATCACCCTCCCCAACCTTAAATATCTGCCTTTAAATGCATTTCCTCATAGAAAGATCGCACTAATATGTGGAATATAAAGTAGCTGAAAGGTACAAGCTTACAATGTTGTGATTCCTGGCAGACATTTCACTAGACTTAGTTACTAAAATACAGAAATCCAAAACTATGCTGCTGCTAGTGCGGCCTCCAGACCTCATATCTCTTCATTCTCAGCAATGGAAAACAAATTACCAAATGCTTTCTTTTCAGCAGATCGACTTTAGGGGGGAGAAACTCCAAATCAATAATAGTGAATTTTTTATTGAAATATTGAATGTAATCAAAGTAAAGTGAAAGTAAAGTGAAATTTACCAGTTACACATGCAGGGTGGGGGGCTGGGGAGGTGGGGGGAAGGGGGGAGGTATATTATGATTCTTGGTGGTGGAATATGTGCACTGGTGAAGGGACGGGTGTTTGAGCATTGTATAACTGAGACTTAAACCTGAAAGCTTTGTAACTTTCCACATGGTGAACTAATAAAAGAAAAAAATGCATTTCCTATCTGCTTCACAACTACAGACGTTTTTCAATCTCTCTACTACTTTGTCATGCAATTAGAAATATAGTTATTGTTTAGAGAGATTCTATGACGAGAGTAGAGAGCAGTTCCCACACCGTCTCTGACCCACCTCAAAAATGGGCTGACCATATTGGTATCAGCCCATTTCTTGGAACCTTCTCAAATAACAAAAATACAATTTGTAATTCTTAGTTCTCAAAAAGGCTTCTTCTATCTCTGCCACAACCACTTCCTGTAGCAGCTCCTTCGCATTTTCGCCAACCTGTTACATGCAGTGTGGTCACTTTGAGAACAGAAAGCTGAAGTTCATTACTTCTCTCTACATGAATGGTGCTTGTGATATACCAGCAGCCCCTGGAGAACACTGGTCAAGTTCTCCCAGGAATTCTTCATTTCCTCCCCCATGCCCTCTGCAGCATCTAAGTCCAGATGTGGCCTGACTTGGTTTGAGGTTCGAGGAAACAACCCCACTGGGCAGGGCACACAGACGAGTCACTGTGAGGCCTCCGTTATTGTCTCATAGTTACCTAGAGATCCCCTGGTTTACCTGGGTTGTTTTCTCTGTGGATGAGACATGAGAATTTTCCAGTCCTAAGGGTCTTTCTCCTTATGTTAGAGTGGTCCTCATTTCAGAAGTCCTTTGCTTCTTACCTTTCCAGTATCCTGTGACTCACTCTTGGAGAGGCCTGGGTACCATATGTGGTACTAGGGATTGAACCCTGGTGAGTCCTTGCAAGGCAGATTCCCTGCTCACTGTACTATCTCTTGGGCCTCTAAATTTCCTGTTTCTTAAAAGAAGATAATCACCGTTCTATTCACCCACATAAGACGTATTAACACTCCTCCATGGCAGATATGAATGCTTTTCCAATTATTTTCTTTTAAATCCTAGTCTTAATGGATTAAAGAACCTGGATGGTAGGGGACTGAAGGGACTGAAAATTCATTTAATGCCTATAATCTGAACACAGCAGACTGGATCAGAAAAATTATCCTAAGGCCCTGTTGCTTACAATAGACCAACATGAATCATCATCATCTCTATAAATGCAGAAAACAAAATTGACCAGATTTAGTGCCCCTTCATGATAAAAATCCTAAGTAAAACTGGGAATAAACTACCTTATTTCACTATTTCAAGGTGGGATAAACATTGTTGCATATAACAAGCCCAAAGACAACATCATCCTTTTAATTTTTTATATTTGAGCCACACCTGGCTGTGCTCAGGGCTTTCTCCTGACTCTGTGCTTGTGGATCACTCCTGTTGGCACTTGAGGTACCATATAGAGTGCCAGGGATTGAGCCCAGGTCAGTCACATGTAAGTGTTCTACCTGCCATATCTCTACAGCTCCCATCCTTAATGAGGGAAAACATTCTATAAAATCAGGCACAACACAAAAATGCCCACTTTAACACTAGTGCTCAATGCAGTATTGGAATTCTTACCCACAAACAATTAGATAAGAAAAAGGAAATAAAGGAGTTCAAGTGGTAAGAAAGTTACTTATCCTTATTCATATATGACATAATATAGTACTTAGATAACCCGACATATTCATAGAAATAGCTAACACAGGGCCAGTTTCCTTGTACCACTTATGGTCCCTAAGAACTGCTAAGAGTGATCCCTGAGCACCACTAGGTGTGTACCCTCTCAAAAAAAATCATTGTAGAGAAATCTATAGCATTTTTATGTGTAAACAACAACTTAGAAGAAAAAGAAATTCTGAAAGTCATAGGAATCAATCTAACAAATGAAAGATTTATTTAGTGAAAATTAAAAATCACTTCTGAAAGAAACAAAAGACAAAAGAAAATGGTTTCAATAGTCCTTGTTCATGAATTGAAAGATTTAACATTATTAAAATGACCACAAAGTCATTCACAGCTGTAATGAAAATTCCACTGAAATTTCCTGAGATGGTGCAGTACAGCCACGGGCATGGTGGCAACTTTGGATTGTAGGAGCAAACAACTTCCAGGGGCTCTGCTTGGGCAGGCACCAGGCTGAAGAGCCCCACCCACTCTGATTTACCCCCATCTGTTCAGCCTTGTGTGGGTCCAAGATTAACTGCAACGTTTGATCTCTTTCGAGATTTATCTATGGGTCTCTGGACCAAAGCCGATAAATGAGCTTGTATAGCTGAGCAGGAGGTAGTTTGTGAGCGTGACTCACACTTTTGGCCATTTGATTTATTTGGAAACTTGGTCCAGAGTTGTTGGGGTCCGGCAAGAAGCACAGCAGCAGTTCTGGGGTATCAGGAAGGCTGAAGACACCATCAGGCTGAGAATGCACTCGCCCCTGGGATACAGGTTGACCTTCTAGCAGCCCCGCACCCCACCTCCCCACAGAAGTGCTCTTCACTGCATCTCCCCCATAGGCCATTTTCCATAGAGGGGAAGTAGCTAGGTTTATTTTTTGATTGAGGCTGTGATTTACATTATTTTGTATAATGATCTAATATATGGTGATAATAATAATTTCTTATGTACATAATTCCAATACTATACTCATTACCAGTGTATCCATTTTACTTCCTAAGAGACCCCAATATCCCTCTCTTTGTTATATTTGAAGTAAAATATTTTATTTGGAGGGTTTTCTGTCTTGAACACGTTATGGTCTTGCTCACTTTCTCTCCCTCCTTCCTCTCCTGAAAACCCTCCAAATAAAATATTTTACTTCAAATATAACAAAGAGAGGGATATTGGGGTCTCTTAGGAAGTAAAATGGATACACTGGTAATGAGTATAGTATTGGAATTATGTACATAAGAAATTATTATTATCACCATATATTAGATCATTATACAAAATAATGTAAATCACAGCCTCAATCAAAAAATAAACCTAGCTACTTCCCCTCTATGGAAAATGGCCTATGGGGGAGATGCAGTGAAGAGCACTGATTCCCCCACTTCTGTATTCTGGGGGAGGCCAAAGATTACTCCGGAAGCTGCATCAGTTCCCAGGAAGAGAACAGAAACAAACTTGGAGGTGTTATCACCATGTGTTATGTCCAGTATAGCATCACATGCCCTGTACCAAACCTTCATTTTCTCTGATGTTTCTCATTCCTATGTCTGGGGATTCAGTCTTTGCCTTTGCTCCTTGCTGTGTATAACCCCTCCTGATAAAACCCTGTTG
The DNA here is from genome assembly GCF_027595985.1 of Sorex araneus. Lineage (NCBI taxonomy): Eukaryota > Metazoa > Chordata > Mammalia > Eulipotyphla > Soricidae > Sorex > Sorex araneus. Next base: position 450,122,520 of record NC_073302.1, read on the forward strand.
CATTTAAGATCTGGCACAAACTTTTGCTACTGGTCTCTCTTGCTAGGCCGTCCTGCCAAGTTTGCCTTCTTGCTTCTGAAAGGGAAATAAATTAAATTAAATTAAATCTGTAACTATCCTATGGCTTTCTAACCTATGACTTTCTTGGGAATTGATAAGCATAATTCTCAAATATTTGGGCTGGCAGAATTACATCAGCCCACACTTCCTGTCACAGTTGATGGGTTCCTCTGTGCCAACCTCCAGGTTAAACATGAGCCTGTGCTTTAACCACTGGGGGCAATGGTGACTTAAGCATTTGTGAGAAACATGGGAAACAAACACATTTGTCCTTGAGGGTGACTGAGGGCTTCATGAAGGTGTTGATATCATCAGCTATGGTGCTGAGTCCAAGGCGCCTGGACCAGAATTTATGGTCATGAGTGGCAGAACTGAGCATTTGGTAAACTCAAGAAGACCTTTGGTAGGAACTAGGGTTGCCCATGGCCTGGTGAAGTGGGGAGCGGGGTAGGTAGACTTGAGAAGAGTGTTCCACCACTCTGCTAGACCCACCTCAGCCATTCCAACTTGTGGAAATACCTGGCTTGGTTTAGGATTGGCAAAGTCTGCTGTGGGCACTTACATGGCACAGGTGTTCAAGTCCTGACAGGCCCACAAGGCTGCCTTCAAGTGCATCTGGAGTTCACGAGATCTGCACGGCATGGGAGATGATCCCAGCCGCTCAATTACTCAGGTTTCTGTGGATTCAGGCTGAAGCAAGGCATTGCACTTTGCAAGAAATTCAGTTCTAACCTCAGCACAGGCATTCCAGGTCGACCCTGAGGAGGCATGAGCGCAGGGTTGGGTAGAAGAATTTAGCCGTCATCAAAACTTAGGCAAGAGCAGAGACAGTTTATTGAAGAAGTTATTGGTCAGAGAGTGGCATAGTGAAGAGATTCCGGGGGGGTAGTCTAGTGTATTTCAGTGGCACATTCCTTAAATCTCTTTTGAGGAAGTTCATAAGTTTGGGGCTTTGTGTTAGGATTTCACCAATGACCGCTAAGTTAATGGAGAGCTGTGCTTGAGGTCTTAGGCATCTGATTTCACCACTGTCAGCTGAGTGAATGGGGGAACTCCGGCCTCTAAAAAAAAGGCGCACGTGCGGGAGGGGGGATGTGATGTGTGTTGTGTGTTGTGTCGTTCATGGGCTCTTGGAGCGGTTCTCTCTCTCTCTCTCTCTCTCTCTCTCTCTCTAACCGCTTATGTTTGGTGCTTTAGAGCCACTATGTATGGACCAAATCAAAATGGCTCCTCCTTGTGCTCTGCTTCTGTGTGTGCCGCTGTGCTCTCTTCTGTCTGTCTCTCTATCTCTGTCTCTGTCTCTGTCTCTGTAGTCTCTCCTCTGATCTCTTCCAACCTCTCTCTGTCTCTTCTTTTGTGTCTTCTCTCTCCGCTTCTGTGTCTTCTCCTGTGTCTTCTTCTGTATCTTCTCTCTGCTTCTGTCTCTTCTCCTTGCTTCTGTCTTACCTCTGTCGTTTCTGTCTTGCCTCTCCCTCACTTCTCTTACAGACTTAGTTTTTATAGCAATCATATAGGGCGGTGACACAAAGGTGGGTTGAACATTAACAAATCAAGACCATTTCTCCAGGAGATCAACAAAATTTCATCTAAGGAGATTACTCCAGATTACTAGGAGATCCGCTCAAGGGTGGGATCCAAACAAGGATGTGTCTCTTTCTTCCTTCTTCAGCTAGTAATCCACTTAATCACTGTCACTGTCATCCTGTTGCTCATCGATTTCTTAGAGCGAGCACCAGTAACATCTCTCATTGAGAGAATTATTGTTACTGTTTTGGCATATCCAATATGCATGGGTAGCTTGCCAGGCTCTGCCGCACGGGCTCAATACTCTTGGTAGCTTGCCGGGCTCTCCGAGAGGGGTAGAGGAATCGAACTCAGGTTGGCCGCGTGAAAGGCAAACGCCCAACCACTATGCTATCGCTCCAGCCCCATCCACTTAATAAGTTGCAGTAAATCTACTTCTAATATTTCTAGCAATGTCATTCTGTATGAGCACAGTAAGAGATATATCAAACTTAAAGTTTAATTCTTCCTGAGGACATCTCACTATATATTCTAGACCACAGTCCTCAAGTCATGTTAGTCTTCCTAATCCCAGCAGGGTCCTAGTCTCATCATTACTTTTGGATCATGACAACATTTGTCTATGACCATGTTCTCAGCTTACAGTTGAGTATTGTGGTGCTTTGGCCTGGCCCATTTCGATGCCAGGGTAGCTCACAGCTTGCCCTGGGTCCATTCTGTCCCTCATCAGGACCCTGCTTTTGGGGTGCTAGGAACTAAGGGCAACTGAGTTGAGAAAGCAGATGCCTGGGAGTAAATATTATTAGAGTCAATAAGCTCCCAAGTTACAAAGCACAATATTAACTGTCTTCTTGTGTCCATAGAGAAAGGACATTGCTTTAAGGTAAGCTAAGTTCCCTACAGCAAGGCTAAAAGAACCAACCCAATGTTATCCTACACAGGCCCAATTTAATTTAGATTTTCTCAGAATAGTAATGCTGAAGAGGCCCAAAATCTCTAACAGCTTTATCTTGGGGTGCAATGGGGTCTTCCACAGAATCTGTACCTGGTCATTCCTGGAAGTTGGGGATTTGACCACTTCAGAAAATGCCACTGAAATGATTTAAAATCTAGAAGTTCACAAACAGGACTATTAAGTGTTCCTTCCATGTGCGCCATGCTCAGCTCTTGTCCAAGATATCTCACAACTCTTTAAGGACTGAGGAGAATTTTGCACATATTTTCATTTAGTAGAATATATAGCGCAAACCACATTTTGTGTATGACCTGGACACCAAACCTATATTTTCTTTTTTTCTCCTTTTCTTTGTTTTTATCGAATCACCTTGAGATACAGTTACAAAGCTTTCATATCTGAGTTTCAGTTAAACAATGATCGAATATCCATCCTTCCACCAGCATACATTCTCCATATCAATGTCCCCAGTACCCCCTGCCCTCCACATCCCAATCCTCCCCTTCCTCTATGCAAACAATTTCCCCCATACACTCACTCTACTTTTGGGCATTATGGTTTGCAATACCGATACTGAGAGGCTATCATGCCAAACCTATGTTTTCAAGTGTTTCTTGATCCAGTGGGAATATTTTATTGTGCAACATCATTGACATGAGTTTATTTTATATTTGTCTAATATTCCTGAGCTTTTTTTTCTAAATTAATTTGCAACAATGAAGAGAGGGATAAATAAAATTAACAAGCCCCTGGAGGTGCAAGTATACCTGGCATGCACGCACCAGGCCATTTCCCACTCAGTTGGGCTAAGCCTCACGCATGAGTGAAGTCCCATGAAATCCAGGTAATGCAGAACTTTGTGACCTTGGACTCTGGGCTCAACAGGAACCCAAAGCGGAGATCCTCTGCCCGTTTACCCAGTGTCCGGTGACCCAAGGGTCACTCCCATAAGCCACCTTCTGCCGGCGCCAGATAATCTCGTCATTGGCCACCCTCTAGATCACACGGCAGCTTCTCCCAGAAGGGAGCATAAAATGAGACCCCCATAGCCATGCCACAGAACTCTGCACTAGGCTGTTTTCACTCAGGGTGCCCCAGAGGGGGGCAGGTGAGAGAGCTCCCTGCCCCAAGGGACCCACCCTGGCAGTCAACCTCCACAACCCAAATTCTGCCATGCTCCAAACAGCTCCCCATTCGCTTGGGACAAGCCTCACATATGAGTGAACATATTCCTGGACACATCATAAGACACTTCCTACCCATTCCTCATAATTGCCACACCATATTTGATGAGGTTCAGACAGTAGGCAACAAATCCTAGGGAGAAATATACATATGTATGCATATACACATATTTTCAGATATATAAACCAAAGCTCATATCACCCAAACTTCAACAACATGTTAGCAATATCCTATAGAATGACTTAATGGCTCCTGCCCAAATAGAACAGCCTTCACACTGTTTCCTATATGAAACACTTTTTTTAAGCATGTTCAGAAGTTCTTCATAACAGACAATACAAAATATATTATTTCAGTTGTGTTTTGGGACACGGATTGGGGTTTGGGATGGAAACATCCAGAACTTGGTGATGGGAAGGTGTAATGGGGGTGGTATGGGTGTTTGAATATTAAATGCAATCAAATATTGTGAACTAACTTATAAAAAAAAAGAAGAAAAAAGAGAAAGAAAAAAGTGTACCTGGCATGGGAAGAGAATAATTAGAAGTGGTGGGATTGAGAAGGGAGAATGGTCACTATAAACAACATGAGTGAGGCCAATTGACCTAGAAAGGAAAGGAATCTGGTTCCTCCAACCATCATGGGAGATGCATGCTGAAAATAGATAATGGAACAAATATAATGACCGCTCAGTGTCTGTATTGCAAACCATAATGCCCAAAAGTAGAGAGAGAGTATGGGAAATATTGTCTGCCATGGAGGCAGGGGGAGGGAGGGTTGGAAAGAAGGGGTATACCCGGGATATCAGTGGTGGGGAATGTGCACTGGTGGAGGGATGGGTGTTTGATCATTGTGAGATTGTAACCCAAACATGAAAGCTTGTAACAATCTCACGGTGATTCAATAAAATTAAAAATACATTTTTTAAAAAAAAAGAACTGGATAAAAAAAAGAAAGGAAAGGAATCAGAAAACGTTAATAGTCTTACAAATCACAGTATTCCAAAAATAAAGATAAAAATTAAAATAAGAAAGAGTAAATGAATTATATATGATGGGTAGCAAAAGGTGAAAGTATTTAAACTATAAAAATCACATACGATCGTGGGTATAGCTTAACAACAGAAGGTTTGTGTTCAATTCCAGCACTCTCTCTCTCTTTTTTTTTTGTTTCTGAGTCACACACAGCGATGCACAGGAGTTATTCCTGGCTCATGCACACAGGAATCACTCCTGGTGGTGCTTGGGGGACCATATGGGATGCTGGGAATCGAACCCGGGTCGGCCGCGTGCAAGGCAAATGCCCTACCCGCTGTGCTATCGCTCCAGCCCCAACTATGCGATTTTTTTCTCAAGTAAAGAAGTAGAAAAATAAGCCTTGGATGAAAAAATGAGGAAGATTATTATAAATGCTTATATCAGCCAAGGACAGTGGACTGGCCACAGGCTGTGGAAGTTCAAAAACACCAGTAACTAAAGCAACCGGTGTTGGCATGGATGTGGGGAGAAAGGGACTTTCCTTCACTGCTGGTGGGAATGCTGACTGGTTCAGCCCTTTTGGAAAACAATATGGATGATTCTCAAAAAATTAGAAATTGAGCTTCCATTTGACCCAGCGATACCACTCCTAGGAATATATTCCAGAGAGGCAAAAAGGTATAGTAGAAATGACATCTGCATTTCTATGTTCATTGCAGCACTGTTTACAATAGCCAGGACCTGGAAAAAACCTGAGTGCCCAAAAACAGATGACTGGTTAAAGAAACATTGGTACATCTACACAATGGAATACTATGCAGCTGTTAGAAAAGAAGTCACTCTATCGCCAGGTAACTTCAACTCCAGATCGATCATGCTCTCTTCTTCCTGACCCTCTGAAAGAACTCTCACGCCAGCTCCACCCACACTGGAGAACTGCCAGGGCGGGGGTCCCGCACCTCAGGCCACCAGCCCTCCTGCGCACTGTTCTAGCCAGCCCCTCCCTAACGCCAGGTAACTTCCACTCCAGATCGATCGCGCTCTCTTCTTCCTGACCCTCTGAAAGAACTCTCACGCCAACTCCGCCCAGCCTGGGGGACTTCCGACTGGTGGGGGAGTGTCCTCTACATCAGGGGGCGTGGCCTCAAGAGGGGTGTGGCCTATTTCGCAGCAGCGCCCGCTAACACAGTCGCAGTTATTTTTCTCCCTCTCCTATACTGCGCACTAAGGTCACAAATCACTATGACCTACTTACTCCAAGAACAACCTCGCCATCTCAATCACTATATGCCTATTGCGGGGGTCCCGTCCTGTCCAGCAGGGAGGACCCTTTGTGGGGTTGAGGAGGGGACACAGCCGAATGAAAAGACAAAGCCAGAAAGCAGCAAGAAAGAGGAGAGAGCTTTTTTCCACTGGCAGCTACAGCATTTATATTTGCCTGCTGGGAGGAAGTGGTATGGTATGCGTGCCCGGACCCCTGTACAAACAGTAGTCAATCACAGATCGTGACATGTCCATTTATTATGTCAGGCACGGGTATCGGCTAATGTAAACAATGGCGGAACAGTAAGGTCAGTAAGGTCAGCAATGGCAACCTTGTTACAGGAATTTTAAGTAAGCCTCTGTTTGAGAAGAGCCAGGCTCTGTCTTACTTGAAGATAAGAGCCAGGATTATAAAATGGCTCCCTACATGCCTATAAGCCAGTAACTCATCCTAATTCCAGAAAAAGTGTCAGGAATACAACTAGTTACACAAAGCCCTCATAAACAGACCATCGCCTCAAACCTTGACTAGAAGCCCTACATAAACTAGGAAGATTGCAATAATGTAAGGAACTATTCTAGTAGGGGGGGAAAGATTACCATTACTGATTTAGCTCGCCTGCAATCCCGTCCTGGAGCAAGAGAAATAGTGATATAGAATCCGGAGGTTTCACCTCTATTGTTCCATAACAACATGAAGAAACATCGAAAAAACCCACCACAAACAGAAAATGAAGAGATTCCAGAAACCTCAATAGAGGTCACCCACAAATACAACCTCCTCTCAGATAAAGAATTCAGAGAAAAAATTGTGAAGATGGTCGAGGAACTCAAAGCAACCATGAAACTGACAACCAATAAACTAAGGGAGGATATGAACACAACCATGGAACGAACAATCAATAAACTAAGGGAGGATATAAACACAGCCTTGGAACGGACCACCAAGAAAATACAGGAAGAAATGAGAACAGAAATTTCAAAGCTACGAACAGAAGTCACACAATTAAAGGAATCGGTAGTTGAAATAAAAAGCTCAGTAGTAGCCCTCAACAATAGAATGACTGCAGCAGAAGACAGAATAAGTGAGCTTGAAGATGACCTGCACAAAGATTACAAACAACAACAAATAATGGCAAAAGACCTCAAAATGGCTCTAGGGCGAATCAGAGTCCTAGGGGACGATCTCAAAGGGAACAACATAAGAATCATGGGAGTACAAGAAGCACAGGGAACTAATCCCAATGAAAAAAACACAATTAAAGACATCATTGCTAAGAAATTCCCAGAGCTGGAGAATGCGGGCATCCAGATCCAAGGAGCCAAAAGGGTGCCAACTAAAAGGGACCCAACAAAAAAACTCCAAGGCATATCATACTCACAACGATGGATGCCGCGAATAGAGACACAATACTGCAAGCAGCAAGGTCAAAGAAGAAAATCATATACAAAGGACCACCCCTTAGATTTACAGCAGACCTATCAGAGGAAACCCTCCAAGCCCGAAGACAACGGTGGGATATAGTGAAAAAGCTCAACGAAATGAACCTCTCACCAAGATTACTCTATTCGGCTAAACTCTCACTTAAACTCGAAGGAACCATACACTATTTCTCTGATAAACAACAACTCAAGAACTTCATAGACTCAAAACCAAACCTAAAAGAAGGTCTAAAGGGGCTGCTGTAAGACAAAGAAAAACCCTAACAAGAAAAACAAACCCTACAGAAAGATGGCACATAATCCCATGACAATAATCTTCTCTCAATGCCAATGGGCTAAATGCACCAATCAAGAGACACAGAGTAGCAAAATGGATTCAGAAACTAAACCCAACTTTCTGCTGCCTACAAGAAACACACCTGAACAGACAGCAAACACAGGCTCAAAGTCAAAGGATGAAAAACAATCCTGCAAGCAAACAACTCCCTCAAAAAAGCTGGGGTGGCCATACTAGTATCTAACAACATAGATTTCAGGCTGAAAAAGATTAGAAGGGACAGTGACAGTCATTTTCTATTCATCAAGAGATACGTACAATAGGAAGAAATCACACTCTTAAACATATATGCACCTAACGAGCGACCAGCTAAATATTTAAAGCAACTCCTAACAAACTATTATGAGGACATCACTAGCACCACAATAGTAGTCAGAGACTTCAACACCTCTGGATAGATAGACTTTATCACCTCTGGATAGATCAACAAGAACAAAACTCAGCAAGGAAACAATGGCCCTGAAGGAAGAAATAGAAGAGAGATGGCTTATACACCTATACAGGGCTTTACACCCCAAAAACAAAGAATATACGTTTTTCTCCAGTGCACACAGAACATTCTCCAAAATAGACCACGTGCTGGGTCACAAAGCATAACTCAACAGAATCAGCAAGATAGAAATTGTATCAACCATCTTCTCGGACCATGATGCACTGAAAATAGAAGCTAAGCACACACAGACACGGAGCACCAAATTGAGCACCTGGAAATTAAACAATTCCCTGTTGAACAATGAGTGGATCAAAAAGGAAATCAAGAAAGAGATCAAAAGATACCTCGAAACAAATGAGAATGAAGACACAACCTACTAGAACCTATGGGATGCGGCTAAAGCTGTGTTAAGGGGGAAATTTATAGCCCTGCAAGCATTCCTCAGGAGGGAGGAAAGGGCCTACATAGAAAGCTTGACTTCACAGCTCAAGATGTTAGAAAAGGACCAGCAAAAGGAACCCAAGCCAAACCGAAGGAAAGAAATAATAAAACTTAGAGCATAAATTAACGATGGGGAAACCCAAAAGACAATCCAAAAGATCAATAAAACAAAAAGCTGGTTCTTCGAGGAAATAAACAAGATTGACAAACTGCTAGCAAGACTCACAAAGAAAAAAAAGAGAGAGAACCCTAATAAAACGAATCAGAAATGAAAAGGGGGATATCACAACAGAAACCAATGAAATTCAAAAGATCATCAGAGACTACTTTGAAAATCTCTATGCCATGAAACAAGAGAACCTAAAAGCAATGGACAAATTCCTTGATTCCTACAATCTCCCAAAACTGAATCAAGATGACTTGGAATACCTGAATATACCCATTAATATCAAGGAAATTGAAACTGTTATCAAATGTCTTCCCAAACACAAATGCCCAGGCCCAGATGGATTCACTAGCAAATTCTTCCAAATATTTAAAGAGGACCTGTTGCCAGTTCTCTTCAAGTTATTCAAGGAAATTGAAGAAACAAGGACCCTACCAAACAGTTTCTATGAAGCTCATATCTCCCTAATAACAAAGGCAAAGATAACACAAACAAAAAAAACTACAGGCCAATATCCCTGATGAACACGGATGTGAAGATTCTCAACAAAATACTAGCAAATAGAATCCAACAACTCATTAAAGAAATCATACATCACGATCAAGTAGGATTCATCCCGGGGATGCAAGGATGGTTTAACATTCGGAAATCAATCAACATAATCCATCATATCAACAAAAGTAAAAATTAAAACCATATGATCATTTCAATAGATGCAGAGAAAGCATTTGACAAGAACCAACACCGAGTTATGATGAAAACTCTCACCAAAATAGGCTTAGAAGGAACTTTCTTCAAGATAATCGAAGACATCTACCACAAACCCATGGCAAGCCTTATCCTCAATGGAGAAACACTAAAGGCCTTCCCTCTAAGATCAGGGACAAGACAAGGATGCCCACTCTCACCACTTCTGTTCAACATAGTACTAGAAGTACTTGCAATAGCAATTAGGCAAGAAAAAGACATTAAGGGTATACAGATAGGAAAGGAAGAAATCAAACTCTCACTATTTGCAGATGACATGATTCTATACCTAGAAAATCCTAAAACCTCCACTAAGAAACTCCTAGAAACAATAGACTTGTACAGCAAAGTTGCAGGCTATAAAATCAATACCCAAAAATCCATAGCCATCCTATACACAAATAGCGAGTCAGAGGAAAGTGACATTAAAAAAAATCCCATTCACATTGTGCCCCAGAAGATCAAGTACCTAGGAATCAGCCTAACTAAGGAAGTAAAGGATCTCTACAAAGAAAACTACAAAACATTACTCAATGAAATAAAAAGAGGACACGAGGAAATGGAAACATATTCCCTGCTCATGGATAGGAAGACTTAACATTGTCAAAATGGCAATACTCCCCAGAGCACTATACAAATTCAATGCGATCCCTATAAGGATACCCATGAAATTCTTCAAAGAAATTGATCAAACACTCCTGAAATTCATATGGAACAATAAACGCCCACGAATAGCTAAAGCAATTCTTGGGAAAATAGACTATGGGAAGCATCACCCTTCCCAACTTCAAACTTTACTACAAAGCAGTAACAATTAAAACAGCATGGTATTGGAACAAAGGCAGAGCCGCTGATCAATGGAACAGGGTGGAATATCCCTACATGCAACCCAAAATATATGATCATCTGATCCTTGATAAGGGGGCAAGAAATGTGAAATGGAACAAGGAAAGCCTCTTCAACAAATGGTGCTGGCATAATTGGACAGCCACATGCAAAAAAAATGGGCTTAGACATTGACCTAACACCATGCACAAAAGTCAGATCAAAATGGATTAAAGTCCTCAACATTGGACCACAATCCATAAGGTACATCGAAGACAAGGTCGGCAAAACCCTTCACGATATTGAAGCAAAAGGTACCTTCAAAGATGACACGGAACTAAGTAATCAAGTAGAAACAGAGATAAATAAATGGGACTATATTAAACTAAAAAGCTTCTGCACCCCAAAAGACACAGTGACCAGAATTCAAAGGCAATCTACAGAATGGGAGGGGGCCAGAGCGATAGCACAGCGGGTAGGGCGTTTGCCTTGCACGCGGCCGACCCGGGTTCGATCCCCGGCATCCCATATGGTCCCCCAAGCACCGCCAGGAGTAATTCCTGAGTGCAAAGCCAGGAGTAACCACTGAGCATCGCTGGGTGTGACCCAAAAAGCAAAAAAAAAAATAAAATCTACAGAATGGGAAAGGATATTCACCCAATACCCATCCGATAAAGGGTTGATATCAAGGGTATATAAAGCACTGGTTAACCTCTACAAAAAGAAAACATCCAACCCCATCAAAAAATGGGGCGAAGAAATGAACAGAAACTTTCTCAAGGAAGAAATGCGAATGGACAAAAGGCACATGAAAAAATGCTCTTCATCACTAGTCATCAGGGAGATACAGATCAAAACAGCTATGAGATACCACCTCACACCACAGAGACTGGCTCACATCCAAAAGAACAAAAACAACCGCTGTTGGCGTGGATGTGGGGAGAAAGGAACCCTCCTACACTGCTGGCGGGAATGTAGACTAGTTCAGCCCTTTTGGAAAACAATATGGTCGATTCTCAAAAAATTAGAAATTGAGCTTCCATTTGACCCAGCAATACCACTCCTGGGAATATACCCCGGAGAAGCAAAAAAGTATAGTCAAAATGACATCTGCACCTGTATGTTTATTGCAGCACAGTTTACAATGGCCAGAATCTGGGAAAAAAACGAATGCCCGAGAACAGATGACTGGCTAAAAAAACTTTGGTACATCTACACAATGGAATACTATGCAGCTGTTAGAAAGCATGAAGTCATGAAATTTGCATACAAGTGGATCAACATGGAAAGTATCATGTTGAGTGAAATGAGTCAGAAAGAAAGAGACAGATACAGAAAGATTGCACTCAAATGTGGAATATAAAGTAGCAGAGAGGTACAAGCTAGCAATGATGCGACCTCTGGCAGAAAGCCCTCTGGATTTAGTCACTAAAATACTAAAATACAGAAATCTAGAACCTCACGGCCGCTACTGTGGCCACACGACCTCATATCTCCTCATTCTCAGCAATGGAAAACAAATTATCAAATGCTTCCTTTCCAGCAGGTCCGATTCTGGGGGGGAAATTCCAAACAATAATAGTGAGTTTTTTTGTTTGTATGTAATCAAAGTAAGGAGAAAGTAAAGTGAAATTTACCAACTACAAAGGCGAGGTGGGGGATTGGGGGGTGGGGGGGGCGGAGGGAGGTTTACTGTGGTTCTTGGTGATGGAATATATGCACTGGTGAAGGGATGGGTGTTCGATCATTATGTAACTGATACTTAAGCCTGAAAGCTTTGTAACTTTCAACATGGTGATTCAATAAAAAAATAATAATAATAATGATAAATAAATTCCGTATATAACTTTCAAAAAAAGAAAAGATGAAGTCATGAAATTTGCATATAAGTGGATCAACATGTAAAGTATCATGTTGAGTGAAATGAGTCAGAAAGAAAGAGACAGACACAGAAAGATTACACTCATATGTGGAATATAAAGTAGCAGAGAGGTACGAGTTTGCAATGGTGCAATTTCTGGCAGAAATTTCTCTGGACTTACTTACTAAAATACTAAAATACAGAAATCCAAAACCACGTGGTTGCTATTGCGGCCGCTCGACCTCATATCTCTTCATTCTCAGCAATGGAAAACGAATTATCAAATGCTTCTTTTTTCAGCAGGTCCGACTTGGGGAGAGAAACTCCAAACAATAATAGTGAGTTTTTTGTTGAAATATTGAACGTAATCAAAGTAAAGAGAAAGTAAAGTGAAATTTATCAGCTACACAGGCGAGGTGGGGGGCTGGGGGCTGGGGGTGGGGGGTGGGGGGGAGGTATATTGTGATTCTTGGTGGTGGAATATTTGCACTGGTAAAGGGATGGGTGTTTGAGCATTGTATGACTGGAATTTAAACCTGAAAGCTTTGTAATTTTCCACATGGTGATTCAATTAAATAAATAAATATATAAATAAATAAAACACCAGTGACTAATGAAGAATTTGGTAGGTGAAATAAAAAACTCAGTGGGTACCCTCAACAGGAGAATGACTATAGCCAAAGACAGAATCAGTGAGCTTGAAGATGAGTTGCAGAAAGCTTACAAGCAACAACAAACAATGGAAAAGACCTCAAAATAGCTCAGAGGGTGAATCAGAGACCTAGGGGATGAATCCAAGAAGAACAAGATAAGAATTATTAGAGTACCAGGAAGGAGAGGCAACATGAATGAAAAAGCCACAATTAAAGAAATAATTGCTAAAAAGTTTCCAGAGCTGGAGAATGCAGGCATCCAGATCCAAGGAGCCTGAGGGATGCCAACTAAAAGGGACCCTAATAAAAAGACTCCAAGACATATCATAGCCACAGATAGAAACACAATACTACAAGAAGCAAGATCAAAGAAGGAAATCACATACAAAGGTGCACCCCTTAGATTTACAGCAGACTTATTAGAGGAAACCTTCCAAACCCAAAGACAATCATGGAATGTAGTGAAAAAAACTCAATGAAATGAACTCCTCACCAAGAATACATTACCCGGCTAAATCAGAAAAGCCAGGTTGGCCATACTAGTATCCAACAACATAGATTTCAGGTTGAAAAAGATTAAAAGAAATAGCAAAGGCCATTTTTTATAATCAAGGGATATGTACAGTAGGAAGAAATCAAACTCCTAAGCGTATACACACCCAATGAGTAACCAGTTAAATACTTAAAACAACTGCTAACAGATTTTAAGGAGGACATTGGTAACAACAAAATAGTAGTTTGAGACTTCAACACTGCCTTATCACCTCTGGACAAATCAACAAGATTAAAACTCAGCAGGGAAACATTGGCTTGAAGGAAGAAATAAAAGAGAGAGGGCTAGTAGATCTATACAGGGCTTTACATCCCCCAAAAAAGGATATACATTCTTTTCTAGTGCACAGGGAACATTATCCAAAATAGACCATATCTGGGTCACAAAACATACCTCAGGAAGATAGAAATTGTATCAACTATCTTTTCAGACCACGATGCACTGAAGATAGACGTTAATCATGCACAGATGCAGAGAACCAAATCAACCACCTGGAAATTAAACAACTCAATGTTAAACAACAAGTGAGTCAGGGAGAAAATAAAGTAAGAAATCAAAAGATACCTGGAAACAAATGAGAATGAAGACATGAGTTACCAGAACCTGTGGGACACAGCAAACAGCCATGTTAAGGGAAAAATTTATACCTCTGCAAGCGTTTCTCAGGAAGGAAGAAAGAACCCACAGCTCAAGATCTTAGAAATGGACAAACAAAAGAAGCCCAAACCAGGCAGAAGGAAAGAAATAATAAAACTTAGGACAGAAAATAACAAGATGGAAAGCCAAAAAACAATCCAAAAAGTCAATGAAACCAAGAGCCGGTTCTTTCAGAAAATAAACAACATTGATAAAATACTAGCAAGACTCACAAAGAGAGAGAGAGAGAGAGAGAGAGAGAGAGAACCCAAATAAACAGAATCAGAAATGAAAAAGGGGACATCACAACAGAAACCAAAAAATTTGAATGATCATCAGAGACTACTTTGAAAGTCTATATGCCATGAAATACGAAAACCTAGAAGAAATAGATAAATCCCTGGATTCCTCTAATCTCCCAAGGCTGAACCAAGAAGATTTGGAATACCTAAATAGACCTATTACTATCAAGGAAATTGAAACTGTAATCAAAATTCTTCCCCAAAACTAAAGCCCCAGTCCAGATGGATTCAATAGCGAATTCTTCTAAACATTAAGAAGAAACTATTGCCAGTTCTTCTCAAGCTTTTCCAGAAAATTGAAGAAACAGAAACCTTCCAAACAGTTTCTATGAGGCACATATCTCCCTAACACCAAAAGAAAACAAAGAAATCATGAAAAAAAGAAAACTAGAGGCTAATATCCCTGATGAACATGGATACTAAGATCCTCAACAAAATTAGCAAATAGAATTCAACAACTCATCAAAAAGATTATACACCAAGACCAAGTGGGATTCATCCAGGGATGCAAGGATGGTTTAACATTCAGAAATCAATCAACATCATCCATCATATCAACAAAAGAAAAGATAAAAAACATATGATCATATCAGTAGATGCAGAGAAAGCATTTGACAAGACCCAGCACCCGTTAATGATGAAAACTCTCAACAAAATGGGTATTGAGGGAACTTTCTTCAATATAGTCAAAGCCATCTACCACAAGCATATAACTTGTCACTTGTCATCCTCTTCGATTTGCTTGAGCGGGAGCCAGTAATGTCTCCATTTGTCCCTGTCACATACTAGTGTAGCCCAATGGTATCTGCTTGCTTCAGGAATACAAAAAGCCTCAAACCATTCATTCAGGGTTCTGACGAAGAAGACTGACCATCTCGTAGGTGGGCAGCCACATGGTCATTTGATGTCCCATGGAATCCAGTCGGTAAGAGCTCTAGTCCAACAGTCATCTCCGAATTGCATTATGTGTCCAGCCCATCTCATTTTCGACGCCCTGGCAAACGAGACAGCGTCCCTGATTCTTGAACATCAACAAAGGTCGGAACTCCGGAATCCTCGCACTTGAGTGAAATGTGTATTTTAAGCAGAGCTCTTTCAATTCCTCTTTGGGATATTCAAATAGCGTTCTATCCTATTTTCATATTTTCATAGGGCCCAGATCTCTGAGGCGTATGTTAGTGCAGGAAGAAAGGTGGAGTCAAAAAGATGTGCCCGGAGCCAGAGCTTCCTTGTCCTGTTAACGACTTCTTCGACACTCTTGAAGGCGATTCACGCTGCTCTCTTCCTCCTGCGCAGTTCTGGCGTCAAGTCGTTCCTCATGTTGAGTTCTCGACCCACATATACATAGCTGCTGCATTCAGAAATGCTTGTTCCATTGAGAGCAAATGGGACGTCAGGGACTAGTGTGTTTCTCATGAACATTGTCTTCATGAGATTCAGCTGCAGTCCGACCTTTCCACACTCATGGTTGAAGTTGGCCAGCATTTGTGCCTTTTGGCCAATGTTTGGTTTTATTAGAACAATGTCATCAGCAAAGTGGAGGTGATGTAGTTGCCAACAGTCTATCTTGACGCCCATTCCTTCCCATTCCAGTCATCACATGATGCTCTCAAGGGCGACACTAAAGAATTTCTGTGAAATGGTATCACCCTGCTGAACCCCTCTCTTCCTTTCATTGAAAGCAAAACCACTGGATGGAATCAGTCATGTTAAGAATTAGAAATTAGATCTGAGGCCAAATGAAATTTTGGGATATTCCATTACTTAAACCACACACACACACACACACACACACACACACGAGACATTATTTAGACCCTTTTACTAGGCAGTATGAGACTATTCCAAAGACAGAATTGCATTTCCTCAACAGGGCTCCTCTTTGGATCTAAATGCTTCATGAACTCAAAACAGTTACAATTCTTTAACCGATTTGATAAAGACGTAAAAAAAATTGCTAGAAGGCACATGAAAAAATGCTCTTCATCACTAATCATCAGGGAGGTGCAGATCAAAACAACAATGAGGTATCATCTCACACCACAGAGACTGGCACACATCAAAAAGAACAAAAGCAACCAGTGTTGGCGCAGATGTGAGGAGAAAGGAACTCTCCCTCACTGCTGGTGGGAATGCCAACTGGTTCGGCCCTTTTGGAAAACAGTATGGACATTTCTCAAAAAATTAGAAATTGAACACCCAATTGACCCAGCAATACCACTTCTGGGAATATATCCCAGAGATGAAAAAAAGTATAGTAGAAATGACATTTGCACTTTTATGTTCATTGCAGCACTGTTTACAGTAGCCAGGATCTGGAAAAAACCTGAGTGCCCGAGAACAGATGACGGTTAAAATAAACTTTGGTACATCTACACAATGGAATACTATGAAGCTGTTAGAAAAGATGAAGTTATGAAATTTGAATATAAGTGGATCAACATGGAGAGTATCATGCTAAGTGAAATAAGTCAGAGAGAGGGACAGACATAGGAAGACTACACTCATTTGTGGAATATAAAGCAACAGAATGGGAGACTAACACCCAAGGATAGTAGAGATAAGTACCAGGAGGATTGCTCCATAGCTTGGAAGCTGGCCTCACATGCTGGGGGGAAAGGCAGCTCAGATAGAGAAGGGACCACCGAGTAAAGGGTGCATGGAGGGCCCATGCATACTGAAAGTAGACTATAGACCAAACGTGATAGCCACTTAATACCTGCAATACAAACCACAACACCCTAAATGAGAGACTGAGTAAAAGGGAATGCACCTGCCACAGAGGCTGGGGTGGGGGGTGGGAAGGGGATAGTGTGGGAGATACTGGGAACATTGGTGGTGGAGAATGGCACTGGTGGAGGGATGGGTACTCGATCATTGTATGACTGAAACACGAAAGTTTTTAGTCTATAACTATCTTACGATGATTCAATAAAATTTTTAATAAAAGATATAGTGTCACATCAAAAAAATAATTTTTATTGACCACCTATCACAGGGAGTGAAAGGAGAGAGAGGATTCAACTTGAATAACTATCCATTTCTTACCTCATATTTAGGTGGGTGTTAGAGTCAGAAATATGTTGCAGGTTATTTTTTTGTTTGTTTTTTGGGGTTTTGAGTCATACCCAGTGGTGTTCAGCGATCACTCGTGGTGGGCTTGGGGGTACCATGTAGGGATCAAACCTAGTATCTTGCAAGGCAAAGTCCCTACCCATTGTACTATCGCTCTGACCCTTCTAGATCTAACTTTTCGTACTTGAGAATGTGACCTTATTTGGAGTAGGGTCTTTGGCAGTTACTCAAGTCAAGATAAGGTCTTCAAGATAAGGTCCTCAAATTAATGACTGTTATTGTAAAACAAGATATCTCTGGGTGTAGAAGTTTGAGCTACAGATCTGCCAGGGTTAAAGGTGGATGGAAGACTCCAGTGAGGCGGCAAATGGTCGAAATGAACCAGATAAACCACATGAAGAGCAGAAGTAGAGTAACAGAAACAGTGCTGGAGTCACAGATAATTAGTAGACTTATTTTAAATGAAGTCATTGATCATAGTAGAAAGTATTAATTGATAAACTCGGGCAGCCTGTGAGTGGCAGGCACTGTAGAGTTGATTGAGAGTTTATTCCTGGCTCTGTGCTGAGGTCACTCCTGGCAGTGAGAGGGGGCTATATTCTGGGCCAGACTCAAACAGAGGTCAACCCTGTGCAAGGCAAGAGCCTTAAATCCTGTGCTGTCTCTGCAGTCCCTGTCTGACATTTGGGACTAAGCCCAATTCTGCTCCCCCATGATAATATGTCTTTATGTTTTAGCAGTCACAGAGAGTTAAGAATCTCTCTAATATCATTCCTTAATTTAATATATCTCCTTAATTACAACAATAATAAGTGCTAATTAATTATTCCAATTTTATTTTCTTGTTTTTAAGGCTAATTTCCTTTCCAAAACTACTGAGATCAGTTTTGCCTTCAACAACACTTAAAAGAAAAAACTTATAGCAGCAGCCCTTCCCTCCCACAGACTATTTTTAAAATCGAAATATTCATCATTTCATACAGCACATAATAAACAATGTTTATGAAAAAACAAACTAGTCCCTGACGTTCCATTTGCTCTCAATGAAATGAACATCTCTGAATGCAGCAGCTGTGTGTACCTGGGTCAAGAACTCAACATGAGGAACGACTTGGCACCAGAAATGCGCAGAAGGAAGAGAGCAGAATGGAATGCTTTCAAGAGCATCGAAGAGGGCCGGAGCGATAGCACAGCGGGTAAGGCGTTTGCCTTGCACGCGGCCAACCCGGGTTCGATCCCCGGCATCCCATATGGTCCCCCAAGCACTGCCAGGAGCAATTCCTGAGTGCAGAGCCAGGAGTAATCCCTGAGCATCGCTGGGTGTGACCCAAAAAAAAAAAAGAGCATCGAAGAAGTGGTTAAAAGAACAAAGAACCTCCGGCTTCAGGCACATCTTTTCAACTCCACCAATCTTCCTGCACTAAGATACGCCCTCAGAACCTGGACCCTATGCAAACAGGATGAGAACGCTATTCGGGTATCCCAAAGAGGAATTTAAAGAGCTATGCTAGGACTATCACGTCTCACTCAAGTGAGAGAAGGAATCTGGAGTTCCGATCTCCGTCCACAGTCAAGAATTAGGGATGCTGTTTCGTTTGTCAAGGCGTCGAAAATCAGATGGGCCAGACATGTAATGCAATTCAGAGATGACCACTGGACTAGAACTGTTACCCACTGGATTTCATGGGACATCAAAAGACCACATGGCCACCCAACAATGAGATGGTCAGACTTCTTCATCAAAACCCTGAATGAACGATTTGAGGCTCTTCCTGTTCCTGAAGCGAGTAGATATCAATGGGCTACACTAGCATGCGACAGGGACAAATGGAGATGTTACTGGCGCCTGCTCAAGCAAATCAAGGATGAACGGGATGCCTCCTCCAATCCCTGGCATCTGAGGGAAGGGGTCAAACCCAGACACCCCATCCTACCCAAGCCAGATAAATACCTCACCAGCCGACCCCCACTACATTCACTATCAGCCACAGCCATGAACCAGGCGGCTGTCAGGGGACTTTGGCTGAACCTCATGCACGAGTGAAGCCCCACAAAACCAGGTAAGCAGAACTTTGCGACCATGAACTCTATGTTCAATGAGACCTGGAAACAAGAGCCTCTGTCTGCCTCCTCCAATCTACGGCATCTGAGGGAGGGGGTCTCACCTTGTCTGGACAGGGTGCTGTTCGCATCTTTACCAACGAAATGGCGTGTCGGATATTGGGAATGACATATCCATCTTGCAGAATTTGGTATGTGGGCAGGTGGACGTGGCTGTCAAAGAGATTCGAGTAGAAGTCATGAATAATCCTCAAGGCAGAGAGAGGATCTTGTTTCTGGGTCAAGGAATAATTCAGGACACACCATCACTTGTATCACCTGTAGTCCTGTTGATCTTCGATTTGCTCGAGCAAGCGCCAGTACCGTCTCCATTTGTCCCTGTCGCATGCTAGTGTAGCCCATTGATATCTACTCGCTTCAGGAACAGGAAGAGCCTCAAATCATTCATTCAGGGTTTTGATGAAGAAGTCTGACCATCTTCACGACTTCTACTCGGATCTCTTTGACAGCCACATCCACCTGCCTACATAACAAATTCCGCAGGATGGATATGTCATTCCCAATGTCCTCCCTTCTGAAATCTGACACGCCATTTTGTTGGTAAAAAAGCGTACAGCACCTGGTCCAGACTAGGTCAGACCCAAACACCTGAAGAATCTGCCTCCAGTACTCATCAATAAACAGACTCGACGCTTCACACGCTACCTGTCTGAATGCAAGATTCCATCTCAGTGGAAAACAAGTAGGACTGTTCTGTTGGGCAAGAAAGGAGACATCCAAGACATTGGCAACTATCGCCCAATTTGCCTGCTGTCTGTTTACAAGTTGTTCACCTGTGTCATCCTGAATAGAATAGGCAGAACACTAGACAGGACAACCATGCGAGCAAGCTGGGTTCCAAAGGGGATTCAGCACGATAGACCATATCCGAAGGAGTCATATAATATTCAAATTATATAAATGTATGTTTCTATGAATGATATGCAAATATGAAAATGCATAAAATCTCACATATACTGGTTTGTTTAACCATATGAAATCAATTGTTAATGATTTAAGAACAGAGTTACTTACACTTATATTATTTGTGTGAATGATGCTATGAGAAACACAAAGGAAGGAAATTTTCCCAAACTATAGCAATATATAATCAAACATTTATATAAAGACTTTGGCAGAGAAAGATCAGGCTAGAGAGAGAATTAGAGCCCTCCAGTCACTGTGCACCCCTGATGCTAATGAGAAAGTATTCACTGTTATGGGGAGGTAAGATTCAGAGCCTCCGTGAATTTTGGTAAATGAAGTTTCTGTTTCACTCACTGATCCCTCATACTGAAGATATTGGTATCTTCAGTAAAATACACATTCTATGCACGTGCCATAGACTGTCCATTGCATTGGGTATTGACATACATGATCTCTCATTCCTGGTGAGGGAGCACATCAGGGGCTACTCGTGGCTGAGCACTCAGGATCACTCCTGGCCATGCTCAGGGAACTCTATTGTAAGTGCCTTACTACTAAACTTTCTCTGGTCCAGTCTCTTCATTTTTCAAAGCCTGTCCCTAAGATTTATGGCATCCATCTGTGCTAACTTTGTAACTCTGTTGCCTCTCAAGACCCTGGCCAGCCCCTGGACCTTGGTAGGACTTTCCAGACTGAATCCCTGGTTAAGTGACAGCAGAGTGCGCCCTGACCCTGAGTGTAGAAAAAATCATTCTCTCTCTTGATCCTGTGACTGTAACCATGACTTGTTCCCCTCACATCTCCTCAGGATGGGGGTAATGCTTTGTGTTAATACAGAGTTCTGGGAATCTTTTGTGCTCTTGTCTGACACAATGGAATGGGGGTTGTGGGTATAAATATGATCAAAGTCTGAGTCATTTGACAAGGGTCCAAGACCCTGACCCGCTCTGCAGTGAGTGGGGCTGGTGTCATGTTTCCTGAGCATCTCTCCTATTTGGTTTTGGGGATCTCACTGAGTTCCGGTGAATGCAAGTGCAACAACGTGTGCGTCTTCCCATGATCATAACAACAGTCAAAGGATGTAAATGCATGAGCTGCGAATATTATGCCTGTATAAAAAATACACTTAGTTGCCTATTTTTAAGTTTGTTTAGCCATGTAAGCTCCTCAGTGACTGATGATTACAGAATGAGTTATCATCTGTATATGGATTAACTTAGTGAGCGGTTGTGTCTACAACTTAGGAGATAAAATTTAATAGTATATAACACTGTGTCAGTAAACATGTTTATTCCACCCCCCCCGATGCACTCCCACCATCAACACGGGATCTTATATTGAAGGTAAGTGAAATTTTATTTTAGTAAAGAAAATTAAAATTTAGAAGTCTTGTTGAGTTTGGGGAAATTAGATATATTGATCATTGATCTCTTCAGTAAAATACACATTTGGTAGAATGTTCAAGGATGCAGGATGGATGCAGACAACAACAATCTTTTGTTGCTTTATTCTCAGAAATCTACTACAGATATAAACTTAATATTAGGTCATTGAGTAAGGCATGTCACTAAAGAAAATTCACTCTAATTCTAGAACAAACAGAAGATAAACTGAAAATTACATTACTTCTTTAAAAAAGAAAATAAATTTGACACTATGTTACTAATCGTATATAAAATATCATCAAATATGTTAATCCCAGCTTCCTCCCTTATATTTCTTATACGAGCAGCATGCTTTTCTTTTAGCAATTGTATTTTTTTCTCCTTTTCTTCCTGTGACTTATTGACATATTCTTCTTCTACTAGTTGAATTTCCTTTTCCAATTGACGATCAAATATTTTGATCATGGCCCTAGCCTTCTTTTTCAACCTTTCCTCTACATCCTCGTAGATTTTATCAGTGAAGTGGGCGTTGTTGAGGATCATTTTCTCTACCAGCTGCATCAGCTCCTGCACCTGAACTTCCTTCTCATCCCTCTCTGCTCTGTTGCTGAAGGCACAGCAGCGGTTTCCACACTCCCTGACCAAGTTTTTTAGGCTCACATCAGCTTCAGCTATGAAGTCATGTAGCCTTCTGTCCCCCAAGTCTTCTTTGCGAGTGAACAGGACGATCATGTGCCTGGTGACCGACTCCCCAAAGAGAGCCTTGACCATGGCAAAGACTTTCTGCTCTTCCTCAGTGTAGCGGTCCAGTTTCAGCACCAGGATGATGGCGTGAGGGCCCGGGGAGGAGAAGAGGACGCACTTGCTGATCTCCTTGCAGGTGGTGTCCACCTTCTCCTTGGTGTCAAAGAGTCCTGGGGTGTCCACGACGAGAATGTCCTTCCCTTTCCATTCCCGGAACGCATTCTGGCATTCCTTGGTAATAGAGTTGGAAGATATTGTTGAAGTAAATTTGTTTTCCCCAAGAATGGTGTTGGCTGTGGCGCTTTTACCACATCCTGTTTTTCCTACGAGGACAATCCTCAGGGCATTGAATTGACGGTCTTCCAACTGAAAGTTATCCATGGTCCAAGGCAGGTCCTGCACCTAAACGTCACTTGACCTGAAGAATAGAAGGAGAGATGAAAATGATCTATCTCAGAAGATGGAAAATGCAATCATCTCCTTTTCTTATTTATTTTCTTTCCTGAAATTTTCCCAAAATTGTCTCTAATATGCGTTGATCCCAGTAAAGATAAAAGCAATGCAACGGTCAATAACTATGAAAAAAGATAATAAAGTAGGGGCTCAAGAGATATTAAAGTGTTTGCTTTGTATGTGTCTGACTAGGGTTTGATTCCCGACATCATATGTGGTCACTGAAGTTCTGTGCATAGAGCCAGGATTAAGACTTCCCCCAGCACAACCACCCCCACAAAGAAAAAAGTAGCTAACAAGATTTTCCACAAAACTTTTTTGATCCAGATATTTTCATGGGAAACTTATTTAAGCCACTAAATGACTGATCATTTCAATGCCACCTTATTGATCAAATGAAAACTAAGAAAGACATCCCACACATTTTGTGAAGTTGTGAATTATTGATCCCCAAAGTTAGACAAGTTTTCACCAACCAGGAGACGCACACATGTCTCATGCTCAATAATTATACCAAAAAAATCCCTAAGGGCCAGGAGAGAGTACAGCAGTTTGGTTCCTGGCGCCACAAACATTGCCAGGTGCAGCCCTGGACTGTGGAGCTGAGCAAGCCACTGTGGCCAGGAGCAGCCTCTGTACTGAGAGCCCAGGCAGTGTCGCATCCTTGAGCGCATGCACTGAACCACCAGCCCAGTTAGTCCAGAAGCATCAGTGAGGTACCCAGGCCTACGAGCAACTCTCGGGAGGTCCCACCGAAAAAATAACTGAAAATTATTAGACTAAAAATTCATTCAACTTTATTCACTGTAATTTAGTTCAAAAAGGGTTGGGTGGTTCAATATTGGAAAATTTTTATAATGCAATACATTCCATTAATTGATTAAGATTACCTAGATGATTAAGATTAAAATTACCTAGATTACCTAGATCAGAAAATAAAATTGAGCTCCAGGCACCATCTCAGAGCATCAACAGCCTTGATCCAGAGACATAGCAGTGAATCCCGGAAGACAGCAGCTCACCAGAGATATCTCTGGACCCCATACCGAGCCAATTCCACCTGGGCTCCTCAGATGGAGCGGGTGTGTCCCCTCCGCCTACTCCAGATGAAACCCCGACGGCCACGAGCTTCCAGAAGCAAAAGCCAGGTATGTGGGTTCCAGAACTAAGACTCCAGGCCACATGGTGCGGTGAAGATGGGCCATCTTTCCCCATCTCCCTGCCTACTTGGGGTCTTGGCTGTCACTGTCTCTGGGCACCATCTCAGTGCATCAACGGACTTGATTCAGAGACTCCAAAATGAATCTCAAAATAGATTAGCTCCCTACAGAGATGTCTCTGGACCCCAACCACTTACAAGTTTAGAATTTCAGAAGTGCACGGCAGCTTTTGCGGCTACACAACCTCTCATGATGTTCATAATAAGCAATAGAAAATAAATTATCTAGCACCTGCCCCTGGCAGGCAGGCTTGAATGGTGGTGGGAAAATTCGAGC
Organism: Sorex araneus; assembly: GCF_027595985.1. Lineage (NCBI taxonomy): Eukaryota > Metazoa > Chordata > Mammalia > Eulipotyphla > Soricidae > Sorex > Sorex araneus. The sequence goes on from NC_073302.1 coordinate 450,147,061, forward strand.
GAACCGTAATACCCAAAAGTAGAGAGAGGCTCTGGGATAAATTGTCTGCATAGAGGCAGGGGGAGGTCTGGGATGGGGGCAAGAGGGATACTGGGGACGTTGTGGTAGAAAATGTGCAATGGTGGAGGGTAAAATTTTGGTAACTTGGATGGGAGGAAGTATTTCTAAAATTTGATATAGAGAATTAGGAAGCATATAATTTAGATTATATCAAATTATAACAAATGTAATATGGCAAAAAACATAAGCAAAACAAATTATAAACTAGAAAGAATGTTTTCTTACTCAAATCAATATAGGCAATTTTTAGGCAGATACTATAAAAGTAAAGAAATAATATACCAACACTGTGAGAGAAAATAAAGTTACTCTGATGGGAAGGGGTGGCTGGGAGAGTTCAAAAATGGACACTGGAGCTAGTTTGATATTGGAACTATGTAGTTTGCATAATTATACAAGAATAATTCAATAGAATTTTAGCAAAAATTAAAAGCAAATATGAAAAGGCAATTATATTTTGAGTTATGATTGCTTCAAAAGCATTAAAATGTAATGATTCTGTTGCCCATCACTAGAATATATGTAAGAAAAAAAAGTCTTCAAAATTTCTTAGAGAGTCTGTTTATGTGTGTGTGTGTGTGTGTGTGAAACTATTTGAAAAGGTTTAAAGCAAGAGATCCCAGTAACAATATACATCCTCAGTAATATTCAAATACCAATTCCCAAAAACTTACTCAAGCTCTAAGGAGCAAGTACTGATTCCAGGTCAGGGTCAGGAAACATGAGTTAAACCTAGATCAGATTTCGGTCATACAGAGTTCCCACATCCATCCCTCTACCCGTGTATTGCCTTCCCTGTGTATTTCATATATTGGATAGTAAAGACAGGACTTAAGACCTAAACGGAAGATCTCCCTAAGAAAGAACTTGGTGGTGTTGGAAGGTGGGGTTCAGGGCAAAGTGATACAAGTGTGAGTGCCCAACGCTGGTGGTGGGGGACGTGGATGCTGTCTTCAATATTGTAGTGGGGTCGGATGTACCCTATGTCCTAAAAAATGATGTTGTGGAAAGTCATTTAAGAATGCTTAAAATAAATAACATTCAATTTGTGACAAAAATCTTTTATTTTATATTCTATTTTTATTTTGATAAAGTTGTTCATGATTTATTACTTTCAATATTCCAACACCAATCCCAACATCATTGCACCTTCCCACCACCGTTATTTCCAGTATTCCCAACCACCACCCAAAGTCTGCCCCATAGCAGACCCTAAATAATTTATATTATGTTACTTGTTATGAATAATTCGCTAAAAATGATCAAAAAAGGTCATTTTTTGATGATCTTAGAAGAAAGTATGTGAAGATTGTTGTAACTCACTCTGGAGCTATTAAGCCCTTGTGTAAGAGATTACTAACATGTTGTTACAGGTTAAGCCTTGTGTGCTAATATTTTCTTAATCAAGATTGGCTAGTTTACATCCCATCCAATGTGTCGTGCTACTCCTTTAGTATATTGGGGTGAAGAAATAGAGACCAATAGTAGTCGTGCATTCTAGGAATTCTAAAATTTTTTATAATCATTTTAAATATTGACTAGTGTATTAATAAAAAACATGATTTTCTTTTCTGTTATTACTACCTGATCTTTATTGTACATTTTTCAATAATAAAAAATCATGTTTCATAATAAAACAAAAAATAACCTAGAGGGGCTGGAGCGATAGCACAGCGGGTAGGGCATTTGCCTTGCACGCAGCCAACCCAGGTTCAATTCCCAGCATCCCATACGATACCCCAAGCAATGCCAGGAGTAATTCCTGAGTACAGAGCCAGGAGTAACCCCTGAGCATCGCCAGGTGTGACCCAAAAAACAAAACAAAAAATAATAATAAAATAAAATATTTTAAAAATAAATAAATAACCAAGAACATCCTGTCATACCAGAAAGTAGTTTGTTATTTTTTAAAACATCTTATCAAAAGGACTCAATGAGCAATTTGAAGATTATCTGACCTACCAAAGATAGAGCAATCAGAGTATCTATAACTCCAATAGATGAAAAGATAGTAAATATTCTAATAATGTTTTCAACAATATTGTCTTAAAAGGAGTTAATTACTCTCTTTAGAGTATGCTAGGAATTACATCATCATTTCAAACACTGATGAAGAATCAGTTATATCTCTTGTATTTCTTACATAAATATAATGTGGGAACAAAGAAAAATCTTGATAATGAGTTATTACAATTATGCTATGTAATGAATAAAGAAGGAATATTAAAGTTAGATGACCACAAGTTGTGCTTTTAATGAAATAATGAAGTTTCCCTAAGCAATCTTTATTGTCACTAATTTGACAAAAGCAATTTTTGTGCCTCTGATGGCAATTTACAGCTGCACCAATGAAGTTTCTCTAAAAGAAAATAGTCAAATTTTATTCTCTGCCTAAAAATAAGTTCACACACGGAGCATGGTAATCTAGGAGTATGACTGATGATATATTAAAGATGGAATGAGCAAAAGGCCCACTGTCCATTTTTGTGGGACTAAAGACTTCCCAGGGGTTAACTAAAAAATCTCACAGGAAGAAACAAAAAAGGTGGAAACTGTGGAGTAAGTTAAACTGAAGCGATGTCAGAGAATTATAACCATGGCCTGAATGAATGGGATTTCGTCTTTGAAAAGAATATGCGATATAATCAGTGAAATCTGAGTACCTGGGTAAAAACCCTTTTTTTTTTTCTTTTTGGGTCACACCTGGCGATGCACAGGGGTTAGTTACCCCTGGCTCTGCACTCAGGAATTACTCCTGGCAGTGTTCAGGGGACCCTATGGGATGCTGGGAATAGAGCCCGGTCAGCCACACGCAAGGCAAACGCCCCACCTGCTGTGCTATTGCTCCAGCCCCGCGTAATTACCTTTTAAAGAATCATTGCACTTAGCCTGCACCAGTGCAGGAGTCAGGATTTCTAGGGCTCTCAGTCAGGAATGAAATGAACTCCCTGACATCAAACTATAGACCAAAAGGCAGCAGGTGGTGATGAATTACACTGGACTGAATGTACATGTACATGTGTGAGATAATTCCCTTCCCTCCTAAACTATCTCTCATCCAGAACTTTGTAAGCAATATAAATATATTTTTGACAGATATCAATACTTTTTCTTCCTTTTTGGGTCACACCCGATAATGTACAGGGGTTATTACTGGCTCTGCACTCAGGAATTACTCCTGGTGGTGCTCGGGGAACCATATGGGATCCTGGGAATTGATCCGGGTTGAGCACATGCAAGGCAAATGCCCTATCTGCTGTGCTATCGCTCCAGCCCCTATCAATTATTTTTAAACGTTGTCTGATTTTACTCAGTATTCAACAACACATGCTTCTAGTTTCCTTATGTTGCATCATTATATTTATATCAATAGAAAGCTATCTTGTGTTTCATGAAAATGTAATAGAAAACAAATTTTTCAAAAAATATCTGTGTGGGGCTGGAGCGATAGCACAGCGGGTAGGGCGTTTGCCTTGCACGCGGCCGACCCAGGTTCAAATCCCAGCATCCCATATGGTCCCCTGAGCACCGCCAGGAGTAACTCCTGAGTGCAGAGCCAGGAGTAACCCCTGTGCATCGCCAGGTGTGTCCCAAAAAGCAAAAAAAAAAAAAAAAAAAAAAAAAAAAAAATATCTGTGTGACGTTAGAAAGTTACTTCCATTTCCTCAGGTATAACTAGAGTGAGCAGCTCTGCAGAGCAGTAGCTGATGTCTCTGTGAACCTAACATATACAAAAGCCTTTCCTTCACTCCCCCGCATTGTTCCTGACCTTTGTGCTGGACTGCTGACCACTGCACAGGACTGCCACCTCTTCCTTTCCCCTCAGGCCTTCAGGGACAGAAAGTCATGAGGGGGATTTGCAAATGTATTTTCTTTAGGAACATTAATCCTTCAACAGAGCACCTCAAACCCTCAACTCATATGCTGCATTCTCCGAGACTAAGTTCTTCTTTGCTTAATATTGGGGGGGAATGAGGCTCCCAGAATTCTGATTTCCTCTGTCACTGATGACCTAGTCACCCACTTAGCATCAACAAGCTCTCTGTGATTCTGACGCCTTTTTTCTTTAATTGAATCAACATAAAATACAGTTAGAAAGCTTTCACGTTTGAATTTCAGATATACAATGATGGAACACCCATCCCCACCAGTGTATCCAGGCAGGTGGTCGGACGCCTTTTTAATAAAAGCTGTGATTTCCTGGTGTTTTTCTAAATTGTCTTCTAAAATGGTAGACCTGGCCTGGGATACTAATTTCTTCTCCCTGAGAAAAGCAGCCTGTGTCAGTCATAGCAGCTAATGGATTAAAAGTGCATGAAAAGGGGCTGGAGCGATAGCACAGCGGTAGGGCATTTGTCTTGCATGTGGCAGACCCCGGTTGGATTCCCAGCATCCCATACGGTCCCCTGAGCACCGCCAGGGGTAATTCCTGAGTGCAGAACCAGAAGTGACCCTTGTGCATTGCCAGGTGTGACCCCCAAAAGAAAAAAAAAGTGCATGAACAAGTGTTTGTCCCGCTGAGTATGCAGTCCGTGAGCAGAGTAGTAAGCAATTCTGGTTACACTCCCTCCCCGCGTCCAGGTAAGCAGGAGCCCCTGGATACCTTTCAAACAATGCCCAGCCTCCCTCCCTCCACCACTCACCTCCTTGAGGGGCTGCAGGCACAGCAGCCTGTTTCTTCTCAGACCACAACCAGCCCCTCGGGCAGGCTCTGTGAGCCCCACTGTCCCCTCCCCACACCTACTGCTCTGGCTCATTTTCTCATTCAAACTCACCTTCTGTTGGATGAGTGCGTGAATTCTCGGATTTTTCTCCAAGGAAGCAGTTGGATCTGGTCCTTCTGCTTCATCCAAAGTGAGAAAGATGTTAGCACTCTCTGAAACCTCTAGGGCAGGAAGCCCAGATGGGTGGAGCCTGTCAGTGAAGGAACTGTTGGCTATTAAAGGGGCAGAGACACCTCTCCATCAACTGGGTACATGTTTCTGTTTTGCAAGTTGAAGCTTTGTCTCCAAATGCCTCCTGCTGCACCAACAGTTCCAAAGCTGTCTCCGATGTGGCAGTTAAGAGTAGTAGATCCAGAAACACTATTAAGATGACCCAAATCCAACGCCATCCTGAAAGGCCGTGCTCTAAAGTTTCAGTCAGAATTTGTGTTTACTTTAGAAAAATGCAGGATCAGTTCCTCATGGGGAAAAATAGAACCATAAACACTGCACAATTGTTACTTCAAGAATAGTCTTGGGGTCAGAGAGATGCACAGGGGTTAAGGCATGTGCCCTGCATCCAGCTAACCCTGTTTCAACCTGGGCACCATGAATGTCCCCCAGCACAGCCAAAACTGATCCCTGAGCACAGAACTAAGAGTAATCCCTGAGCACTGACAGTTGTGGCTCAATTCTACTTCCATAAAGAACAGAATCTTAAGAACAAGTTCCCCAGTGGAGATGCTGATTCGGCACTTAGCCTGCACTAGTGAGGGAAGCCAGGATATCTAGGACTCTTTTTTAAAATTGTTATTTATCTTTTAATTGAATCCCAGTGAGATACACAGTTACAAAGTTGTTTGCAATTGGGTTTCAGTCATATAATGTTTCAACACTCATCCCTTCACCATTGTACATATCCTACCACCAATGAATCTAGGACTCTTTGAGTCAGGAATGAAACAAATTCCCTGATATCAAACTATAGACCAAAATACAACAGAACGGTGATGAATTACAAAGAACTGAATGTAATGTGTTGGAAATGTTTATTATATAGAAATATATAGATATATCTACATAGATATATCTATTGATATATATTTAATGATATATCTTTAAAGACATATCTTTATTGATCTATCTATATAGATATACATATCTATATCTATATAGGTGGCAGACTTATTTGTCAAAACCCTGAATGAACTGTTTGAGGCTCTTTGTGTTCCTGGAGCAAGCAGATACCATTAGACTACACTATCATGTGACAGGGATGAATGGCACCCACTTCAGTAAATCGAAGATCAACGGATGACAAGTGATACAAATAAATAAACCCTAAGAGTCAATTGATTTTAATTCAGTTCAAACTACCATGCTTCTTCATTTTATACGTCTTATGATAAGACAAAATATTTAAGACTTTAATTTCATCATTGCATGGCAGAGCCTGGCAAGCTACCCGTGGCATACTCGATACGCCAAAAACAGTAACAACAATGGTCTTCATTCCCCTGATCCTGAAAGAGCCAATACGCCATCAGGCTACACTAGCATGTGACAGGGGCAAATGGAGGTGTTACTGGCCCCCACTCAAGCAAATCGATGAACAACAGGATGACAGTGATGACAGTAATACAGTGATATAGATATAAATATGGATTTGAGATAATCCCCTTTTTTCCTAAGCTATCTTTAGACCACAAATTGGAAAAAATAACAATTTCAGAATGATATCAACTATTTTAAATGCTATCTGATTTCACTCAGTATTATAAATGCATATTTTGAGTTTCTTTTTATTGCATCATTTGTATCAATAAAATCTCATGTTTATAAAAATATAATAGAAAACAAATTTTTCACGAAGACAAATCCGCAGTGTGACATGAAAGAGTTATTTCCATTTCCTTAGGTATACCTATGGAATACTATTAGGAAATTAGTATCCATCCCCAGGCCAGGTTCAACACCTAACCAGGTATTCTGTCCCAGTGCACCCATCATCACTCAACTTCTCAGAAGTGTACTGAGACCACGTGTGACTGGTGACCATGACATTGAACTGTCCTGAAATCAGCCTAAGATTCTCTCTCAGTGTAAACACCCACAGTTTGAATATTCACTATCAACAACTTCTCCCAACGTCCATTCACAGTGTTGTAACACACTCTATTACTCCTGGCCAGGAGAGCAGTGAAAAGTGCAGGGAAGGGTGGGGAAGAGGCTGTAGGCTGAGCTGTGGTTTGACTTGGACAGTTACTGGGTCATGTCCTTTGTCCACTTTGATTAACAGTGTTTGAAATTGTTGGAATCATCTTCCCCGCACAATAGACAAAGCTACGTGTATGTAATGAATTCACAAATTAAAAAGAAAACCAAACAGACCATGTAAAATGCTTATGTACTGGTACAGTTGCCTCACAGGTGTTGATGGAGGGGGGAGGGAGGTGAGAGATGACAGCATGGCTGCTGGCTGGGACCCAGAGTAGAATGAGCTGGAGAAGGATGGGAGACATGATTATGGCTGACACTTGCTCCTGACTCTAAGGTGTCACGGGCATGAGACTTACAAGGCAACAAGACAACATGTTCAGTCGCCAGCTCCTACATCGTGCTTCTTCCCATGACCTATATGCTGCCGTTTGTATTGGGGTCCTCCTCAATGGCCCTCTAACTCTCTGCTTCACACAGAAACAGAACAATTTGGTTAAGTGGAGAGGGGAAGGAGAGTGGCTGTGGCCTTGAGAGGTGCCTGCTGAACCCCTCACCCCTCAGTCACCACACTCTCATCCTGTTTGCTCCCCAGGAAAAAACAACTCCTCAATCTGTTCTCCACAGACTCCCCTTGCACAGAGCCAACTCAGCCCTTCACTTCCTCTCCACCCTCTTCCCACTTGAAATTTTTCATTTTCTCTTTCGATTCCTGAAACCAACTGCCTTTAGAAGAACTTTGTTTTGAGTGTCTTTTCCAAGTAATAAAAATAACCTTTTCCTGTCTGTGGTCTGAAACCATGAGCTGCAGGGCTGCAGCTGCCGAGGAAACTCTGTACTCTGAGAGGAGGTGGACTGCCCTTTCTGGAGTGACCCGAAGTTCTCTGTTCTCTGCCCCAACCTCAACCTCATGGAACGAAGGTTCCTGTCTCTGAGGAAAAGTTCCACCAGGACAGTGACAGGCCCAAAGAGGCACAGAAGAGCCTGAGGAAGAAGTTAAAGAGCCAAAGAGAGTCCCCAGAAGCTCCTGTGGAGAGTTAAGATCCAAGTCCTCAGCACCCGGATTAGGGGGAAGTTCCTTTGATGTGGTCTCCTGGCCCGGTGGGAAGCACCTTATAAAAGAGATGTTTTGCAGGTATGACTTGCAACACGAGAGGTTGGAATATCATCCATTGACATTGTAGAGCTTGCTCTATTTCTGATTCTTCCTCTTCCCCCCACCAATGCTTCCAGACACACTTTAACCACCCAGAGTCTATCAGTAACCAAACGTAATTAAAGCACACGCTCGGTATTCTCAGATGGATTTGGAATCTGATAGCTTGTCGGTGTATGTTTCTGGAAATTAAAGTCAGAATCCAGAAGTGGACCAAGCAGAGTTCAGGACTTTTGGACCACAGAATATAAAAATGTGGGGCCAGAGAGAGAGTACAGTGGGTAGGGTGCTTGCCTTGCACATAGATTTCATCTCTGGCCATATCAGGTCTCCTAAACCCACTGAATGCAGAGCCACAAGTAAGCTCTAAGCACCATCAGGTATGGCCCAAATCTCCAACGCCCACCCCCACATTTGTCACTTGTCTATCACTTATCATCCCGATGATCTTCAATTTGCTCGAGCAGCCTCCAGTAATGTCTAATTTGTCCCTGTCACGTGCTAGTGTAGCCCAATGATATCTGCTCGCTCCAGGAACAGGAAGAGCCTCAAACCATTCATTTAGGATTTTGATAAAGAAGTCTGACCATCTCGTTGGTGGGCAGCCACGTGGTCTTTTGACATCCCGTGGAATCTAGTCCAGCGGTGGTCTCTGAATCACATTACATGTCCGGCCCATCTGATTTTCGATGCCTTGGCAAACGAGACACCGTTCCTGATTCTTGACCATCGACTTCGAATTCCTTCTCTCACTCGAGGGAGATATGATATTCCTAGCATAGCCCTTTCAATTCCTCTTTGGGTTACCCGAATAGTGTTCTCATCCTGTTTGCATAGGGCCCAGGTCTCTTAGGCATACATTAGTGCAGGGAGAATGGTGGAATCAAAAAGATGTGTCTGGATTCAGATGTACTTCATCCTCTTAACCACTTCTTCAATGCTCTTGAAGGCGTTCCATTCTGCTCTCTTCCTCTTGCGCAGTTCTGGCGCCAAGTCATTCCTCATGTTGAGTTCTCGACCCAGGTACACATAGCTGCAGCATTTGGAGATGTTCGTTCGATTGAGAGCAAATGGAGCTTCAGGGACTAGTTCATTTTTCATGAGCATCCTCTTATTGAGGTTCAGCTGCAGTCCAACCTTTCCACACTCGCGGTCGAAGTCAGCCAGCATTTGTGCTGCTTAGCTAATGCTTGGCATTATGAGAACAATGTTATCAGCAAAGCAGAGGTGGTGTAATTGCCGACCGACTCCCGTTCCTTTCCATTATAGTCTTCGCATGACGTTCTTGAGGGTGGCACTGAAGAGTTTCAGTGAAATGGTATCACCCTGCTGAGTCCCTCTTTGCATCAATGATCATTTCCTTGTGGAATGGTGAGATCCTGGTGGTGAATCCACAATACAGGTCTCAGAGGTTCTTGATGTACTGAGTTTCAATGCCCTGTTTGCCTAGGGCTTCGATAACCGCTCAGTCTCAACAGAATCAAAGGCGTTCTTTAAGTCGATGAATGTTAGACAGAGAGGCGTCTTGAACTCTCGCAAAAATTCAATGAGTTTGATCACTGTGTAGATAAGGTCGATCGTGCTGAATCCTGTTTGGAACCCAGCTTGCTCGCATGGTTGTCCTTCATCTAGTGTTCTGCCTATCCCATTCAGGATGACACAAGTAAACAACTTGTAGACGACAGACAGGAGGCAGATTGGGCGATAGTTGCCAATGTCTCCCTTCTTGTACAACAGAACTGTCCTGCTGGTTTTCCACTGGGAAAGAAGCTTGCATTCACACAGGTAGCATGTGAAGAGCCGAGCCAGTGTACTGATGAGTACTGGTGGCAGATTCTTCAGGTGTTCGGGTCTGACCTTGTCTGGACCGGGTGCTGTTCGCATCTTTACCGACAAAATGGTGTGTCGGATTTCGGAAGGAAGGATGTTGGGAACGACATATCCATCCTGCGGAATTTGGTATGTGAGCAGGTAGACATGGTTGTCAAAGAGATCCGAGTAGCAGTCATGAATAATCCTCAAGGCAGACAGAGGATCTTGTTTCCGGGTCAAGGGATAACCCGGGACACATGATAAGACACTTAATACCCATGTTCCATAATTCCCGCCCCAATTTGATAGGGTTTAAATATGGTGTGAATCATGGGAACACCTCTAAGGGCTATTGGAGGCCGCCCAAAAAGCCTCCATCCCTCTCAGAGAGCCCAGCAAGCTACCGAGAGTACCCTGCCTGCACTACAGAACCTGGCAAACTACCTGTGGTATATTCGGTATGCCAGAAACAGTAACAACAATGGGCTTCATTTACCTGACACCGAAAAAGCCCCCAATACGGCAGCGTTAAGAAAGGTGAGCAAGCAGAGGCTGAAAACATCTCCGGGAGGAGCTAGTCTTTCTGCCAAAATGAAGAAAAACTAAAATGACTGTTTGTAATTTCAACGCACGTATACTGGCATTGGAAGCATCCATCGAGGACCTGATGGTGCAAGCGCAGAAGATCAAGTACGACATCATTGGTCTGACCGAAACAAGAAGAAATCGATCACATCACGATATTTTCGACACTGGAGAAGAACCGTTCCTCGGAACATGCAACAACAGAAGTGTGGGTGGCGTTGGTGTCCTTGTCAACATGAACTTGGCCATAAGCATTGATTCATTTGAATGCCTAACAACCCGAATTGGATGATTATGCTTGAATAGATGTGGCTCACTGTCGGCAGTTTCTATCTTCTTCGTCTTCACACCAACATCCAACTATGATGAAGAAGAAATTGAGAAGTTCTACATGGAACTGGAGAGGTTCCATAAAGAAGACCACATCTTCTACAAGATCATTGTTGGTGATTTTAATGCCAAGATAGGTCCGAGAAGGTCGCCCAAAGAACTACACATTGGGACCCATGGCCTAGAATGGAATGAACAGGGTGAGAGACTCTCTGAGTTCATCGTGTCGGCCAAGACCATCCATGGTAACTCACAGTTCCAGAAGGCCGAATCTAAACGCTGGACATGGGAGTCTCCCAGTGGACAGTTCCACAATGAAATTGACCACATCATATTCAATCGAAGGTTGTGCCTGACTGATGTCGCTGTTGTCCCAAAATTCCAAATGGGATGGGACCTCCATCTCCTTTGTGCAAAATTCTACTTCAAAAAGCAGGGAGAAAGGTCTGCAAAGTTTAAGTTTAAGAAAAGAACTCCCAGAATGACCACCAACTGGGAACTCTTGGGCACTACTGCGGCAACGTGGGAAGATGCCATCTTTGAGAAACATCGATGAGGAATATGATCAACTGGTTCAGCATCTCCATGACTGCACAGAGAATGCCGAGAGTGAGAAAGCCACATTCAGACACCTCTCTTTGGAAACTCTCAAGCTCATTCGTCAACGTGGTTTGGCGTGAGCCTCAGGCAACCATAAGCTAACCTCTGAGCTCGAAAAGCTGTGCAGAGAAGCGATAAAGGAAAACCTCAAAGAGAGAAGAGCAGCAGTGTTGGCCGATGCAGCAGAAGCCAAGAAAAGTATTCGCAACGCTCTTCTGTCCTTCAACAACTAAAAGACCAAGATGACTGCCCTCCAACCGCCCCAAAAAATATATATGTATAAATGAGCTTATTCACAGAATATAAAAAATTGAGACTTATGTGGGTGCTTCTCAAGGGATTCATAACAAATGCATAAATTCTCATGTGACAGATTTCAAAGATTTAAAAGTATCTACTTATAAACTTATTTTGTACCCTGAATTCATAACATGTTCTTCATAAATTGGGGAAATTAAAACTCAAAATTTAATTATGGCAATGTTTTATGTCAAACTTCTCATAAGATGTCACAGAGCACAATTAGCAATTATTCTCATTTTATTTCAATTTATCCTTGATGTTATTGAAAAGGTCTTATCTTCCAGGAACAACAAAGGCAGCATCTTAAAAGGTATTTTATGTTTATTATAGTTTAAAGTTTTAATCTGTTCTTAAAATTTCCAACAAAACTTTTCATTACCAAAGGAATGGTTTCCTTTACCATCTTTTACCATCAAAAGGAAATCTAGTTCCGGCAGCACTGCTTGGTAAAATATACCTCTTTTTAATTTTTTTTCACTTAAATAAGGAATTTCCAACTTTAAGCACAGTCTGTGTAATGGGGATATGTTAAGTCAGTGGCAAAGGTTCTGAGACTTCCACTCTCCTTCTTAGGATTCATTCCCATCTGTTGAAGGCTGGTGAGGGGGTGGGGGATACCTCAACAAGCCTGTAATCAACGTATAGTTCCATGGGTCAGTGGTACCTGGTGAAATAGGAAACCAGCCCTGTCAGAACATACTTCAGATAAAACAGATACATTGACTGTGACAAAACGTGTATGGATCCCAAGATCCTCACCTGGGGTTCACAGGGGTCACTGGTGATGCTGAGATAAGGGGGAGTCTTCATAGGCTTCCAGTAAGTGCCACCTACTACCCCCAGATTCTGCAGGAACAGCTGGACAAGCTGCCAGCCTGCAAAGCAGCCAGGACCATTTCACCTGGCAGGACTCCTCTAATTCACCCAGAAATCAGGAGCAGAAACGGGCCAGGTCAACAGGAGCACTGGGCATGGAGCCAGTCTTTGTGCTCTTCCCGTCCACCCTGCAGTGGCCAAACTAGCTGGGTATAAGGTGAAATTCACTGGGCAGCGAGACATCCACAAACCAGACAGCACTGGAGACCAACATCTTCCACACTCCCTCTGAGCCCCCGTGACCCACCTTCCAAAACTGCTTCTCTCTGCTCAGTTCGTTTGATTTCACATGTAACTGAGATCACGCAGTGTTTGTCTTTCCGGGTCAGCCTCATTCAACTTAACAGTGACCTCCACGCTCATCTCGTTCTGGCAAATGGCAGTCTTCCAGCCTGAACAACATGCCACTTCGTTCATATAGAATGTAAATTCATAGACATAATACATAGTACATATCCATGTGCATACATAGACATAAGGCTTTCAGACACCTTCTGAGGAAGAAGGGAAGGAATTTAAGGATGTTCATAAAAAAGAAGCCAGTCTAGGTTTGCTGCACTGGTAAGGTCAGTGAACAACTCAGATTCCGCCCCCTGGCGCTGTGTTTCCTCCCCACTCCCCTCCCCTGCCCCAATCGACTCCATTCACACAGGAATTATGAATGCTAATAAATCGGAAAATCGCAAAGAATTAAAAAGTAAAAGGCTGACTAGAAACCAGGAGAAAAAAAATCATACTTCTTCATGACAGGAAAAAGTGTCGACGAGACCCCCGCCCCACCCCTACTTGTCCATCTTCATCACTTTAGCGCCTTAAAGCTGCCTGACTGCTCTGTCCAGGACCCGCCAAGGCCTCCCCGTGTTCTTCCTCCCACTTTGCCAAGAAGCTGCTTGTTTTCGGTTGAAGCTGCTTGTTTTCGGTTGGGACGTTTTTGTTTCGCTTTTCAGCAAAGGTGTTGTGCAAAGTTCCTGCTCTGTCTTGGAGGCCCCAACGGTGGACAAACAGCGGATGTCCCATCCTTGCTCCCAGGGACACATTGCCCAGGCCTGCGTCCCTCTGGGGCGGGTCCCGCAGCAAGAAAGGGGCTCAGAGCTGCTCCGGGGCCCCTGGGGGCCCCGCGTTGCTCTGCGTCCTGGGAGCAGGAACATTGTAGACGCGGAGCCTGGGGAGGCTGCGAGCGTCCTGCAGACCTTTCCTATGTCTCGGGGGCGTTTCTGAGCCTGGGGATCGGAGCGGGGGACTCGGTCACTGCCTTCACGGCCTTTCCCAAAAATCAGTTTAGGTTAACACGTCATCGAACAGCGCTGGGGTGGTGGGTGGGTGGGGGAGGGCAGGGGCGCCCCAGGCTCGGCAGGAAGTTCGGGCTCAGGTTCCGCCCCAAGAGCGCGGTCCCGGGACCTGCTGGCGACTGTTCCCCGCCTCCCCGCCGGGGTTCTCGGGCGCTCTGGGGACCCCTTGATCCGTCCTGCAGCTGCTCGGGGTTCCTGATTCAAAGCCTGCGCGCGGCCCCCCGCGGTCCCCGACGACCCCCGAAGACCCCCGCCTCCCGGACGCCCCGACCTCCGGAGCGTCCCTCTGTCCCGCCGCGCAGCCCAGGAGCCTGAGCCGAGTCCCAGCGCCGCGCAGGGTAAGGGGACGCGCAGGGGTCCCAGACTGCGGGTCCGCGAGCTCCCCGCCCCCTCCAGCATCGCGTGGTCCGGGCTGTGCCCGGGATGCGAGTCCAGCAGGTCCAGGCTTTGGAGATGACCCTGAGGTTCGGGGCAGAGGCGGGTTTTGGCGGCAAAACAGGCAGGGAGCCCCCAAGACTCTTTTCTGCACCCCGCCTGTACGTCTCCTTCTGGGGTCCCTGAGACCCGGCACTTCCCTCCTTGGAAGGCCCCCTCATCTCTTAGCCCCTGTGATCGCAGGAACTCCCGGAGCTGCCCAGAACTAGGCTGAGAACACAGAGGGTCCCCGGCGGGAGGGCTTGGGTCTCCCCCGCTTCACTTTAACTTCCCTGTACCCCCAATCTTGACATGCACCCCCACTCGGGAGGGGGAAATGGAGCCCCAGGCCCCCTAGAGGAAAGGTGGAGTTCATAATCTCTCCTGTGCCTGAGTCCTGTGTCTCCAAAGTGTCATCTGACCTGGGTCCGAAAGCCCCCCTGCTCTGCACCCAGCCCCCTTGTAGCCTGTCACTCATGCAGGACTAACTAGGACCACTCCCCCAGGGGGTGGGGGCAGCCCTTTACTGAGCCTGTGAGAGAGATGTCAGCGCAAGGGTGTGATGGAGAGTCCGAGGGACGGGCAGAGGGAAGCCCTGTCAGCTCCTGAAGCCCAGCCGCTTCTGCTCTGAAGGAACCGAACCCCGACAGGTCAGGCTTCCCCAGTTAAGAAACCAGGAAGAACCTCGTGGTAATCAATGTCTGTCATGTCCACCAGTGTCCATCATGCTCACCAGGGTCGGTCATGTTCACTAGTGTCCGTCATGTTCATTGGTGTTCAACATGTTCACTAGTGCCCGTCGTGTTCACCAGGGTTGAACATGCCCACCAGGGCCAATGATATCCCTGGTATCCATCATGCTTGCCACGGTTGATCATTGTTCACCAGTGTCGGCCATGTTCACTAGCGTCGGGCTCCTGGCCAGCTGGGCTCTTCCCAGGTGGCTGCGGTGGTCCCCATTCAGGCCCACATTCCACCACCCTCTGTGGTAGCTGCTGGGGAGGGAGTCCCAGGGATTCATTAGGGGCCATGAGGGTGGCAGAATTTCCCTGAATTCTGTCTCCTGTGCCCACCGGGGCCAGGGACAGAACTCGGGCTGCAGCATGTCCCGTCTGGGCATCCCCCTTTGTGGCCTCTGTCCAGTCCCCAGAATTTTAATTTTTCAGTGCTCAAAGCACTCTGTGATTATATATACATATAATAACAAAATATACTGTATCAACCACTTGGACATGTGCAGACCTGGGGCTGTGACGACGCTCACACTGTCGCACAAATCTCCACCCAGACTCAAGCCCTGTGCCCTCCACCCCACCCCCCGCCGCCACCTGGCTGCTGGCTAACAGACGCTGAGAGGCTTCAGGACCCTTGGGATAGAGGCTGTGAAAGCTTTGAAAGTGACACGTGGCAACGTATCAGTAGATCCCGAAACAGTTCCTGAGGTGCCCAATCTCAGAAGGTGCCGTGGAAAGGGGAAAGATGCAGAACTAGAGCAGTTTCCGCAGAAGCCAGAGTGGATGAGCCGGGGGATTGAAATGAATCAGAAATTGATACAGGGCGACGCAGTGTTGAAGCTTCTCAGTCGAGCAGAATGGCTGTCGTAAGAATGACAAAAGACATTGGCTAGCTGCAGGTGGAAAATCTTTATTTCTCTGTATTCCTATGCGTCAAAAGTACTTTATCGCAGCATATAGAATCACGGTCTTTGAAACGGAATAAACCAAAAGCTGCTGTTGAGTTCAGCTCCAGGACCCCGTGGGTCTGCTGGCTTGCTCGTCCCTGCACCCTCTCTTCCCTTATGCCAGAGCAGTGACACGCTGTATTTGATTTTAAGGAAAAGTTTTTGCCCTTTGCTATGCCCATTTATGCTGGGGCGGGGGGGAAATAATCACTGTTGAAAGACCAGGGCCTCCAGGAAAAATATGTCATTAAAGACAGGAAAAGAAAAGTGTTCTGGCATTTTCCCTGGGTGTTAACTCTTCCTCCTGGGCACCATCTAGTCTGCGCTGTGCCCAGCCCCATCCTCTCCTGCCTCGCGTCCTCGATTACCTTCCACTAATGTCCTTGGAGATGCCTAAGCACCATCGCCACCTTACTGCTGGAAGGAGCACTGAACTTCTTGTTTGCACTGAAAACAGGAAATTATCCATTAGAATTTTGGGAAATTCCTAATTCTTCACACACACTCCCAGTCATCGTGACTTGAAGCAAAACATATTGTTCCCCCATTCCATCAAGTTTGCCTCTTTGGTTTGTGCTCATTCCATAGTGGAATGCTTTCATTTTTAAAACCCCAGGGAAAGAGGCCTAAAGATAATGCCATGAGCTGGATTCTGGCATCACACGGTCCCCTGAACATGGCCTGGTGTGTCCCTGAAGGCCCCTGAGTATCACAGGGTGACCTGGGTGACCCCCGTCTGCAGGGCTTGGGCAGCCCCTCACCTTTGGGCTTACACTGAACTGGGGGCCCAGTTTGCCAAGAATCGCCAGAGGGACCCCTGGACCTCCTTAGCACTACTTGGGAAGCCCTAATAAATAAATAAAATTGGAAATAACTATCAATTGATTTGCCTCAAACTATTTCCCTTTTTCCTATAAAATGAGAAGGGAAAAAAAACTAAGCATCTCTCCTGGCATCACCCAGCTTGCATGTCATTTATAGCCGTTGGTTCAAAAGTACAATCTGGGTGACAAATCCAGGCTGGAAATGGCTCGTCTAAGCAGACTTCTCTTGGGTGTCTAGCGGTCTCCTCAGGTCAGGCCTCCAGCCCCCCCGGATGAGTGCTTTCTGTTCCTTTCCTCTTGTTTCTATTCCAGAAGACAATGGACGCTTTTGAGAGGAGCAAATATGGAACTCTCAGTGAAGGTAAGAAAGCTCTCAGGAACTCCAGGCCCGGGGCCAGAGAGACACCCACTGTTTCCTCACATTTTTCTCACCTCAAGCCCAGTGACAGAACCCAAAGAACCAGCACAGAGCGGAAGTGCTGAAGCAACGGGCTGAGGCCCTGCCTCAGAGGAGCCTCGGAGACCCCTGAGGGCAGACTCTGTGCTGGGCTGGGGTCAGCCTCTGCACTGGGCTTCTGGTAGACTTGCTCTCCTCAGGCTGCAAACTGGGTCCTTCCCACCTGCGCTTCTGACGGCCTTGGTCTTCCCCAGCCCGGCCAGGTCATCCGCCCTCACCCTCCGCCTCCCCCTCCCAAGCATCCAGCTCCCCATCACCCCACCCAGGGACACTCAGCTGAGCTTAGTGCGGGCCCAGAATCCCAACACCTGAGACACCCCACCCCAAGGCTGGTGAATGTGTGGGGCACCTTCCACAATGCCCGGGAGTCCGTGGGTGCAGGAAGTGGCACTCTGTCTCCCCCAGTGTGGCTTCTCGTGATGAGATGTCCCTGTCCCTCCTGCAGGGTGGCCCTTCCACTCTTGGCTCTGTGGTCTTCCTGCACCCCCCAGCTTCCTAACTGGGTCACAAATCATGCGTGCCTGTCCATCTCTGGGGCGGGAGCAGGGTATCGTACCTGGAAGGCCACTAGGGCCGGTGACCTAAACTTAAGGAGCTCGGACATAGTCCGGTGCAAACTGTTTCCTCAGGCAGCAGAGCAGGTGCCAGCTTTGATGCTTCGTCCTCCTTGAGGATCGTCCTGGTGGGCAAATCGGGCAGCGGGAAAAGTGCCACCGGGAACAGCATCCTCTGCCAGCCAGCGTTTGAGTCCCACGTGGGGGCCCAGAGCGTGACCAGGCAGTGCCAGGAGGCCAGGGGCACTTGGGAAGGGAGGAGCATCCTGGTGGTGGACACGCCCCCCATCTTCGACGCCGGGCCGCCCACCCAAGACCTGTACAAGAACATCGGGGACTGCTACCTGCTGGCCGCCCCCGGGCCCCACGTGCTGCTGGTGGTCACTCGGCTGGGCCGCTTCACCGCGCACGACGCTGAGGCAGTCAGGAGGGTGAAGGAGGTCTTTGGGCCACGGGCCATGAGACACGTGATCGTCCTCTTCACTCACAAGGAGGACCTGCTGGATGAGCCCCTGGCTGACTACCTGGCCAGCGTGAAGGACACGGGTCTGCACGGGCTCCTGCGGGAGTGCGGGAGGAGGTTCTGCGGCTTCAACAACCGGGCCACGGGCGCAGAGCAGCGCCGGCAGCTGGCCGAGCTCATGGGCCAGGTGGAGAGTCTGGAGCGGGAGCTGCAGGGCGGCTTCCTGAGCAACGAATTGTCGCGGGAGGCGCAGCTGCTGCTGCAGCAGCGGAGCGCGGGGGCCGAGTGCGGGGAGCAGAGCGCGCGCTACCTGGGCCTGGTGCGGGGCGAGCTGGAGAAGCAGAGGCGGGCAGTGGCCACGGCCCAGGGGAGCTGCCAGGGGGCCGGGCTGTGCAGAATCAAGAGCTGGATGGCGTCTCACGCCTGGATTGCTATTCTTCTTATTTGCATTTTAATTTTTCTGATTATTTTCATTGACTTTGGTATCCCTCATGGGCACTGAGCATTTTTAGAACATTGGCTGCTTTCCTGCTCAGAATTGCGGTCTCTGCTTAGAGGCCCTAAATTTGCTTCTTACATCATTTCATTGACAATTTCTCTCCTTCTATCCCACCTGGCATCGATTTAACTTTCAGACATTTTAATAAAACCCAAAAGAGGAGAAAGTCTGTTACTTGGTTTCTTCATGAGAGTCAAGAGGACAGGAACAGAATCCTGTTCTGAATGGTTGGGGGGGGGCTTGCGGTCTGAGACACCCTTTGAATAGCTCAACTCTGGGCTCTGGGTCCTACTTTCGTCGTGCGTTGGAGGGGGAAGGATGAAGTAGGAAGAGCTGGAGCAAGATATCAGATTTATTCAGAAATGCATTCTGAGTTCTCTAGGCCGCTCCTGATATCACATCCTGCCTGGAGAGAGAGAGAGAGAGAGAGAGAGAGAGAGAGAGAGAGAGAGAGAGAGAGAGAGAGAGAGAGCGATGAGGACATTCTTGCAGGGAGTCTGGGTGTACAGAGATGGGGAGGAAGGGAAGGTGAGGACCTGGATATGAGGGGGTGGAGAGAAAGGGGGTCACAGCATCATGATGGAGACTGGCCCCTGGGACAGCAGAGTCACCAGAAACCCCATTGGCTGGGAGCTGGAAGGTCCGAGCTGCTTTGGCCTGCTGGCCCCGGCAGTGAGGGTTATCTGGGGACCCCAATGGTGTGAAAGGCAGTGCCTTGGCTCTGCTGTGTTTTCCTAGAAAACAGGGAATTCCACACAACTTTCCCAGGGGATTGGAAAGCTTTCTCCTTGCGACTTTTATCCCAGGATGCTGTGTGCTAGTCGAGTCCTCTGTGGTCGGCCAGCATGAGAAGGCAACGCCTTTCTCCCCAGACTCGGCGCACTGGGGAGTGTGTGGAGCTCAGGGGGAGATCCGGGCACAGACCTCGCATTCCTCAACACAGGATCAGAAGCAAAGGTCCCTCAAGGGCCTCCCCTCCACACACTTCTTCTGTTCCCTGGTAACTTGTAATGGATAATTTCAGTCACCCCAGGCCACCCTGGGCAAAGGATGTGTAAATAATTCATCCTGAGGTGAGTTCTCGAAGCTCAGTGATGACACCAATGTCATTCTCAGAACCTCAATTGCTGGAACCAATGCTGTGTTGGTCTGTACTGCTGTATTCACATAACCAATGCCAAACATGTACACACAGTTTATGCACAAGTGCCTCTCACTCTTGGACCAAACCACCTCCTCCATGCAGTATTCCCAGGTTGCCCAACCTAATCCTATCTATCCCTTCCTTGACTTCATTCATTCTGCTCCAGACATTATAATGTGAGCAGTGAGTATAAGACTTGGTGCTCATATAGGAATATCAGATACGAGCTATAAGGGGCCCAGAGAGATAGTATAGAGGTGAGATGCTTTTTCCCTGCATGAAGTCAGCCCCTGTTCAGTTTCCAGCAGCCCAAGAAATGGGCCCCCAAGACCCTCCAGGAGCGATCCTGGAGCACAGAACAAGGAGGCTCACTGGTGTGGCTCAAAACAAATAAACAACATAGAAGAGGGAAGGAGGCCTGTAGAAATGGGGTGTGCCATGTGTGGACACCAGGCAGCTAGGGGACCCTGGCAGTTCTCTCGCACCACCTGCGTTCGGTGGTCTCACGCTGCTTCCCCGCCCGGGACGGCCGATGCTGTGGGCGGACGGAGGAGGAAGTGAGGAACAGGCTGGTTGGTGATCAGTTGCCATTTATTCCATTCTCCCCACACGCCTGTTCCAGTCTCAGTAAGGACCCCATTCTAGCCTCACACTGTCTCTCATTCCCGTCTCCTCCTGTATCTCCCGCTCATCTCTCCGTGCTCCATCTGTCCGCCCCCCACTCTTCTCCTTGGTCTCTCCTCTAGTCTCTTACCAACTCCCTGCTTTGGGGGGACCCACTGCACCCCATCCGGTAGCAAAACCAATGTATGAAAGCCCTTCTTCCACTCAAGGGCAAAACACCACTTAAGGAGATAAGGGTGTATCTCCTCTCCTTAGTCCAATAGCTTAATTAACATCTTAATTATACTTCTTAATATTAGTTATTTTGTATGGACATAGTAAGAGACATCTGGACATTAAGCTTGTAAGGTGACTCTCCTGGGGACATCTTGCTATAGATCTCAAACTATAGTGCTCAGGCCAGATTAATCTTTTCTAGCCCCAGTGGAGTCCTAATCTAGTTGTACTTTTTGGACCATGACAGAACTTGTCCATGACCATGCTCTTATAGTTAAGTATTATGGCACTTTGGCCTGGCCCACATCAATACCAGGGTAGCTCACAGTTTGCCCTGGGTACATCCAGTCTCTCTTTGGGACCCTGCTATTAGGGTGCTAGGAAGTAAGGGCAACTGAGGCTTAAGTCGAGAAAACAGATTCCCCGGAGTGAATATCATTTGGGGTCAACTAACTCCCAAGTTACAAAAGCATAGCAATAACTGTCTTCCTGTGTTTATACAAAAAGGACATTGCTCTGAATTAACTATGCAAAGGACTTAAGGAGAAGAGAAAAACAATACTTACAAGTCAACAGAGTCTGATTAGGAGTTAAAGGTGATTGACTGGTTGGAGAAGCAGAACACAAAGAGGTTACAAATA
The DNA here is from genome assembly GCF_027595985.1 of Sorex araneus. NCBI lineage: Eukaryota > Metazoa > Chordata > Mammalia > Eulipotyphla > Soricidae > Sorex > Sorex araneus. The sequence continues at coordinate 450,168,509 of NC_073302.1, forward strand.
AACACAGAGGAATGGGAGCACTGTGATGGGAGTAACCCAATAAACCTAAGCTCCCTGTGGCAAGGCAGAAAGGTCAAACCAATGTTATCCTACAGTACAGGAAAAGGGAAGCACACGGGCCGGGGAACGTATGTCTGCAGATGCAATCCCCTATCTGGGCAGTGCTTTTGGTCATGGCCCCATTCCAGGAGAGATATGAGATCAGCCCATGGGGGAGAGGTGCAGTGAGGGCCTCGTGGGTCCCCTCCGGGTTCAAGAACCATGCCCAGAGGCCACCAGACTGGAGGTTTTTAGCAGGAGAGTGTATTTTAGGATGATCAGAGAGCTTCAGTGTGGCCCTTGGGAGCTGAAGGCTGGTAGGACAGAGATGGAGGAGGAGGTAGAGGAGGAGGAGGACTCCACCTTTGCAGGCAGTCTGAGCTGTAACAATAGAGCTGGGGTGGGACAGGAGGATGGGCTTGGAGGAGAAACCACCCAGTGTGGACTGTGACAGTGAGTCGAGACACAAACAGGTTTCTCTCAGCATCTCAGCATCACCTAAACATGTGCCTCGGTTCTCTGCCCTGGGACTTTGGGCTGAAGATAAGCTGCACACAGGAAGGTAGAAAAGTTTCGACTAGTTCAAATGTTTTTCAATGCAAGAGACCAGGGTAGAGTGGGTAAGGCACCTGTTTTGCCGGTGGTTGACCTGGATTTGATTCTCAGCACCCCAAAAGGTCTCCTGATCCCTGCCAGACTAATCACTGAGCACAGAGCCATGAGTAAGCCCAAATCACCTTTACCTCCTAATCATTCCTGGCCCCAAAACAAAACAAACATCTCAAATGCAGGTTAAAAGTGTTCGAAATGAGACCTTCAAACCCAGATAGCTTTAGCAACAAAGGGGTTTATTGTGAATCTAGAGAGAGGAACAACTCTCTGGCTGGCTGATCTGTTACATCTATCTGCTCTCCTCTGAAGTGTGGCTTTCCCGAAATCTTCAGGCTCTCGCTGAGTCAGAAATGGACTACTTCCCCCATCTCCCTGTTCTTCCTGGAGCCTGGTGGCCTCGCCCATAAGCTTACTCTGGCGCCATATGAGCTCATTAATGGCCATGATCCAGAGACTCCCAAATAAATCTCAGAAGAGAAAGAGCAAAACACCACAGAGATGCCTCCACACCCCAAGGTCACCATTCAGTTAAAAATTTAACTCTAATTTAACTCTAACTGTACCACCCTATATAAAACTTTAGAATTCCTGGAGCACGGCTGCGCGACATTTCACGCTCTGCCCCACTGATGTACCAAGAGTAGCACACCACATCTGATGGGGTACAACGTAAAGGCAACCTATTTTGATGTATATATTATATTAGCACAGAAGGGGCAACCTATAACAACGTGTTAGTAATCTCTTATGCGAGGGCTTACTGGCTGCGGGGTGAGATACAACAATCTTCACACACTTTCCTCTAAGGAAACTTTTTAAAATCATTTTTAGCATATTATTCATAGAAAATAAATCAAAATAACTTATTTAGCAAGTGCTTTGGGGGCAGGGTTAGGCAGTGGTGGGAAATTGGAAATAATGGTGATGGGATGGTGTAATGGTGTTGGGATTGGTGTCGGGAGAGGAACGGACCTCATCGTGGGCAGCCCATGTTCTCTGCCAACCTCAGAACTAACCTCCGAAGGGGGGGTGCTGAGAATGACAGACATGCGCAATGGTTTAGAAAATGCTGCCATGCTGATGAGACATCAAATTACAAAAATGATCAGCATGATAACGATGAATAATATGCTGCACCCCAAAAAACAAAAAAGGAAGTCAGAATTGAAAACGGGCTGGAGCCCGTGCAGCCGGTTCCTCGCGCAGCTCCCCGGGGCCGCGGCCACCGCCCGCCTCTGCTTCTCCAGCTCGCCCCGCACCAGGCCCAGGTAGCGCGCGCTCTGCTCCCCGCACTCGGCCCCCGCGCTCCGCTGCTGCAGCAGCAGCTGCGCCTCCCGGGACAGCTCGGAGCTCAGGAAGCCGCCCTGCAGCTCCCGCTCCAGACTCTCCACCTGGCCCATGAGCTCGGCCAGCTGCCGGCGCTGCTCTGCGCCCGTGGCCCGGTTGTTGAAGCCGCAGAACCTCCTCCCGCACTCCCGCAGGAGCCCGGGCAGCCCCGAGTCCCTCACGCTGGCCAGGTAGTCAGCCAGGGGCTCGCCCTGCAGGTCCTCCTTGTGGGTGAAGAGGACGATCACGTGTCTCATGGCCCCCGGCCCAAAGACCTCCTTCACCCTCCTGACGGCCTCGGCATCGTGCGCGGTGAAGCGGCCCAGCTGAGTGACCAGCAGCAGCACGTGGGGCCCGGGGGCAGAGAGCAGGTAGCAGTCCCCGATGTTCTTGTACAGGTCTTGGGTGGGCGGCCCGGCGTCGAAGATGGGGGGCGTGTCCACCACCAGGATGCTCCTCCCTTCCCAAGTGCCCCTGGCCTCCTGGCACTGCCTGGTCACGCTCTGCCCCGCCAAGTGGGACTCGAACTCTGGCCGGCAGAGGATGCTGTTCCCGGTGGCGCTTTTCCCGCTGCCCGATTTGCCCACCAGGACGATCCTTAATGGAGCTGCCGCTGGAGCTGAGTTCTCTTTGTCTGTACCTGTTGGAGCAGCTGAGATGGTACCAGAGGGTATAGGTGATGTCCAAATGATGCTCTTTTGGCCTGCTCCCTCCCCAGCTCATCTGCTGGAACCCCAGTGTCCGATGTCATGTGTGAGATGTATGAGATGATGTGTCTGTGAGAGATGAGACGGCGAGGCGAAGACCTGACAAGGGGGTCTTCGCCCACACAGCCCACAGCTCTGAGCTCTTGGTCTCCTACTTTCTACCCCTCCCATCTCCACCTGGTCTGTTCTCACAACATAACAGGGTTTTAGCAGGAAAAACCCTCTCAGTGGAGAGTATGACAGCCAAAGGCCACATGCATTGTGTTCCCAGGGGAAATGCGTTTCTTGGTCAACTTGAATCATGCAAGTCAGGAAGTGTGGTGGAGCCCACCTGCGTGCATGTGGGGCTTGGGGGTCCAAAAGAGCCCACTAGACCCTCACCTGTGTTCCCAGTGTCTTCTCTATCCTTCTGAGGCTCTTCCATGGTGTTCTAGAAGGAAAGCACACAGGATGCTTTGTGATAGAAGTGGAGGCGCTAGCCAGCACAAAGACCCATTTTTCCAAAGAAGAAGTTGAGAGAGAAGAAAGAGCTGCTGAGACAACACATCACTGAGGGCTGGTTCCAGGCTGAACCCCGGGGCTGATCTCAGCGTTTGTGGCAGCGCCCGAGCTCCCCCTGGCCATGCAGTCAGCCTCACATGCATATGCACCACACACCACACACACACACACACACATACACACACACACAGCCCTTGCACCTCAGCTTAGCTCCTAGGTGTGTTCTCCCCACAACCAAACAGGGGCCGCTGGTTTCCGGCTGAGATCTTGTCTCTGCTCAGCCCGGTTCCCAGACTCCTTTGCTGAAGGACCCCTCACGTTAAGCTCACAGCCGAGGTTCTCTCTTCAATTTCCAGGGGCAGATGCCTCTGGGGCAGGCTGTCACTGCACTTGCCCAAGGATCCCCTGACTAAAGGACCTTCCGCATGGAATTGGGGTCAAACAAAACAATGATAAGTTAGCCAACAGAGGGAGAAGAGACTGGGCCCATCATAGGTGGTCTCATGGGGTGGGTGTTGGGATGGTGAGGGGAGCCACCTCAAGCTCAAGGAACCGCCAGGATCTTATGCTTCCATGTTTGGGGCATAAAGAATCTTGGAACAGCAGTTGAGTAATTGGGTCCAGGTTTCTCTCCTAGACTCCCCCCACCCTACCCCCGCATGCCCACGTGGGCCCATCCCCTTTCTCTTGACTCTTCACTGTGCACTTCCTGTGCTCAGGGAGGGGTCCACTCAGGTCCCCTGAGCATGGGGTTTCAGCACATGCTCCTGAGAGCAAGATCAAGGGAATGGGTGACAAGCAGTGACGGGCACAGAGTCCTTGATGAGGAAGGGTCACCAGTGGCTGGGTTTCAGTGCTTGTGGCAAATCCAGTCGGGCAAGTGCCACAACCAAAACCTGAGATCTCCCAGGGAGAAGAAATTCCACTCCAAGATTCCTTATTAACTCCTGCCTGAGCTTCCAGTCTGCCCAGGTGCCCTGCAGTCACTATGTGCATTTGTGAACATCGCCTCACATGAGCATGGGGCTCCCAGTAGCATCACCGACAGGCTAGAGACAGGCGTCAGGCAGGTGAAATGTTTAGGTTCTAACAAATATATCAGCTTGCAGCTGTTTGAGGTTTTGACCATAATTACTTCGGAATTTTTTAAACACTGAGGTTTAGGAAGTGTTTGCACTGACCCAGAATATTAATGGTAGAACAAAGAGAGGAGGAGAGAAAAGGAAGTTGGGAGGGAAATAGGAGGAGAGTGAAAGGTTCAGGGTCAAGAGCAGGGACAAAGAGAAGCCCCCAGTCCCCCTGTTACCTGGTGAATCCCGGATTGTCTTGAAGATTCACGGATGGTATTGGAGCATAAAAGTAGTGGGAGATGAAAGCTGAATGCCGAAAAATCTATCTGCTAGAGAGGAGAGAGAAGAACATGTCCCAGACGCAAAGCGCATAAAAAAGACAGCCCCAGAGGCTAGGCCAGCAAAGAGGAAAGGCTCTGTGTGTGTGTGTATGTGTGTGTGAGGCAGAGGGGTGGGGGGCGGGAAGGAAGTGTTCTAGTAGCTGTTTCTTCTGGTGCTGTTATAAATGTTTCTGTTTCAGTTTTGCTAGTAGCTCCTCTTCCTTCAACTGTAACATTGTGTGTGTGTGTGTGTGTGTGCACGCAAACAAGTTCTCTACTGTTGCGTGAACGTTCCTGGGGTCGGAGGCGCTGAGACAAGGAACGCGGAAGAAATGTATGTCACAGAGTGTCTAGGTTCTGACTCTTAGACAAAGGTAGAGAGACCCATAATCTCCTTTTATTGATCATGGGAACTCTTTTTTGTTGTTGTTGTTGTTTTTATTTTATTGCATCACCATGTGGAAAATTACAATGTTTTCAGGCTTAAGTCTCAGTTATACAGTGCTGAAACAACCATCCCTTCACCAGTGCACATATTCCACCACCAAAAAAACCCCAGTATACCTCCCACCCACCCCCACCTGTGTAACTGATAAATTTCACTTTACTTTCTCTTTACTTTGCTTACATTCAATATTTCAATGAAAAACTCACTATTATTGTTAGGAGTTCCCCAGACTTAGTTGCTAAAATACAGAAATTCAAAACGGCACGGCCGCTACACAACACCTTTATTGCAAACCACAACACCTAATCACAGAGAGAGAACAAAAGGGAAGACCCTGCCATAGTGGCAGTGTGGGGTGGGGGGAGACGGGACTGGGGAGGGTGGGAGGGATGCTGGGTTTACTGGTGGTAGAGAATGGGCACTGGTGAAGGGATGGGTTCTTGAACTTTGTATGGGGAAAACATGAGCACAAAAATGTATAAATCTGTAACTGTACCCTTAAAAAAAATAAATAAATTTAAAAATAAAAAAAATGCCACGGCCGCTATAGCGGCCTCGCAACCTCATATCTCTTGACAGTAGATCACTGAAACTCTTAAGGGTGCGATACAGTCACCAATTAAGGGCGCAATACAATCACCAAAGGAGTTACGGGAAGATCAAGCAAAGTTCTTCTGCGTACCGGAAAACAAACAATGTAGGATCTACATACTGACAACAAACAGGCTAAGTACCTAGGATCTGCAGACTGACAACCAACAGGCTTAAGCCGAACCCGGCATCTGTGAGAAAAGCCTGACAATTGTTATAATTTAGGAAATTATTTACTAAGGCAGCCAAAAGAATATATTCAACCTCATCCAAACCACTGGGCTCATCCTGGTAGCTCAGTCCAGCCCCAACACTCTAGCAGATTCTTCTCAGGACTGTATGCCCAGGAAGCCATCAGCTGCCCCCACCCACCGGCTCACCTCTCGCCAAGCTTCCCTCCCTGTGCTTCCCTCTGGAAGCCAACCAAGGCTGAACTCAGGCAGGAATCTAGCTTGAGGCTCTCCATGGCCTCTCTCCATCCCTCTGTCCAGTGCCTCATCCTCCTGGGAGCCCAAATTTCCACCTGCCAGGCCGAGAGGGTTTAGTCGCACCCTCACCAATGCCACCTGCATTTCCATATAGCCAGGGACAGCGCCAGCCCACGGGGGTGTGGATTAGGCAAAGGGGCAAGTAGTTATGGGCATGGGGTCTCTGCGCCTCTCTCACTGGCCTCTGCTCCATGCTCTGGCCTGCAGCTCACCTGCTGGGGAGAGGCAGAAGCCTCTCGAGAGGATGGACATGGAAGAGTTCCATCTGCGATTTCATGTTCCAGTCCAGACTCGTTTCTTTTCAATGCTTCATTTAGCCCCTTGGATTTCCAAGACTGTTCCTTAGATTTCAAGAGTGAACTTGAGTCATATGTTGTTGCTACACCACGCCCACCCGCGGAGTGTCAGCTCCGCCACTGTCTCTAGGTCCCCCCTCACCCCCATTCTCCTTAGCCAAGTCTGATCTGTGGTCTGGCTCTCAGAGTGTATTCTCATTGGCTGTTGTTTATCCTTCACTCTGCATCTTATACACCACATATGAACAAGATGGTCTTCATTCTCCCTCTGGTTCACTTCTCCATCTGGTCTCAGCATGATGTCCTTCAGTTTTATCCATATAGCAGAGAAATGCAGGGCTTTATGTTCTCTCTAGCTGAGTTCGTTGCATATATGGACCAGTTTCTTGATCCATTCATCTGGTCTCAGGCTCTTGAGTTGTTTCCAAAGTTGCCTCTTGTGTTCAGATTAATTCTTTAAAACTAATTATGAGGGGCCGGAGCGATAGCACAGTGGGTAGGGCGTTTGCCTTGCACACGGCCGACCCGGGTTCGATCCCCGGTATCCCATATGGTCCCCCCAAGCACTGCCAGGAGTAATTCCTGAGTGCAAAGCCAGGAGTAACCCCTGAGCATCGCTGGGTGTGACCCAAAAAGCAAAATAATAATAATAATAATAAATAAAACTAATTATGAACAGAAAAGTGAAATGCAGGTAACCTTGACTATATTTTTCCTTGGTATGAAGTCCAATTAGAAAGAAGCTAAGACATAGGTCCCCTTTCAAGGAAAGCATGCTTGCCTTCCAGAATGTTCTCCCACATTCACATTGCTGTATTGATTTCTCCATGGATAAACACTAGAAAAGGGACACTGAGTCCTATAGCAGACGACAACCTGCGTTGATATTGAAGGCTCTGTGTTTTTTTACTACCTAGAAATGCCTTGTGTCTCCTTTGGTCAGGAACCCTCTAAACAACAAAAATAATTATTTGAGGTACACACCGATCAGTTCTAAACCTACTGTGAGTAGTTTTGTGACCGAAATCAATTCATTCAGTAATCCAAGCCCATACTGTGTACTTACATACAGGAAAGAGTCAGGTTCAAAGGCATCAAATGCGCATTAGCCTGCCCGATGTGTTAGGATTATGGTAGCTCTGCGGTTTACCTGCCTTCAGCTACCAGGCTAATACTCAGGTCTAGCCATGAGAGAAGGCTATAGAACTTGACCAACTGTTTTCTGAGCACCAGATAAAATACCAATGAATCAGGACAGAAACTTCTTGATGAGGCTTTTCTCTCAGAGAAAAATACCTTTAATCACAGCTGCATGCATACCTTTCTCACCCAAGTGCCTGTTCATATACTTAGCTGGCTTAATTCTGTTACATTTTATGAATTTAACTGTAGATTCAAGAAAGGGCTTACTTACAATTCAAGGAATCAAAATATCACAGTCTACATTGCAACTCTTCACAATCTTTTTCTGACTCTCTCCTCTGATGTTTAGTTTTCTGGTAGTTTGTTTGTTTGTGTAGTATGGGGCATCAAACCCAGATTCCCCCACATTCATGGCCAGAATGCTGCCACTGAGCTAAGTTCAGCTGTGCAGTTGTTCAGATGTTCAACACTCCTTTCTTCTATCAGTGAAATTCCAGTGTTGCCTCTTCACTCATGCTTCTGATGACTAATAAATAAATGACAAGAATTTAGAGAGAGAAGAGTCCGGGCGTTCCGGAGACTGCTCCGGACCCCCAGACCGGGCCAGCAACACTGGGGAGCCAGATGGAGGAGGTACAGACAGTACACCTTCTCCAGATGGAGCCCCAGTGACAATGAGCAGCAACTAACATGGCTCCGGGATGCGAGAATGGGACAACTCCGAACCCCCGGCCGCCTTAGCAGATTTTTTCTGAAAAATGAAAACATACAATCTATTGATGCCATCCAACATGTCTGACTGTTGGAGGAAAACTTCCAAATAATGATAGTGAGATCCCTGTTGAAAATTGAAAGTAATCAAAGTATGAAAAGAGTAAAGTGAAAAATGTCTGCCACGCAGGCAGAGGTGGAGTGGGAGGGGGGTATGCGGGGGTTTGGTGATGGATCAAATATGTAAACTTTGTAACTGTATCTCACAATGATTCAATAAAAAATAAAATTTTTAAAAAGAAAGAAAGAATATATATATAGAGAGAGAGAGTTTCATACCACTATGGGGGCGGGGGCCAAAAGAGTCTATATGTGACATCCAACACTTGAAAATTAAAGGACTGTTCTGATGGAATAACCCTTTAGCGCTAAAGAGCTGTAAGAATCAGGGTCATTTTGCTTAATTGTGTGTCTCTGAAATAGAAGTATTAGTTGAAATCTGGCCACTCCTAACAGGTCCAAATACTTACATGATTTCTTAGACAAATCTAAAGTATGAAACTATGGTTTCTCTATTGTAACCAAGACATGCAATCAATTAGCACAAAACCAAATGGATAAAGAAATTAAGTAGTCTCTTATTTTAGTCTGGAATGCTTTTGGGGGAGGGAGGCACGGAATGAGCTAGACAGAGCTGGCAGATATCACCCCCTGCTGCTTCTATTGAGTCTGGTATGCTAAGATTTTAGCTCAGTCTGAAAAGTTTAAAATATATTTTCTTCTTCATTTCCATTTTTCTTAGAAAGAGACCCCTACTCTTCCACCGTTTAAAAGTAAGATAAAACTAACTTCCCCATTGGATCTTTTAATATATTGAAGAAATATAACCCAGAAAACTAAGTTGGCATCAAAATTTAAATGACTAATAAGTCATAACATTTCAAATAATTATAAGCATCTTAGTAGTACCTTAAAATTTTTTAGACATTTTTTAAATGTAGCTCAACTTTTGCACTACTGCTCTGTGTCATTCTTAGGGTTCCGAGTATACTTATTCCTTCATGGTTCTTATAATGAGATCTTCCCTATCTGCCTGTCTTTTTGTTGTGTTTTGTTTTAAGCTTAACTTTGCAATGTCTTTGTAAAGTTATCATGTTGATAGAAAAGATAGATAGATAGATAGATAGATAGATAGATAGATAGATAGATAGATAGATAGATAGATAGATAGAATTGTAAAGAAGCCCTGCCATGCTATTTTGATTTTTAAGACTATGTGTGAATTAGTGTAAGTTAAGCCAGACATAAAACAGAATCATAAGGAGTACGGTGCCGCCAGCAGGTCAACCTTGTGGGGCGAGGGCATCAGCAACCTGATGGTGACTTCAGGCTTCCTGATACCCCAAAATTGCCGCTGTGCCTCAGGCCAGGCCCCAACAACTCGGGACCAAATTTCCTGAGAAATTAAATAGCCAAAAGTGGGATTCAGGCTCACAAACCACCTCCAGCTCATATTTTGACCTTACTTCAGAGACCCATAAATAAATCTCAAATGAGATCAAAAGCTTCAGTTAATATTGGACCTGTGTATGGCTGAACAGACCAGAGTAAATCAGAGGGAGGCGGATCAGCCTGGTGCCCACCCAAACAGAGCCCCCAGCAGGCAGCCACTTGCTTCCACAATCCAAAATCGCTGTCATACCTCCACCCATATCCCTGCCTTCCTGGATCCCAGAGGCCACGCCCACCACCCATCTCAGTGACATTTAAACTCATTATCAGACATGATCCAGAGACTCACAGTTAAATTTTTCAAGAAAGCCACAAGTTGTATATCATCCTATCTAAAATCCCAGAATTCCTGGAGCACAAGTTTGTATACTCCACTCCACGTGACAGGCCTGGGAGGAAGGGGGTAACTAAAGGCTGTGGGAAAGTGTTATGGTGGTGGTATTGGTGTTGAAATACTGAAAGTGGTAAATTACTGTGTACTATTTTATTAAAATAAAATAAAATCTGGGGAGAAAAAAATTGCCGCCATGTCCCCCAACCTGACTCCACCGTCTCAGGATGGACCTCACAGAGATATCACTGTATCACTGTCATCAATTGCTCATCGATTTGCTGTAGCGGGCACCAGTAACGTCTCCATTGAGAGACTTGTTTGTTGCTGTTTTTGGCATATTGAATACACCATAGGTAGCTTGCCAGGCTCTGCCGTGCAGGCGAGATACTCTCAGTAGCTTGCTGGGCTCTCCAAGAGGAGTGGGAGGAATCAAGCCCGGTCAGCTGCATGCAAAGGCAAAACGCCCTACCACTTGCTATCGCTCCAGCCATATTGCACAAAAAAATAGAGAGAGGCTGGGGGTGGAGGGTGGATTGTTAGTGGTTGGTGGAGGGAAATGGGGGACATTGGTGATGGGAGATGTGCACTGGTGGAGGGATGGGTGTTGGACCATTGAATGACTGAAACCTAATCATGAACAGCTGAATAGCTTTGTAATGGTCTGTCTCACAAAAAAAACTGTTTTTTTAAAAAATAATGTGGAGTTTAGGCCTATTTCAGTCAGCTTTATCATTGGCTAAATAAATAGTAGTACTCCCACTCAAAAAGAATTAAAAACAAAAAAAGCACTAGAAAAACAACTTAATCCCGGGACCAGAGCAATAGTACAGCAGGTAGGGTGTCCCCCCCCATCCCATATGGTCCCCCCAAGCACCGCCAGGAGTAATTCTGAGTGCAGAGCCAGGAGTAATCCCTGAGCATCGCTGGGTGTGACCCAAAGTGCAAAAAAGAAAGAAGAAGAAAGAAAGAAAGAAGAAAGAAAGAAGAAAGAAAGAAGAAAGAAAGAAAGAAAAGAAAGAAAGAAAGAAAGAAAGAAAGAAAGAAAGAAAGAAAGAAAGAAAGAAAGAAAGAGAGAAGAGAGAGAGAGAGAGAAAGGAAGGAAGGAAGGAAGGAAGGAAGGAAGGAAGGAAGGAAGGAAGGAAGGAAGGAAGGAAGGAAGGGAGGGAGGGAGGGAGGGAGGGAAGGAAGAAAGAAAGAAAGAAAGAAAGAAAGAAAGAAAGAAAGAAAGAAAGAAAGAAGAAAGAAAGAAAGAAGAAAGAAAGAAGAAAGAAAGAGAAAGAAAGAAAGAAAGAAGAAAGAAAGAAAGAGAGAGAGAGAGAGAGAAAGGAAGGAAGGAAGGAAGGAAGGAAAGGAAGAAAGGAAGGAAGGAAGGAAGGAAGGAAGGAAGGAAGGAAGGAAGGAAGGAAGGAAGGAAGGAAGGAAGGAACGAGGAAGAGAAGGAGGAAGGAAGGAAGGAAGGAAGGAAGGAAGGAAGGAAGGAAGGAAGAAGGAAGGAAGGAAGGAAGGGAAAGAAGAAAGAAAGAAAGAAAGAAAGAAAGAAAGAAAGAAAGAAAGAAAGAAAGAAAAGAAAGAAAGAAAGAAAGAAAGAAAGAAAGAAAGAAAGAAGAAGAAAGAAGAAAGAAAGAAAGAAAGAAAGAAAGAAAGAAAGAAAGAAAGAAAGAAAGAAAGAAAGAAAGACACTTAATCCAAGGAGCTTAAAAAAAAGAAGAAAAAGTGTGTTGGGGGGGGGCCCGGGGTGAGCGAAGAATGGATGTGTCTGAGAGAAAAGAGCTGCCAATATCACCCATTTTAACCCGACAGCAGCAATAATCTCATTTAATGGAAATGATCCTACACAAGAGTTAAAAAACAAACTTGGCCAGAACCAGATAACAACCCCAGCCCGCGGGTCATTCCTCAGTCAGGATCACGACCCATATGGCGCTGCTAGAGAGAGTGGCCGCCCAAAGGGGCTGCAGGACTGTCTCGCCCTTAAATTCCCGGCTAAGCTCCTGAATCAGCTACAGGGTCGCCCCTCCCATCACCGCAAGGACCTCAAAGGATGCAGAGGATGCTCAGGGGGTGGACCCCGGAAGCTGAGGGCGGTGGAGGGCGCCACCTTCCCCCTAAGGCGGCCCCAGACCCTCAGAGAGGAGGGGGCTGAGGCTGGAAATGCAGGTCTGCAGCTCGGCCTTGGAGAAGGGACCCCAGGCCGGAAACACAGCCACGTCTGGGACTGGTCCTCCGGGAAGGAGCAGAGTGGCTCTGAGAGTTGGGCATTCCCCACTACTGTCAATGTGGCTGGTGGACCTAAGCCCGCCCACCGCCCTTCCCCTTTGCCTGCCACGGGAGATAACAAAGCAAGTGGACTAAAATCTAAAGCCACAGTGCCACCAAGTGGGAGGACAGAAGCAAAACTAAGGGCAGGAGAGGAAAGATAGTCAAAAAATATTCAGAAGCTGATGTTGAATGACTGTACTCATTTGTGGAATATAAAATATCATTTTATGAGACTAACACCCAAGAACAGTAGAGATAAGGGCCAGGAATATTGCTCCATGGTTGGAAGCCTGTCTCATGAGCTGGGGGAGAAGGCAGCTGGAATACAGAAGGGATCACTAAGTCAATGATGGTTGGAGGGATCATTCGGGATGGGAGATGTGTGCTGAAAGTAGATAAAGGGCCAAATGTGGTAGTTCTCAGTATCTGTATTGCAAACCATAATTTCCATAAGCAGAGAGTAAGAGGAAAGTTGTCTGCCATCAGGGCAGGGGGAGGGTTGGAAAGAGGGGGACACTGGGGACATTGGTGGTGGAAAATGTGCACTGGTGGAGGGATGGGTGTTAAATCATTTTATGATAGAAACTTAAATGTGAAAGTTTTGTAACTGTAGCTCACGGTGATTCAATTTTTAAAAAAGAATGAAAAGGAAATTCTCAGAATACTCAGGAGTTAAGAATACTCTGGCCTGGAGGTTATCGTGCTGAGTGAAGGTAGAAGGGAAGGACAGACACAGACTGGTCTCTCTCGTATGCGGGTTATAAAGAAACACAGTAGGGCAAGAGCAAAACCCAGAGAGAAGAGGAACAAAGAACATGGGAACTGCCTTCAGCAGGAAGCTAGCCACTGGCGGCAGGGTAGGTGGGGGTGACAGGACAGGGAAGGGGACAGAGTGACAGGCCCAGCACCTGGTGAGTAACAGTATTGTAAACCCCAGCCCAGAGGCAGGCAGGGAGGCAGGAGAGAAACGCGGACACTAGTGGAGGGAAGGGGCACGGGTTGTGGAATCGGTGTTGGGACATTATATGCCTGAAACTCAATCATGAGTAACTTTGTAATGGCTTTGACTGGGTTCTGGAGGTTTTCAGCTGCCAGGGTCCTGCTTAGGATGGGGAGGGAAACCCAACCTACCCTCCTCCAAGGGAAGACAGCCTGGCGCAGGGGCAGGAGGACAGTCAGGGACTTCAGTAGGGAACACAGCAGATCCTTAGTGAACACGTCCAGATGACATACGGGAGCACCATCCAGATTCTCTGAATTGAACAGCACCCTTTTCCCGCTGAGGTTCATCAGTGCTGATGTTATTGCTGAGCTGTTTCTCAGGCCCATCATTGGCACAGTCAGCATGGGTTATATGATTCTGGAAATGCTCTGTGAAAAGTTATGAAGGCCTAGGGGCCATACTAATGCAGTTCATTGTGCAGAAAATGAATAGCGCTTTATATAGAAGTATGTAATATAGAATAAACTTTCATGGTTTTACATGCATAGTATTTTTGTATTGCATTGAAAGAAAACTCTAGTTACAGTGAAAAAAGCCTGTGTTCTATATTGTTTCATAATATAAGGAAAATGTTTGCTAAGAGTTAACAGCTCTATAGATCCCTAATGAAAATAGAATACTGAACTGAAAGCTATTTTCACAAGTTTAATAATTCTCATGAACTTGCTAAAACTAATTTGTAACACTTAGTTATAATAAAATATGAACATGTTAGCCATTAAATTCATTTGAGAAACACTTCATCAAGATTTACCTAAGATTTCACAAATCATTAAAAATCAAGCCACTGTAAGAAAATGTAAACTTTTTCTGTATCATCTTCTCTGTGGGTGGAATCATATTATTTGTTATTATAGTAGCCCAGTGTTGGCCAAGGGTGACTCTGAATTTTTCTCTTGTGTTAACTTTGTTTTGGTTCCAAGTGGTACAACCTGTGATCATGGAGTAACCAGAAAGTGAACAGGTGATTTTCCAGTTTTGCACATTGGGTAGGGCATTTGCCTTGCACGCGACCGACCCAGGTTTGATTCCTCCTTCCCTCTCGGAAAGCCCAGCAAGCTACCGAGAATATCCCGCCCCCACGGCAGAGCCTGGCAAGCTACCAGTGGCGTATTTGATATGCCAAAAACAGTAACAACAAGAGTCTCACAATAGAGATGTTACTGGTGCCCACTCAAACAAATCAATGAACAATGGGATAACAGTGCTACCGTGCTATGGTGCTGTACACAGTAAACTTCAACAATAAAGTAACATATCTGGAAGCCAAAAAAAATTTTTAAATAAAGTAGTATTTTAATTTTTAATTAAAAAAAGAATAAAAAACTCAATAATCAAAAACAATAACACAGATGACTCAACTAGGAACAAACAGCTTAGTAAATTCTTTGACAAGGACGACTTAACAACCTCATGATGAGATAAAACAATTTTCACATGAAAAGTGATTTTTATACTTATTAATTTTAATATTGAAGCTTTGTTATATAATCTATTTAAGCTCTAGAATTGTTTCAACAGTCATGGCTTTTATAAATATATTTCAGTGATAATATAAAACTTTTTGAAAAGGAATGCCATCTTTCCAGCAGAGATGGTTCCAGCATCCCGTCTCCAAAAGAACATGATACCGCTGAACCTTCCTAGGTCGACTGGTTTGGGCTAAGAACTCTGAGGCCTTCTTGGAATGAGGATGGGCAAGTTCCCTTTCTTCCTGAAGGCCAGCAGCCACACCTGACACCCTCCAACTTAGAAATTGGCCAACTCCACCACTGGACCTCAGCAAACTGCCAAGCCACCAAACTGGTCCAGTTTCATAGCTCCTGCACGGTGCTCTAGAGACACCTCAAAATTTCATAGCACTGTCAACTCAGTAGGGTCACAGTAAATCTGATAAGAAAGTTTCATTGGAGACCACCAAGTTCACTGAGCCTAAATAATAGCACAGAAGACTCAGCCAACACCAATCAGCTGAGTAGATTCTCAGACAGGGATTTTAGTGACATCACTGGGAGATATAGCAACTATCACAAATTGACTCTTATTGATCAAAGTTTTGATAATTGAATTTGCCAAGAACCACATTTCATATTATGCAGCTGTTAGAAAAGATGAAGTCATGGAATTTGCTCATAAGAGGATGGTCAGGGAGAGTATCATGCTAAGAGAAGTGAGTCAGAAAGAGAGGGACAGACATAGAAGGACTGCATTAATTTGTGAAGTATAAAGTAACATAATATGAGACTGACACCCAAGGACAGTAGAGAACAAGGACCAGGAATATTATTCCATGGTTGGAAGCCTCATGAGCTGAGGTAGAAGGCAGCTGGGGTAGAGAAGAGATCACTAAGTCAATGATGGTTGGAGGATCATTCGGGATGGGAGATGTGTGCTGAACGTAGATAAAGGACAAAAACATGATAGTTTCTCAGTATCTGTATTGCAAATCTAACGCCCAAAAGTAGAGAGAAAGTATGGGGAAATTTTCTGCCATAGAGGCACAGGGAGGGGTGGGATGGGCCGGAGAATACTGAGGATATTGGTGGTGGAAAATGTCCACTGGTGGAGGGATGGGTGTTCAATCATCGTATGATTAAAAACCAAATATGAAAGCTTTGTAACTGTATCTCACAGTGATTCAGTTAAAAAATTAAAAATTAATTTTAAAAAAGGCACATTTCCGTTTGAGATGTGGGTAACAAATCAAACTGCACACTTTCAGTCTGACAAAGTTAGTTTTGTAGTAGAAAAAACTACACACACAAAACACACACGCACACACACCAAGACTTTCTTTTTTTAATTGCAGTGAGATACATAGTTACAAGGTTGTTCATGATTGGTTTTCAGTCATACGTTCCAACACTTGTCTCTTCACCAGTGTACATTTCCCACCACCAATGTCCCCAGTTTCCCTTCCACCTCCACTCTCACCCCTGCGACTATAGCAGGCACTTTTCTTCTCTCTCACACACACACACTCTCTCTCACCCACTTTCTCTATAATAGTCTTTTTCACATTCTTATTCACTTTACTCACTACCCAGCAACCGCCACCCTCCAGGTTGCTCTCCGGACACTTGGGCCGAACCTCACGCACGAGTGAAGCCCCGCAAAGCCAGCTCTAGGTTCAGTGAGACCTGGAAACAAGATCCACTGTCTGCCTCCTCCAATCTCCGGCATCTGAGGGAGGGGTCCAACCCAGACGCCCCACCCTACCCAGGATAAGTACCTCACTGGCCGACCCCCACTACATCCACTACCCAGACACCGCCACCCTCCAGGTTGCTCTCTGGACTGCGCGGTCGCTTTGCGGCCGCATGACACACCATAAAATACTTAATACTTATTATTCCCACAGCATATTTGGTAGGGCTCAAATTTGGTGTGAACCATGGTAACACCTCTAAGTGCGATTGGAGGCTGCCCTAAAAGCCTCCGTCCCCCACGGAGAGCCCAGCAAGCTACCGAGGGTATATCACCTGCACGGCAGAGCCTAGCAAGCTATCTGTCGTGTATTCGATATGCCAACAACAGTAACAACAATTGGCCTCATTCACCTGTCACCGAAAGAGCCCCCAATATGGCAGCGTTGAGAAAGATGAGCAAAGAGAGGCTGAAAACTCTCGAGGACGAGGGGGCTGGAGCAATGGCACAGCGGGTAGGGTGTTTGCCTTGCACGCGACCGACCTGGCTTCGATTCCCAGCATCCCATATGGCCCCCTGAGCACCGCCGGGAGTAACTCCTGAGTGCAAAGCCAGGAGGTAACCCCTGTGCATTGCCGGGTGTGACCCAAAAAGCAAAAAAAAAAAACTCTCGAGGACGAACTAGACTGCCAAAACGAAGAAAGACTAAAATGATTGTCTGTACTTTCAACGCACAGACACTGGCATCAGAAGCATCCATCGAGGACCTGATCGTGCAACGCAGAAGATCAAGTATGACATCATTGGTCTGACTGAAACGAGGAGACATCAGTCACATCACGCCATTTTTTTTAATTTATTTATTTTTAATTAGAGAATCACCGTGAGGGTACAGTTACAGATTTATACACTTTTGTGCTTATACTTCCCTCATACAAAGTTCGGGAACCCATCCCTTCACCAGTGCCCATTCTCCACCACCCGTAAACCCAGTGTCCCTCCCACCCTCCCCAATCCCATCTCCCCCCCACCCCACCCTGCCACTGTGGCAAGGCATTCCCTTCTGTTTTCTCTCTCTAATTAGCTGTTGTGGTTTGCAATAAAGGTGTTGAGTGGCCGCTGTGCTCAGTCTCTAGCCCTCATTCAGCCCGCAACTCCCTTCCCCCACATGGCCTTCGACTACAATGTAGTTGGTGATCGCTTCTCTGAGTTGACCTTTCCCCGGAACGTGAGGCCAGCCTCGAACCATGGAGTCAACCTCCTGGTACTTATTTCTACAGTTCTTGGGTGTTAGTCTCCCACTCTGTTATTTTATATACCATAGATGAGTGCAATCTTTCTATGTCTGTCTCTCTCTTTCTGACTCATTTCACTCAGCATGAAACTTTTCATGCCCATCCACTTAACTACAAAATTCTTGACCTCCGTTTTTCTAACAGCTGCATAGTATTCCATTGTATAGATGTACCAAAGTTTCCTCAACCAGTCATCCGTTCTGGGGCATTTGGGTTTTTTCCAGATTCTGGCTATTGTAAACAGTGCTGCGATGAACATACATGTGCAGATGTTGTTTCAATTGTACTTTTTTGCCTCTCTGGGATATATTCCCAGCAGTGGTATTGCTGGGTCAAATGGGAATTCAAAATCTAATTTTTTGAGAGTCGTCCAAATTGTTTTCCAGAAGGGCTGAACCAGTCGGCATTCCCACCAGCAGTGTAGAAGGGTCCCTTTCTCCCCACATCCTCTCCAACAGCGGTTGCTTTTGTTCTTTTGGATGTGTGCTAGTCTCTGTGGTGTGAGGTGGTATCTCATGGTTGTTTTGATCTGCATCTCTCTGATGATTAGTGATGCAGAGCACTTTTTCATGTGCCTTTTGGCCATTCGTATTTCTTCCTTGGTAAAGTTTCTGTTCATTTCTTCGCCCCATTTTTTGATGGGGTTGGATGTTTTCTTCTTGTAGAGTTCAACCAGTGCTTTATATACCATTGATATCAACCCCTTATCTGATGGGTATTGTGTAAATATCCTTTCCCATTCTGTGGATAGTCTTTGGATTCTGGTCACTGTATCTCTTGCGGTGCAGAAGCTTTTTAGTTTAATGTAGTCCCATTTGTTGATCTCTGTTTTTACTAGATTGCTTAGTTCCGTGTCACCTTTGAAGATACCTTTATCTTCAATATCGTGGAGGGTTTGCCGACCTTGTCTTCAATGTACCTTATGGTTTGTGGTCTAATGTTGAGGTCTTTAATCCATTTTGATCTGACTTTTGTGCATGGTGTCAGGTCAAGGTCTAAACCCATTTTTTTGCATGTGGTTGTCCAGTTGTGCCAGCACCATTTGTTAAAGAGGCTTTCCTTGCTCCACTTCACATCTCTTGCTCCCTTATCAAAGATTAGATGGTCATACATTTGGGGTTGTGTGTAGGGATATTCCACCCTGTTCCATTGGTCTACGGCTCTGCCTTTGTTCCAGTACCATGCTGTTTTAATTGTTACTGCTTTGTAGTAAAGTTTGAGGTTGGGGATGGTGATGCCTCCCATCATCTTTTTCCCAAGAATTGTTTTAGCTATCCTTGGACGTTTGTTATTCCATATGAATTTTAGGATTGCTTGATCCATTTCTTTGAAGAGTGTCATGGGTATATTTATAGGGATCGCATTGAATCTGTATAATGCTTTAGGGAGTATTGCCATTTTGACAACATTGATTCTCCCTATCCACGAGCAGGGTATATGTTTCCATTTCCTCATGTCCTCTTTGATTTCATGGAGTAGCGTTTTGTAGTTTTCTTTGTAAAGGTCTTTTACTTCCTTGGTTAAGCTGATTCCGAGGTACTTGATTTTCTGGGGCACGATTGTGAATGGGATTGCTTTTTTCATGTCCCTTTCCTCTGCCTCATTGTTTGCATATATGAAGGCCATGCATTTTTGGGTATTGATTTTGTAGCCTGCAACTTTACTGTATAAGTCTATTGTTTCTAAGAGTTTCTTAGTAGAGGTTTTAGGCTTCTCTAGATATAGTATCATGTCGTCTGCAAATAGTGAGAGTTTGATTTCTTCCCTTCCTATCTGGATGCCCTTAATCTCTTTTTCTTGTCTAATAGCTATCGCAAGTACTTCCAGTACTATATTGAAGAGGAGTGGTGAGAGTGGGCATCCTTGTCTTGTGCCTGATCTCAGAGGAAAGGCCCTTAGTTTTTCCCCGTTGAGGATAATGCTTGCCGTAGGCTTGACATCACGCCATTTTTGACAATGGAGAAGAATTGTTCCAAGGAACATACAACAACAGAGGCGTTGGTGGCGTTGGTGTCCCTGTCAACACGAACTTGGCCATGAGCATCGATTCATTCGAATGCCTAACAACCCGAATTGGACGATTATGCTTGAATAGATGTGGCTCACTGCCTGCAGTTTCTATCTTCATCATCTACGCACCAACTTCCAACTATGATGAAGAAGAAATTGAGAGGTTCTCATGGAACTGGAGAAGTTCTATAAAGAAGACCACACTTTCTACAAGATCATTGTTGGTGATTTTAATGCCAAGATAGGTCTGATAAGGTCGCTCGAAGAACTACACATTGGGACACATGGCCTAGAATGGAACGATCAGGGTGAGAGACTCTCTGAATTCATCATGTAGACCAAGACCATCCATGGTTACTCACAGTTCCAGAAGGCTGAGTCTAAACGCTGGACATGGGCCCATTCACCGCTGCCGCCACTCCAGTATGACCGAGGAGGCCAAAAGAGCTACTTTGGACGCAGGCAGCCCACTGAACAACTTTCAGTATGTGAACTGAGCGTTTCCGCCAGGCTGCCCCTGCGGGGGCCCGGTATTTCTCTAGGTTTTCCCATCTTATGAGCACCATAAAAGGGTAAAAGATTGTAGCGATAGAATTTCAGGCAGAATTTTCCCTGGACTTTATACAGAAACCCAAAACAACGCTGCTGCTGCTGTGGCCACGCAACCTAATATCATCCAATCATCAGCAATATGAAATGATTCCTTTTCAACGGATCGGACTTTGGTGGGAAACCCTTACAAGAATAGTAAGTCTTTTGTTAAAATATTGAAGGCAATCGAAGTGGTAGCCATCTCTCTAGATTGAACTAAGCCATATCCCCACGCCGGCTGAGAAGAAATATCCTTCTTTCTCGGGAAGAATCGTGGCGTGTCATCAACCATAGTATGATGTCCATTAAGTTGACACGGACCTTGGGGCATGGGAATGGGATACAAGGGTATAAAGTATTATGTACAGGGACTGGGCCCCAGAACATACCTCAATAGAATCAGAAAAATAGAAATTGTATCAACCATCTTTTCAGACCACGAAGCGCTGAAGATAGAAGCCAACCACACACCGACACGGAGAACCAAATCAAACACCTGGAAACTAAACAACTCAATGCTGAACAATGAGTGGGTCAGAAAGGAAATCAAAGAAGAAATCAAGAAATACTTAGAAACAAATGAAAATGAGGACACTAGTTATCAAAACCTATGGGACGCAGCTAAAGCCGTGTTAAGGGGAAAATTTATAGCTCTCCAAGCATTCCTCAGGAGGGAAGAAAGGGCCCACATAGAGAATTTGACTTCACAGCTCAAGACCTTAGAAAAGGACCAGAAAAAGGAACCCAAACCAGACCGAAGGAAAGAAATAATAAAAATCAGAGCCGAAATTAATGACATCGAAACCAAAAAGACAATCCGAAAGATCAATGAAACAAAGAGCTGGTTCTTCGAGAAAATAAATAAGATTGATAAACCGCTAGCAAGACTCACAAAGAAAGAGAGAGAACCCTAATAAATCTAATCAGAAATGAAAAGGGGGACATCATAACAGAAACCAGTGAGATTCAAAAGATCATTAGAGACTACTTCGAAGGTCTATACGCCACAAAACAAAAGAACCTAAAAGAAATGGATGAATTCCTTGACTCCTACAATCTCCCAAGTCTGAACAAAGAAGACTTGGAATACTTGAATAGACCCATTAATGTTAAGGAAATTGAAACTGTAATAAAAAAATCTCCCCAAAAGCAAAAGCCCAGGCCCATATGGATTCACTGGTGAATTCTTTCAAACATTCCAAGAAGACCTGTTGCCAATTTTCCTCAAGCTCTTCCAGGAAATTGAAAAAACAGGAACTCTCCCAAACAGTTTCTATGAAGCACACATCGCCCTAATACCAAAAGCAAACAAAGACACCACTAAGAAAGAAAATTATAGACCAATATCCCTGATGAACACCGATGCGAAGATCCTCAACAAAATACTAGCAAATAGGATCCAACAACTCATCAAGAAGATCATACACCATGACCAAGTGGGATTCATCCCGGGGATGCAGGGATGGTTTAACATCCGGAAATCAATCAACATAATCCATCATATCAACAAAAGTAAAGATAAAAACTATATGATCATATCAATAGATGCAGAGAAAGCATTCGACAAGATTCAACATCCGTTCATGATGAAAACTCTCACCAAAATGGGTTTTGGAGGAACTTTCCTCAAGATAGTCGAAGCCATCTACCACAAGCCTACGGCAAGCATTATTCACAATGGAGAAAAACTAAGGGCCTTTCCTCTAAGATCAGGCACAAGACAAGGATGCCCACTCTCACCACTTCTCTTCAATATAGTACTGGAAGTACTCTCGATAGCTGTTAGACAAGAAAAAGAGATCAAGGGCATCCAGATAGGAAAGGAAGAAATCAAACTTTCACTATTTGCAGATGATATGATACTATATCTAGAGGATCCCAAAGCCTCTACTAAGAAACTCTTAGAAACAATAGACTTATTCAGTAAAGTTGCAGGCTACAAAATCAATACGCAAAAATCCATGGCTTTCCTATATACAAAAAATGAGGCAGAGGAAAGGGACACGAAAAAAGCAATCCTATTCACAATCGTGCCCCAGAAAATCAAGTACCTCGGAATCAGCTTAAACAAGGATGTAAAAGACCTCTACAAAGAAAACTATAAAACGCTACTCCATGAAATAAAAGAAGACATGACAAAATGGAAACATATACCTTGCTCATGGATAGGGAGAATCAATATTGTCAAAATGACAATACTCCCCAAAGCATTATACAGATTCAACGTGATCCCTATAAGTATACCCATGACATTCTCCAATGAAATGGATCAAGCAATCCTAAAATTCATATGGAACAACAAACGCCCACGGATAGCTAAAACAATTCTTGGGAAAAAGATGATGGGAGGCATCACCCTCCCCAACCTCAAACTCTACTACAAAGCAGTAACAATTAAAACAGCATGGTACTGGAACAAAGGCAGAGCCGTAGACCAATGGAACAGGGTGGAATATCCCTACACACAACCCCAAATGTATGATCATCTAATCTTTGATAAGGGAGCAAGAGATATGAAGTGGAACAAGGAAAGTCTCTTCAACAAATGGTGCTGGAACAACTGGACAACCACATGCAAAAAAATGGGCTTAGACCTTGACCTGACACCATGCACAAAAGTCAGATCAAAATGGATTAAAGACCTCAACATTAGACCACAAACCATAAGGTACATTGAAGACAAGGTCGGCAAAACCCTCCACGATATTGAAGATAAAGGTATCTTCAAAGGTGACACAGAACTAAGCAATCTAGTAAAAACAGAGATCAACAAATGGGACTACATTAAACTAAAAAGCTTCTGCACCGCAAAAGATACAGTGACCAGAATCCAAAGACTATCCACAGAATGGGAAAGGATATTTACACAATACCCATCAGATAAGGGGTTGATATCAATGGTATATAAAGCATTGGTTGAACTCTACAAGAAGAAAACATCCAACCCCATCAAAAAATGGGGCGAAGAAATGAACAGAAACTTTACCAAGGAAGAAATACGAATGGCCAAAAGGCACATGAAAAAGTGCTCTACATCACTAATCATCAGAGAGATGCAGATCAAAACAACCACGAGATACCACCTCACACCACAGAGACTAGCACACATCCAAAAGAACAAAAGCAACCGCTGTTGGAGAGGATGTGGGGAGAAAGGGACCCTTCTACACTGCTGGTGGGAATGCCGACTGGTTCAGCCCTTCTGGAAAACAATATGGACGACTCTCAAAAAATTAGAGGTTGAGCTCCCATTTGACCCAGCAATACCACTGCTGGGAATGTATCCCAGAGAGGCAAAAAAGTATAATCGAAACAACATCTGCACATGTATGTTCATCGCAGCACTATTCACAATAGCCAGAATCTGGAAAAAACCCGAATGCCCTAGAACGGATGACTGGCTGAGGAAACTTTGGTACATCTATACAATGGAATACTATGCAGCTGTTAGAAAAAAGGAGGTCATGAATTTTGTATTTAAGTGGATGGGCATGAAAAGTTTCATGCTGAGTGAAATGAGTCAGAAAGAGAGAGACAGATATAGAAAGATTGCACTCATCTAGGGTATATAGAATAACAGAGTGGGAGACTAACACCCAAGAATTGTAGAAACAACTACCAGAAGGTTGACTCCATGGCTAGGAGGCTGGCCTCACATTCTGGGGAAAGGGCAACTCAGAGAAGGGATCACCAACTATAATGTAGTCGAAGGCCATGTGGGGGAAGGGAGTTGCGGGCTGAATGAGGGCTAGAGACTGAGCACAGTGGTCACTCAACACCTTTATTGCAAACCACAACAGCTAATTAGAGAGAGAGAACAGAAGGGAATGCCCTGCCACAGTGGCAGGGCGGGGTGGGGGGAGATGGGATCGGGGAGGGTGGGAGGGATGCTGGGTTTACTGGTGGTGGAGAATGGGCACTGGTGAAGGGATGGGTTCCTGAACTTTGTATGAGGGAAGCATAAGCACAAAAGTGTATAAATCTGTAAATGTGCCCTCATGGTGATTCACGAATTAAAAATAAATAAATTAATTTAAAAAATTTATGTATTAGGATATTTCATATGTTTATTTGGAAAAAATTATTATGTATAAAAATTTTAATTCTTGTCATTTTACACAAGTCTAAATTTATATTTTAGCATTTACCATTAATCTTATATTTTATTTAGTATAAATATTTTATTTTGAGTTGTCAAATGTAATTTTCTCTGTAAATTTTTTACAACTTGGCTTGTCATCTTACAAAAAAAAAAAAGTATTATGTACAGGGAACAGCGGGACGCTGGTGGAATCTCGAGCTGGGGCCGATACCAGCGCACTACTTTTGGTTCCAGAAACTTCTTGCAGACTCTCTACCAGACTATCAACTAAGCCAGAGCCCCACGCCAGCGGATGACGGGAAATAACCATCTTTTTCGTTTCTTTTTCCCCATTGTCAGGCAGCGTGGTGACTACTAAACAGGCGTGAACTCAGTGGCGCGGGACGAGGGGGGAAAAAAATAGAAAAGTTATGTAACAAACAGGGGAACTTAATATCTCTACATTCTCAGCAATGGAGAACTATCAAATGCTTCCTTGACAGTAGGACTGTCTTTTTCTTTCGGGGGGGAAACCCCAGCAACAATAGCGAGTTATGTGTTGAAACATAGAATGTAACCAAGATAAAGCGTAAATGAAGTGAAACTTATCACTTACAAGGGCGGGGATGGGGGGACGGGGAGGGGCGGGAGGAGGCGGGAGGTATACTGGGGTGGTTGGTGATGGAATAGGGGCACTGGTGAAGGGAAGGGTGTTTGAATATTGTATAACTGACATAATCCTGAGAACTATGTAACCCTCCACATGGTGATTCAATAAAATTTTTTAAAATAAATAAATAAATAAACACTGGACATGGGAGTCTCCCGGTGGACAGTTCCACAATAAAATTGACCACATCATATTCAATCTAAGGTTTTGCCTG
Organism: Sorex araneus; assembly: GCF_027595985.1. NCBI lineage: Eukaryota > Metazoa > Chordata > Mammalia > Eulipotyphla > Soricidae > Sorex > Sorex araneus. The sequence goes on from NC_073302.1 coordinate 450,193,877, forward strand.
ACTGATGTCGCTGTTGTTCTAAAATTCCAAATGGGATCAGACCACCGTCTCCTTCCTGCGAAATTATACTTCACAGAGCGGGGAGAAAACTCTGCAAAATTTAAGTCTAAGAAGGCAACTCCCAGAATGACCACCAACTGGTAGCTCTTTGGCACTATTGCAGCAATGTGGGAAGATGCCATCCTTGACAACATCGACGAGGAATACGATCGACTGGTTCAGCACCTCCATGTCTGTGCGAAGAATGCCGAGAGTGAGAAAGCCACAAGCAGATGCCTGTCTTCAGAAACTCTCGAGCTCATTCGTCAACGTGGTTTGGCGCGAGCCTCAGGCAACCACAAGCTAACGTCCGAGATCACAAAGCTGTGCAGAGATGCAATAAAGGAAGACCTCAAAGAGAGAAGAGCAGCAGTGTTGGCCAGTGCAGCAGAAGCCGGGAAAAGTATTCGCAATGCTGGCCTGTCCTTCGCCAACTACAAGACCAAGATGACTGCCCTCTGGATGTCCCGATGGATATATCACATCCTCCAAAAAGGCAATGGAGAGGATTATTCATGACTTCTACTCGGGTATCTTTGACAGCCATGTCCACCTGCCCACATACCAAATTCCGCAGGATGGATATGTCATTCCCAACGTTCTCCCTTCTGAAATCCGACATGCCATTTCGCTGGTAAAGACGCGAACAGCACCTGGTCCAGACAAGGTCAGACCCGAACACCTGAAGAATCTGCCGCCAGTACTCATCAATACAGTGACCCGACTCTTCACACGCTACCTGTCTGAATGCAAGGTTCCATCCCAGTGGAAAACCAGTAGGACCGTTCTGTTGTACAAGAAGGGAGACATCCACGACATCGGCAACTATCGCCCCATCTGCCTGCTGTCTGTCGTCTACAAGTTTGTTCACTCATGTCATCCTGAATAGAATAGGCAGAACACTAGACGAAGGACAGCCATGTGAGCAAGCCAGGTTCTGAAGGGGATTCAGCACGATAGACCATATCTACACAGTTTGTGAGAGTTCAAGATGCTGCTCTGTCTAACGTTCATCGACTTAAAGAAGGCCTTCGATTCTCTTGAGACTGAGGCGGTTATCAAAGCCCTGGCCAAACAGGGCATTCAAACTCAGTATATCAAAATCCTCCGCAAGCTGTATTGTGGATTCACCACCAGGATCTCACCATTCTACAAGGAAGTGATCATTGATGTAAAGAGAGGGGTTGCGACAGGGTGATACCATTTCACCAAAACTCTTCAGTGCCGCCCTTGAGAACATCATGCGACGACTGGAATGGGAAGGAATGGGAGTGAAGATAGATGGTCGGCAATTACACCACCTCCGCTTCGCTGATGACATTGTTCTCATAATACCAAACATTAGCCAAGAGGCACAAATGCTGACCGACTTCGACAACGAGTGTGGAAAGTTCGGATTGCAGCTGAATCTCAACAAGACGATGTTCATGAAAAATGAACTGGTCCCTGAAGCTCCATTTGCTCTCAATGGAACGAACATCTCCGAATGCAGCAGCTATGTGTACCTGGGTCAAGAAATCAACATGAGGAACGACTTGGTGCCAGAACTGCGCAGGAGGAAGAGAGCAGTGTGGAATGCATTCAAGAGTGTCGAAGAGGTGGTTAAGAGAACAAAGAACCTCCGACTCCAGGCACATTTTTTCAATTATAACGTTCTTCCTGCACTAACATATGCCTCAGAGACCTGGGCCCTATGCAAACAGAATGAGAATGCTATTAGGGTATCCCAAAGAGAAATCGAAAGATCTATGCTGGGAATATCATGTATCACTCAAGTGAGAGAAGGAATCCGGAGTTCTGACCTCCATCAACAGTCAAAAATCAGGGATGCTGTCTTGTTTGCCAAGGCATCAAAAATCAGATGGGCCGGTCATGTAATGCGATTCAGAGATGACCGCTGGACTAGAGCTGTTACCGACTGGATTCCACGGGACGTCAGAAGACCTCTGGCCGCAGACCTCATGGCCGCCCACCAACTAGATGGTCAGATTTCTTCATCAAATCTCTGAATGAATGATTTGAGGCTCTTTCTGTTCCTGGAGCGAGCAAATATCATTGGGCTGCACTAGCTCGCGACAGGGACAAATGGAGACGTTACTGGCACCTGCTCGAGCAAATCAAAGATCAACGGGACTACAAGTGATACGAGTGATTCACTTTATGGTCCTCTAGGAAATTCTCCTTTCCTTTTAAATTTTTACTTTACTTGGATCAACATGGAAAGTATCATGTTAAGTGAAATGAGTCAGAAAGAGAGGGACAGACATAGAAAGATTGCACTCATCTGTGGAATATAAAGTGACAGAATAGAAGACTAACATCTAAGAATGGCAGAGACAAGGTCCAGGAGGCTTGCCCCACGTCTTGGAAGCTGGCCTCACATGATAGGGGGAAAAGCAGCTCAGATACAGAAGGGAACACCAAGTAAGGGTGTCGGGAGGACGTGCTCAGGCTGGGAGATACTAGCCGAAAGTAGACTATAGACCAAACATGATGGCCACTCAATACCTCTATCGCAAACCACAACATCCAAAAGGAGAGAAAGAGAGCAAAATGGAATGCCCTGCCACAGAGGTGGGTGGGATAGTGGAGGGATGGAATGGGAGTGGTGGGAGGGCTCCTGAGTTCATTGGTGGTGGAGAATGGGCACTGGTGGAGGGATGGGTACTCGACCACTGTATGACTGAAACGCAAACACGAAAATTTGTAAGTATGTAACTGTACCTCACGATGATTCGCTAATTAAAAATAAATAAATAAATAATTTTTACTTTACTAAAAGCAGTGATTTGCAAAGTATTGATAGTTAAGTTTTCGGCATGTAATATTTGAACACTAATCCCACCACCAGTGTCAACTTCCCTCCCCAGCGTTCCCACTCTCCCTTCTGTTCCAACCCAGCCCCTTTACCACCATCACCTTGACAGACACATGACAAATTTCAGTGGCTACAGCTCAGAGCTCATGTTTCATTTCAGTGCTGCTGAGTCTGTGCCCTGGGTGTGCAGTTACACCCCTCTCCCACACCACCAGTATGACTGGTCCCCACTCCAGTTCCCCCCTACTTCCCTTTCTCATCTTCTTCCTTCCCCGCTTGATTTCTTTCCTCCCCTGTCCTTCTCCCCCTATACTTTGGGGTCAAGGGTGATCTACACATCCCTTTTGTTACATTGCATTTCCTCTTCCAGTTATTCTATATATATACCACAGATAAGTGAGATTATCGTGTTATTCTTCTTCCCATACTCAACATAATATCTTCAATTGCAACCAAGCTGCAGCAAATTGCATTAGTTCATCATTCCTTGAAGCTGGGTGATATTTGGTATTCTGTCCTGTATATATACTACAGCTTCATAATCCACTCTCCTTTTCTGAGGGAGTTCACGCTCTCTGGGTGATGCCTCACCTTCTGTGTCTCCAAAAATCTCAGATAGGTATCTTATGGTGTCCAGCTTTTCTACATCTGGGAAGCTTCAAGATTGAGACTTGTGCAAGGAGCACAATTTCTTTCTTGATTTTATTTACCAAAATGCTCATCACCAGGTGCCTCATGTCTACTAGCTTGCAACAATAGTCACCCCTAGATATTCACCTCCTTAAATATTTGAGGAACATTTGGGTACAGGTCCATTTTCTATAGCTATTTTATGAAGGCAAAGGGAGTATCCCTACCTATATATGGGAGTGACATCTCAGGCTGACTTATTATTAATTGGTCCAGGCAATGACTTTAAATGGTAGAAGTTTGAAAAGGAAATAATATATTAGGCAATAATTTTATGCTATTAAATCTTGGAGGATAGAAGGCATTTTCTAGTCTAGGTAGGACAGAGTGTCTAAACCAGATATTTAAAAATAGAAATAACAGGAGAAGAGGGATAGTACGGCTATTAGTGCATTTACTTTACAGGCTGACCCAGGTTCAACCCCTGATACCCCATATGGTCCTAAGAGCCTGCCAGGAGTAATCCCTGCACACAGAGCTGGAAGCCAGCCATGAGAATTTCTGGTGTGACCTCAAAGTAAAGAAAGAAAGAAAAAATAAAAATAATAGTAAAAGCATGAACTTTGTTTACCTTTGTTTACATGCTGGAAATTTTGCTGTAAATGAAAATTTAGCTCCTGATTTTTCATGGCTGTAAAATATGCATACAAAGTAAAAATAAAATGTCAGGTTTTTTACAGAGGATAATGTCTATTTTTCTTAAAAATAGTTTTAAGTCCTCAATGATTCCCCAAAGTAGGTTGGCTTGTTTCCCATCAAAGTCTGGTCATTTATTGGAGCTGATTTTATCCTAGGAAGATTAACCCACTACAAGTTCAATTAAGTTTTATAGCAGAGGAAGTGCTCAGGATAATTTGGTAAAGTTCCTTCCACTTAGGCAGTAGTTGATCCAAACTACTTTGGATTCCAGGTTTTTAGTAAGACTCAATTACCAGGTGGAATTTTCCTTGAAGGTAATTCTCCATTTCGGTGAAGCTAAATAGTATGTCTGTGTTCTTAGATTTCCTGCTGACTTTCTGGGTCTATAAGAAATCTATAGTTTAATTCCTAAAAAAGAAATTCAAATGAAAAGATATTCTACATTGCTAATGTTCTACTTTGCTAACTCCCTCGATGGTTCACCGCCTCATCATGGTGAGGGGTGGCAAAAGTGCCAACCGGCAAGATTGAACCAACATGCCACCCACATGGCAGAGCCTGGAAAGTTACCTGTGGCACATTTGATATGCCGAAAACAGTAACAACAATGGGTCTCATTCCCTTGGCCCTAGAAGAGCCCCCAATATGGCAGCATTGAGAAGGATGAGCAAGGAGAGGCGGCTAAAATCTCAGGGCCAAAGTAGACTGCCAAAATGAAGAACTGAAATGACTGTCTGCACTTTTAACGCATGTACGCTGGCATTGGAAGCATCCATCAAGGACCTGATGGTGCAAGCGCAGAAAATCAAGTACGACATCATAGGATTGACTGAGATGAGAAGGCATCGATCACAGCATGCCGTTTTCAACACTGGAGAAGAACTGTTCCTCAGAACATGCGACAGTAGAGGTGTCAGTGGCGTCGGTGTCCTCATCAACACGAACTTGGCCATGAGCATTATTGATTCATTCAAATGCCTAACATTCGGATGAATCAGATGTTTATGTTTGAATAGATGTGGCTCATTACCAGCAGTTTCTTTCTTTGTCGTCTACACACCAACATCCAACTACGACAAAGAAGAAATTGAGAAGTTCTACATAGGGCTGGAGAAGTTCTATAAAAAAGATCACACCTTCTGCAAAGTTATTGTCGGTAATTTTAATGCCAAGATAGGCCCAAAGAACTCCACATAGGGACCCCAAGCCTAGAATGGAACAACAGGGTGAGAGTTTGTCTGAGTTCATCATGTCAACCAAGACCATCCATGGTAACTCACAGTTCCAGAAGACCAAATCTAAACGTTGGACATGGGAGTCTCCCGGTGGACAGTTCCACAATAAAATTGACCACATCATATTCAATCAACGGTTTTGCCACACTGATGTTACTGTTGTCCCAAAATTCCAAACAGGAGCAGACCACCACCATCTCCTTCATGTGAAATTCTACTTCACGGAGTGGGGAGAAAATGCTGCAAAGTTTAAGAAAAGAATTCCCAGAACCACCACCAACTGGGAGATTTTTGGCACTATTGTAGCAATATGGGAAGATGCCATCATTGACAACATCGATGAGGAATACAATCAACTGGTTCAGCACCTCTATGATTGTGCGAGGAACAACGAGAGAGAAAGCCACAAAAAGACACCTATCTTTGGAAACGCTTGAGTTCATTCACCAATGTAGTTTGGCACGAGCCTCAGGCAATCACAAGCTAATGTCCAAGTTCACAAAGCTGTGCAGAGAAGCGATAAAGAAAGACCTCAAAGAGAGAAGAGCAGCAGTGTTGGCCGATGAGGCAGAAGCTTGGAAAAGTATTCACAACGCCCACCTGTCCTTCGTCAACTATAAGATCAAGATAACTGTCCTCCAACTTCCTGATGAATCTATCACATCTTCCAAAGGGCAATGGAAAAGGTTATCCATGACTTCTACTTGGAACTCTTTGTTAGCCACATACCAAATCCCGCAGGATGGATATGTCATTCCCAGCGCTCTCCCTTCCAAAATCTGACATGCCATTTCATTGGTAAAGAAGCATACGACACCCTGTCCAGACAAGGTCAGACCCGAACACCTGAGGAATCTACCGCCAGTCCTCATCAATACACTGGCTCGGCTCTTCACACACTACCTGTCTGAATGCAAGGTTCTGTCCCAATGGAAAACCAGCAGGACCATTCTGTTGTACAAGAAGGGAGGCATCCACGACAAGGGCAACTATCGCCCGATCTGCCTGCCTGTTGTCCGACATTTATAAGCTGTTCACTCGAGTCATCCTGAATAGGATTGCAGAACACTAGATGAAGGACAAACATGCAAGCAAGCCTGGTTCTGAAAAGGATTTAGCACAATCAACCATATTCACACAGTGACCAAGCTCATTGAGGTTTTGTGAGAGTTCAAGATGCCGCTCTGTCTAACGTTCATTGATTTAAAGAAGGCCTTTGATTCTGTTGAGATTGAAGCGGTCATCAAAGCCCTAGCCAAACAGGGCGTTCAAACATCAAGATCCTTCGTGAGATCTGTATTATAGATTCACCACCAGGATCTCACCGTTCTACAAAATAGTGATCATGAATATTAAGAGAGGGGTTTGGCAGGGCGATACCATTTCAGCAAAACTCTTCAGTGCCATCCTCAAGAACATCATGCAACGACTGGAATGGGAAGGAATGGGAGTGAAGATAGACAGTCGGCAATTACACCACCTCCGCTTCACTGATGACATCGTTCTCATAACGCCAAACATTAGCCAAGCAGCACAAATGCTGGTCGACTTTGATCTCGAGTGTGGAAAGGTCGGACTGCAGCTGAATCTCAGCAAAATGATGTTCATGAAAAACAAACTAGTCCCTGACATTCCATTTGCTCTCAATGGAATGAACATCTCCAAATGCAGCAGTTATGTATACCTAGGTCGAAAACTCAATGTGGTGAACAACCTGGTACCTGAGCTGCGCAGGAGGAACAGAGCAGTGTGGATCGCCTTCAAGAGCGTCAAAGAGGTTGTTAAGAGGACAAAGATGTGCACCGGGCACATCTTTTCAACTCCACCATTCTACCTGCACTAACATATGCCTCAGAGACCTGGGCCCTACGAAAACAGGATAAGAATGCTATTTGGGTCTCCCAAAGAGGAATCGAAAAAGCTTTGCTTGGAGTATTACACTTCACTCAAGTGAGAGAAGAAATCCGTAGTTCTGACCTCCATCAACAGGATGCTGTCTCATTTGCCAAGGCATCGAAAATCAGATTGGACATAGTGCTATTTGGAGACAACCGCTGAACTAGAGTTGTTACCAACTGGATTCCACGGGACGTCAAAAGAACGCATGGCCGCCCACCTATGAGATAGTCAGACTTCTTCATCAAGACCTAAATGAACGATTTGAGGCTCTTCGTGTTCGTGGAACGAGCAGATGCCATTGGGTAACACTAGCACACTACAGGGTTGAATGGAGACATTACTGGCACCCGTTCGAACAATCGATGAGCAAGAATAACAAGTGACAAGTGACATTGCTAATCATCAAGAATATGCAAATCAAAATAACAATGAGATACCCTCTAACACCACAGAAACTGACACATATTCAAAAGAACAGGAACAACCAGTGCTGGTGCAGATGCGGGGAGAAAGGAACTCTCATTCATTGTTAGTGGGAATGCCAACTGGCCCAGCCTTTTTGGAAAACAATATGGACATTTCTCCAAAAACAAGAATTGAACTCCCATATGACCAAGCAATACCACTTCTGGAAATATATCCTGGAGATGCAATAAAACACAATAGAAATGGCATCTGCACTTGTATGTTTATTGCAGCACTGTTCACAGTAACCGAATCTGAAAAAAAAACCCAAGTGCCCGAGAACAGATGACTGGTTTAAGAAATTTTGGTACATCTACACAATAAAACACTATGCAACTGTTAGAAAAGATAAAGTCATGAAATTTGCATATAAGTGGATGGACATGGACAGTATCATACTAAGTTAAATGAGTCAGAAAGAGGGGGACAGACATAGAATGACTGCACTCACCTGTGGAATATCACTGTATCACTGTATCACTGACATCCCATTGTTCATCGATTTACTCTAGTGGGCACCAGTAACGTCTCTATTTCTCCCAGCCCTGAGATTTTAGCAGCCTCTCCTTACTCGTCTTTCCCAACCATTGGAGGCTCTTTCAGGGTCAGGGGAATGAGACCTATCATTACTGTTTTGGGCATATCGAATACACCACGGGTAGCTTGCCAGGCTCTGCCCATAAATTCCTTTCTCATTTAGCCACCTTTCTCATAATCTTTCTCATTAGCCACCCTGTTGCACAGTTTAAACATAAACAAACCTTACCACAGGACAGTAAATTACTCCTCACTGGTGCCTCTCCTGCAGCAAAAGGGGCAAGAATGATTGGAGCCATCCCGAGGAGGGCTTAGCTGGTGGAGGCTGATTTACACTCCTCCCCACTCCAAAAAAAAAAAAATTTTTAAACAACCAAGAATCACGTTGACAGCGGACCGCTTCCAGTTTGCTTATTTGGTTTAAAACCGGTAATGATCTGTCTTTATTAAGATCATTAAGTTTTACGTGCAAAACCAAATTTTTAGGAAAATACATTTTTTTCTTACATCAGTCAGTAATATCTTATGGTTACCTGTAGCGATTCCTTTTTTTTTTTAAGCCCTAAATTCTTCAACTTATTTTTTTAAGCTGTAAAACAAAGGGGGAGTGAGAAGAGAAAAAAAAGCCCCATCTATCTTTATTTTGTAGTGACGGGGAGGAGAACTGCATGGGGAGAAGGCAGGGGGCAGGGGGGAGCCCCCACCCCAAGCTCCTGGTACCTGGTTTTTGGGAGAAGTTTTTAGGAGAGAGGCCCTGCGGCAGCCTCGAGGGCCCCCAAGCGGGCTACGTGAAGGAAGCCGACTGTGGAGGTCTCGTGCAGGATGTGCTGAGGTGGCAAGCGAGGCCGAGCGTGGGAATGAGGACCCAGCAAGCCCCAGGGAGCCCAGGTCCAGGGGCCCAGGTCCGGGCTGTGCATAGCAGGAGCTGACCACTGCGGCCACAGGCTCCCGGCCCTCTGGCAACTCTGCCAAGTGCCTCATTTCGTCTATCACACAGTTGGAATTAAAGCGGCTGTGGCCCACTCCTCACGCCTTGGGGGCTGCAGGTGAGTCCGTCCATCCCAGACAGGACACGCGACTAAGGGAGCACCGCCCTCTGCTGGCCACGGCCCTCACTGCACTCTCCACTCTCAGCCCGCAGGCAGGACACGCAGCTGCAGCAGCACTGCCCTCTGCTGGCCGCCTCCTTCACTGCAGTCCCCACTCGCGGGCCCCTTAAGGTAGGACAAGCGGCTGCAACAGTGCTGCCCTCTGCTGGCCGCCTTCCTCATTGCACTCCCTCCCCACTTTGGGCCCCACAGGCAGGACATGTGGCCTTGACAGCACCGCCCTCTGCTGGCCGCCTCCCTCACTGCACTCCCCACTCTCGGCCCCGCAGGAGGGACGCGTTGCTGCGGCAGCACTGCCCTCTGCTGGCCGCTGCCCGCGCTGCACCCTCCGAATCCCGCTTTTGGCCCCACAGGCAAGAAAAGCGGCTGTGCCAGCATCGCCCTCTGCTGGCCGCCGTCTTCACTGCACTCAGCGCTCTCAGCCTCTCAGGCAGGACAAGCGGCTGCGACAATACTGCCCTCTGCTGGCCGCTTTCCTCACTGCACTCGCCACTCTCGGCCCGCAGGCAAGACAAACAGCCGTGGCAGCACCGCCCTCTGCTGGCCGCCGCCCGCGCAGCACCTCCTCGGCTCCACTAGGACACAGTTCTGGTTCCTGCCGAGGAAACGCTCCATAGCTGAACGCATCTCGAGGCGTGGCCTTCAGACCATGGCGTGCGAGATGCCCAACAACAAACCTTGAAATTAAAATCACACAATAGGGAAGCAGGGTGGTTTGTGAACCACCAAAGTAACATACCAGCGCGCCAGGGCTGCCCCAGAGCACCGGGCCACACGTGCTGACTGGCTGGACCCCTGGCTCTGTTGAGCCCCCGAGGAACCCCTCCCCAAGCATGGACCCCTGTTCCCCATGCGCAGGATCGGCCAGCGTGTCCAGAGGCTGACTGCAGGCACAGGGCTCGGTCCCCAGCTGCTGACTATGGACTCCAGCGAATCGTCACGAGTCACCCAACGGGGCATGCTTGAAGCCAGAGAGAGATCAGGGTCTCCCACAGCTGTGGCGGCTGAGAACGGCTTTCAGGGGGCTAAGCTTCCTTGACCTCAGTTTCCTCCGTGTGTCTCATGGAGACAGGCTGGGGAGGGAGCCCCTGGCATGCAGGTGGCATGGTGCCCACACATGCTATCGGGTGCAGGGCCGCAAAGCGGGGTGCTAAATGCACGCCGAGGGGCTCCCTCAGCCAGGCTGCAGGCTGCAACACGGCTGGGGGAGGAGAAGGGCATGGGTGTTGGATATCATTGGTTTGTCCTTTCCCCTTTGCCACTAGGAGCTTAGGTTTATCAGTCACACCCATCAAAGTGCTCCCGAGTCACTCCCATTCTTTTGTTTATCTGTAACCAATTCTACCAGTTTATCTGCTCTTCCCTTAATCAAACTCTGTTAATTGGTAAGGTCGGAACTTCCTAGGACACTGAATATTATAACATTGCCTTTCTCTCCTCTTTATGCCTTTTGAATAATTTACTTTAAAGCTATGTCTTTTTTGTATAGACACAAGAAGACAATATTATGTTTTTATAACTTAAGACTTAATTGGCCTCGATATTCCCTCCTGGGCATCTGCTTTCTCCACTTAAGCCTCAGTTGCCCTCAGTTCCTAGCACCCCAAAGTAGGGTCCCCGACGTGGGACGGGAAGGATCCAGGGCAAGCGGTGAGTTATGTGCTACCCTGGCATCGAGATGGGCCTGGCCAAAGCGCCTAATTCTTAACTATAAGTTAAGAGCTTGATCATAGACAAATGCTGTCATGATCCAATAGTAATTATGAGACTGGGACCCTGCCAGAGATAGGAAAGACTGATCTGGCCTGAGCACTGTAGTCTGAGATTGAGATGGCCCCAGGAGAGCAATTCTATAAGCTTTAATGCATCTCTTATTGTGTCCATACAAAATAATTAATATTATGAATTCTTATATGTTTGCTGGCTGAGGAGAAGAGAAACACATTCATGGGACTCTGCCCTTGGGTGGATCCTCCTGCTGAAAGAGAATTTAGTCCTAGGAGAAGCATCCCCTGAGGGAAAAGAACCTTACCCTATTGCTGACCACACCTATGTGTATGCCCCAACCCCCTCATGCGGTGGAGATTTAACTAGGCTGGAAGAGTGGGTTGGGGGCCAGATCCAGATCCACAGGGGCCAGATCCACGGAGCCAGATTCATGGGGGCCAGATCCACGGGGGCCAGATCCACTGATCGAGAGAGAGACCGAGAGCCGGGAGAGAGGCAGAGAGAGAGAGAATGAAGTAGGATGGGGGAGAAAGAAGCAAGAGGAGAATCAGAGGAGAATGGAGATGGACATGAAATAAACCGATCGAGCAACCAGTTTGGCCTTCTTCCTTCCTTCACCTGCCTCGTCGCCGCCTGCGCGCCCCTTTCTTTTTATTTTTATTTTTATACACATGGGGACCCCCCCAGTGCCTACACGGGGACCCCCCCAACCAGTACCTACACATGGACCCTCCACCCAGTGCCTGCCCCCTACCTGCGCTTCCACGGAGACCCCCCCGCCAAGAAACGGCCAGGCACTGCTTGCAATAAGCTGCAGCCTCTCGGTGCCTGGGTCCAAGTCCCTGCCCCATGACCCGAGTCCTTGAACCCACTCTTCATGCCACGCTTCCTCCACACTCTGGCCTGAAGGACTCGTGTGCTGGCCGTCCACTGCAGTGGGAAACGCCTGAACCTTAGCAGCGGCTGCGCCAGCCTAGGCGTCTGCTCGCTGCTGGTCTGCAAACGGTGGGAAGACCTCTGGGCATGACAAGGGCAGAGATGGGAAAAGCAGGGAGAGGCGACCGCCCGTGGCCAGTCAGGGAGGGGAGAGACGGGATGCCTGTGGTCAGTCAGGGCGGGGAGACGTGAGGCAGCTCCTGCTCTCCTGCTAATGCCAATCGGGGCGGGGTGGTGGGGTACAGGGGCCATTTCCTTGTCTCAGAAGTTCTCGGGTTTGCTTCTGGGTCAGGAGTGACTTCTGGCTGGTCTTTGGGGCTCATGCCCGTGCTGTGGCGCAAGCCCCCAGACCCCCAATACAGGTGCTCTTGGCTTCCTGGACAGTACTCAATATGTGTGTGTGTGGAGGGGGGACAGTGAGTGCCCTGCACACAGCAGCAAAAACAGCTGGACAGTCTGTCTGGGGGCCAGGTGGGTAATCTCGCCCAAGAAGCCCATGGGGCCGTGCCCCCAAGGACACGTGTCCCAGAGCAGCCCCCCGTGACTTATTTCCATAGGCCATAGCCTGGAGAAACTCCCTTGGGTGCACATAACACACAGCTCAATGACTCTCCCTAATCCAGGAAAGTGCTGGCTGGGGGGGCGGGGGTGTTATGTCCCTGTCCTCTGCTCAATATCCAGATTCCCGCCTGCCCTTCAGGGACACCCACAGTCTCCTGGGAGCACACACACAAACACACACACAGACCCCAGCACAACCCCTGCAAACAACAGCAAAGTAATAATAATAATAATAATTTTTAATTGAAAAAAATCAAGCTTGTCTGACAATGCTCATGTTCTCACACCAAAGAACTTCATGCAAGGGGGTTGCCTCGCATGTGGCAGACCTGGGTTTGATCCCTGGCACCACACAGGGTCCCTGGAGTCCTTCTAGGAGTGAACCCTGAGCACAGAACCAGTAGTAAGAGCCAAGCAGAGCCGTGTGTGACCCCAAGACAACAATAACAAAAGAATTTCCCAGTGGCAAAGGTGACCCTGTAGAAGCCGCTTGCTCAGGGCAGGAGGCTGAGGGGCTCCCGGGTAACAGCCCGCGAGAGGAGGTCACCCCAGTAGCCAGGGCCTGCTGGACAGAAATGACCACATGGCAGAATGTCCGCATGTCTCCCAGGCCTGCTACAGCGTCCGACCACACTCAGACCAGCTCCGGGCTCTGACGCAGCAGAGGGTAAACGGGCCAGGAAGTGTGTCACGTTCCATCGTGCAAAGCCACAAGCGAGAGCAGAACGCCGTGGCACTGGGAACAGATTACGAGCAGAGAAAACAAGCCGTCTGTACGCATCAGTGACACGGCCAGCTAACTCCAGCCGGCTGCAGTCACCACGAGGATCCTGGGGGCCACAGCGAGCGGATGCAACCACCGCACGGGAGGGATTAGCACAAGCCATTGCCCCTGGCGCTGCCAGGACAGATTCTGTGCACACGAGACAGGCATCAGACTCGCCACCAACATGGGGCAAACTCCACGCCCGTGTTGGCAGTTGGGGGGCCGTAGGGGCCCTCTCTCCACGTCCACTGGGCGGAGCCAGGAGCCGTCAGACAGCGGAACCTGGCAAGCACACCTGGAAGCCACAGCACTTGCTCCTCTGGCTGTCACCATTCAAGTCCACGGTGACAACAGTGAGACGGCTCCTTCCTCCCAAGGAGGCCCCTGCCCAGGCCCCAACGATGCTGTCTGCAATCAAGGACTGCCCACATGTGGAAGGGGGGCCTCACGAACAGTCCCACCACACATATGCACACACATGTGCAGACATGTCCACTTGAATGCACGCACACATGCAACACACTGCACACCAACAGGAACATATGCTCACATGTGGAAACACACAAGCTGGAGCAAATACACACATGCCCACACACACATATCTGCTCACATGCACACGTGCCCGTGTACGCATATACTCTCACCTTCACATACACACACATGCTCATACACATGTAAGCTCACACATACACACATGTACACATGTTCATACATGCACACATGCTCACACACACTCATACACATGCTCATATTCATACATGCACACATGCTATATTTGCTCACACACATGCAAGCAGGCAGATGATTTTAAGCAAATGAGTTGATACCCTGAGCAGATGAGCAACACTGGCAAGTGAGAAAGATGGCCTGTGGCTTCCGGCCCAGCCAGGCCGCCCTGCGCTCCCCCCACTCTCGAGCACCTGGGCCGGGAGCACTCTGGGGGAGCAGGGAGCGGGCAGGACCCAACCCTCCACAGCCATGTGCACGGAAGCCTGACAGAGGGCACCTGTCCAGGTCCTGGTGCGGGACACACACGAAGCTGCCCCCCTGGGGGCAGGTGCTGCCAGCTCTGTGTGTCTGGCCGGGATGCCCCTGATGGTGTCACCAGAACACAGGTCCCACATAACCAGGCACTCACGGGAGGCTCAGAATGCCCAGAGACAGGGGCAAGGTGCCCTCAGTTTACCTTCCCCATGCTGGGAAACAGGGGCCCTGCATGTGTGAGTTTACAAGTGTCTGTGTGAGTGTATGTATACATGCATAAATATATGCATGTCTGCATGTATGAGTGTATGTGTGTCTGCATGTGTCAGTGTACGCATCTGTATACGTGTACATGTATCTGTGTACATGTGTCTATGTGAGTGTACATGTGTGTGAGTATATGTATGTCTGTATGTGTGACTGTACATGTGTCTGCATGAGTGTACATGTGTCAGTATGTGTGAGTGGTCAGTACATGTGCCTGTATGTGTGACTGTACACATGTCTGTATGTAAGCGGTTGGTACGTATACCTGTATGTGTGAGTGTATGTATGTCTGTATGTGTGAGTATACATGTGTCTGTATGTGTGACTGTATGTCTGAATGTATGAGTATATGTGTGTCTATGTGAGCGTATGCATGATTGCATGTGTTGAGCAGTCAGTACATGTGTCTGTATGTGTGTACACATGCCTGTATGTAAGTGGTCAGTATGTGTATCTGTGTGAGTGTATATGTGTCTATGTGAGTGCTCATGTGCATGTGTGAGAGTATGTGTTTATGTGTGAGCATACGTATCTGCATATGTGAGTACACGTGTATGTGTGAGTATGTGTGTCTGCATGTATGGCTGTGCATGTGTATGTGTGAGAGTATGTGTGTCTGTATGTGAGTGTGTCTGTATGTGAGTGTACATGTGTATGTGAGTACGTGTCTGTGTAAGCGTATGTGTCTGCATATGTGAGTGTACACGTGTATGTGTGAGTATGTGTGTCTGCATGTGTGGCTGTGCATGTGTATGTGTGAGAGAACGTGTGTCTATATGTGTGTCTGTATGTGAGTGTACATGTGTATTGTGAGTGTATGTGTCTGCATGTATGAGTATACATGTGTATGTATGAGTATACATGTGTCTGTGAGTGCATGTGTCTACATATGTGAGCACACAAATGTATAGGTGAGTATATGTGTGTCCATATAAGCAAGTGGTGGGGTATGTGTTCTGTGTGCTGAGCTGTATGTGGAATATAAAATAACATAATATGATACTAACACCTAAGAACAGTAGAGATACGGGCCAGGAGGATCGCTCCATGGTTTGGAATCCTGCCTCATGTGCTGGGTGAGAAGGCAGTTGGGAGAGAGAAGGGACCACTAAGTCTACGATGATGGGAGGGGTCACTCTGGACGGGAGATGCATGCTGAAAGTAGACTAAGGTCCAAACGCGATGGCCTCTCAGCATCTGTATTTCAAACCATAATGCCCAAAAGGAGAGAGAGAATAAGAAGGAAGGTGCCTGCCACAGGGTCAGGGGGTGGGATGGGGTGGCGGAGGGATACTGAGGACATTGGTGATAGAAAATGCGACTGGTGAAGGGATAGGTGCTCTGTCATTGTATGGCTGAAACTTAATCATGAAAGGTTCTAACTGTGTCTCATGGGGGTTCAGTTTTTTAAAGTTTTTTTAAAAAAACAGGAAACCCATGGTTTAAAAAGGACCTGCCATACCACAGTTCAAGGGAGCTAACTTGAAGTTTTGCATTAGGAACTATTCTAAGAAGGGCTAAAGGCGACAGTCAGCACCCCGACTCAGATGCTCCATGAAAGTGATTTCCCTAGTATGATTTTTAGTGTTAGTGAATTTCTGAACCTTTCCTGACAATCGGGGATGCCAGGTTGTAAAGTTGAAAATCATGAACAGCACAGGAAGTCCAGCCCCAGGTTCTCGCTCTGTCTCCTGTTGAGTCCCTTGCCTTGGAAGACGGTCTTTACTAACATTAAAGAATCTCTTCTTCCCAAGTGGGAAAGCTCATGTCATCCTTTAATAAATTTTTAATGCATTTGATGAGTAATGAGTAGTTTCCCTTGTCTGATAAGCCATGCTTGAGTTTCTCTTTTGGAACCCACATTGCGGTACCTATTGTTCTCCTGCAGAGTGTTGTGGCTTAATAGAAACGCCCTCTGCGTGGGGCAGTCGTGGAATGAATGAATGACCAAGAGTTATATGAAGACTTTCAGATACAGCTTCTCTGACTGTTTAGCCAAATTGCCTCAGTATCCCCTATTTGATGGCCCCTGCAGTCTGTACCCTCTGTTTCTTTGGGGTCTACCTCCAATAGTAGCTCCCCATGCTTATTGACCCATGTTAAGCGGTTAATAAGACTAGAATGTTTGGGGGGTTTTCTTTGCTTTCTTTTTTGGCAGGATGGGGGAGGCCATACCTAGTGGTGCTCAGGGTTTACTCCTGGCTCTGTCTTCCAGGGTCACTCCTGGAGGGGCTCATAGGCCATGGGTGATGCCAAGTATCAAACCAGTGTCTGTTGATTTCAAGGCCAATACCCTACACACAGGGTATCACTCATCCAAGAATTTTCTTCTTAAGATATCCATCAGTTTGCTGAGAGATCCTGGGGATTGGATAATGACAGAGCAGATGATGGCCAATTTATCCAAACAAATTAATATTTTACCTGTCACATTTGATTTGTTAGGTGACCCCGGTGAGGCTAATGAAGATCAGGTCAGCACAGAGAGCTGGAGGTGGCCTTGGGCCGCTGGTCTTCTCAGAGGAACAGCCCAGCATACGGACTCCATCCCACCCCTCTCCAGGGCTGGAGAGATCCCGGGTCCCAGGATTTTTCTCTTGACCCTCAAAGCTGGGCCCAGATGTTCAAGATCCAAATTTTTCCTTTTTCCCACTGCAAAGATACCCCCAGATTCTCACTCAAGAGACCTGCCTCTTGGGACCTCCCAGTGTTCGCCGGGCGCTGCCGACAGCAGCTGCCCTGTCAGTGAGTCAGTGAGACCCTCCCCTTTGGCCCCATTTTCTCTAGGAGACTCTCGAGGTTCCCTGTCCATATTAGCAGCAGAGCCTGCTACAGAGAGGAAAGACATCCGGTCTGGATTTATGCGATAGCAATTAAAAATTCACGAAGCACAAATATATTTTACTAAAAAAGATCCAAGGGACCCTCTGCACCTAAAGACTTTGATTCCAGAGGCCTAACACATTCGGGCATTCAGCGCAGCTTCTTATAGCAATGCACTGGGACTGTGAACTGGGCTACAACTCCGTTCGGCCCGGGGGTGGATCTCTCCCCCCATCCTGTCTTCCTGCACAAAAAATGGCGGCAGCAGCCGCATCCACATGGCAGGCGCCATCTTCTAAGACTCCTAACCCAGAGGTATAAGATTTTTACGCTTGGGGCTCCTAGGGAATCATGGGAAGTGGGTGTAACTGGCACACCCTCGGCCCAGATAAATTCAGAGCTGCTGAGAGTGAAACGGACCCTCTGCGCCTAAAGACTTTGATTCCAGAGACTTCTTACAGCAATGCACTGGGACTGTGAGATGGGCTATGCAATTTCTGGCAGAATTTTCCCTGGACTTTATACAGAAATCCAAAACCACGCGGATGCGGACGCGTCCCTGTGACTTAACATCTATAATTGTCAGCAATGTGAAACGGTTCTTTTTTAACAGGTCTGACTTGGGGAGGAATCTCCAAATAATAACAGTGAGTTTTTGTTGAAATATTGACGGTTATTAAAGTAGCAGCCACTTCTCTGGACTGTGAACTAAGCAACAGCCCCATGCCTGCCGAGAAGAGGAAATATCCCTCTTTCCCGGTTGTTTCC
Organism: Sorex araneus; assembly: GCF_027595985.1. Taxonomy (NCBI): domain Eukaryota; kingdom Metazoa; phylum Chordata; class Mammalia; order Eulipotyphla; family Soricidae; genus Sorex; species Sorex araneus. Next base: position 450,212,141 of record NC_073302.1, read on the forward strand.
CATTTTCAGGGAGAAACGTGGCGTGGCATCCACCATACTATGAGGTGCGGGAAGGGGGGATGAGGGGGAAAAAAAGGAAAAGGAAAAAGGAAAAAAAAGAGCTATGTACTTGGAGCAGTGGGGCTACATATCTCTTCATTCTCAGCAATGGGAAACTAATTATCAAATGCTTCCTTGGTAGTAGGGCTGTCTTTCTTGGGGGGAAACTCCAACAACAATAGTGAGTTTTGTGTTGAAATATGGAATGTAATCAAGGTAAAGAGAAAATGAAGTGAAATTTATCAGTTATGCAGTTGGGGGTGGGGGGAGCAGGGGCGGGAGGTTTACTGGGGTTTTTGGTGGTGGAATATGGGCACTGGTGAAGGGATGGGTGTTTGAATATTGTATAACTGAGACATAAGCATGAGAATTTTGTAACTTTCCACATAGTGATTCAATAAAAATTTTTTAAAAAAACTAAAAAAGATTCAAGATGAGAGAAAGCAAATGTTTTGCATGTACTCGTGATAAAGTGTGATCGACCCATTTGCTGTAGGGCATTGGTCAAATAGAGCTAAGAGTTACTAAACTCTGAAGAGATGAAACACACAGAAACAAAAATTGTTTATTAAAACCTTGATTCCCTTCAGGTTTTCATTTTCATGATAGCTTTTTACTCTGCGGTGCTTACTAAGGTCTTCCTCCTGGGCTGTAGAGAGAGTGCAATCCCATGGCACCCCCCATGGCATGGCGGTGAGGCACTTGCCTTGCTCTGTGGCACCCCATATGTCCCCAAGTGCCACCAGGAGTAATTCCTGAGTGCAGAGCCAGGAGTAACCTCACTAACCCCAAGCATCACGTCGTGAGACCCCCAAAACAAAAACTTAGTAAAAATTTTTAAAAAATAAAAAATAAATCAAGTCTTTTTCCTATGAACCTCTCTGAATACTAGCTACTAGAATAATTCTGTAAACGCTTGAGCATCTTATAATACAAAGCACAACTGCAAAGAAGTTTGCTCCATGTTGTGACATGATTAGAACAAATCAGAGTCTGTAGGAGTTTCGTCCTTAGAAACTGACTTCTGGGAAAATGCTGATTACTATGAAAGGAGCAACTTTTTTTACTGCATCACCACAAATACACAGTTACAAAGTTATTAATGATGATAAAACTGACATAAAAAGAGTTATTTTGGTAGCACATATTTTCATTTACTAGACAGACAATTTAATAAGTTATTTGAGAAACCAGATGATTAGTCATTGCCCTTTGCTTCACCCATTCTTCCATTTCCAGTGAAAACTCCGAGGAAGATTTCCCTTTTCTTCTTTTTCTCCCTTTTTTTCTGCCAGTGATGCTGTCACCCTTTTCTTTTTCCTTCAGTCTGTATCAGGGATAGTTGTTTACAAATAAGCAATAAGACGTCTTTTTTCCTTTGTCTTCTTTTTTTCATTGAATCTCAGTGAGATACGCAGTTACAAAGTTGTTCATGACTGGGTTTCTGTCATACAATGTTCCATCACCTGTCCCTTCACCAGTGTACATTTCCCACCACCCATGTCCTCAGTTTCCTCCTGGACACCCCACCTGCCTCAATGGCAGCCACTGTTCTCTCTCTCTCTCTCTCTCTCTCTCTCTCTCTCTCTCTCTCTCTCTCTGTTTGTCTGTCTGTCTCTCTCTCACGTTACTCTGGCTAAAATGTGCAGGGAGGGCTGAAGGGCTGAAGTCATAGTACAGCAGGGAGGGCACTTGCCTTGCACATGGTCAACCCAGGTTCAATCCCCAGTGTCCCTTATGGTCCTCCAAATGCCACCAGAAGTAATTTCTGGGTACAGAGCCAGGAGTAACCCCTGAGCATCACCAGGTGTGACCCAGGTATCAAAATAATAATTAAACTAAATGTGCAGTGTGAGGGCACCACCTCTTTCCAGCTTCTGTGAGGGGCCCCAAGCATCCCTGAAGTACACACTAGTGGCAAGCATGACCACGGGCTTGTGCTGAGCCTAACCTAGACTGCCCTCGTGGCTGCATGAGGGAGAGAGAGCAGCCTGCTCAGATGCTGTGTTTATCTTGCCTAGGACTAAGTTTTTGTATCTAGCCTCATGAACACTGAAATTACTACCCACGCAGAGACCAAATTCCTTCTCCTGAGTGAAGGGAAGGTTCCGGGGAAAGGACACCAAGCGGAAAGAGGAAACTCTCTGGTGCACTGGTCTGGGAGCTACATTTCCCTAAGTTAATATTTGCGTTCTTGAGACATTCTCAACGACATTTTCCAATGTCAAGAGACTTTCTCCAAAGGCACGCACCCATATCTGCATGGCAGATTTTTCCATCGCCTTCCTTCTCCTGGAGATTCTTCTCCTGCAGTCTCGTCTCTTTCCTGCTGAGTGACTCACTAATTATATTGTAGGTGGGAGCAGTGGATCTCTCCGAAAGAAGCAGGTCTCCTGGGAGACTCACAGATTATGCTGAAGGTCACCTGACTCCTGGCTGGCTTGCCAAATGAGCCACAAAAATATACACGAGAATTAGAAAAATAAAATCTGAGATCATAAAACTTTAACTGTGAGAGAACTTTTTTCTATTTAGTCATCATTAAATTATTTTTAGTACGTAACTGACCAGAGCAACAAAAACTCATCACAACTGTAAGACAATTATTTGACAGTAACTTCTGTTTGTTAATGTGTCTCTCCATGGAATATACGAGAGTCCCCCTACTTATTTTATACATAATGCATGACCATCATTCTCTGCTAGAATGAAACAATGAGAGATCATTTCTATTTTTTTCAACACAGGCATTAAGAAAGCTCATTACATAAATAAATAAATACAAGTGGAAAAATTGTTTTGAAGGAGGCATTTCAATTCTTTGAACTCTTTCCAAGAAGTATAAAATGATATACCATTAATTTTTAATTGTCTACTAATGGGTACATCTGCCTTCCTTTCCGTTAAAAATAAGATAACACAAAGTGCTTGACTTGCCAAAGAAATTATTAGACAGTCATTAGAAACACTAGATTCCTCAATTTCTGTAAATTGTTCCCAAAAGACTTTACCAAGATCTCTGAGATGGATATGGAGGAGACATTTTAGTTGGTTCCTGAGAGGCTGAGGCAGATCCTGTTTAACCCAATATACCTAGGACACTGAGTAAAAATAAAATAGCATGAACTTTGATGGACCTTTGTTAACATATTTGAAAAAGTTTGAGCGAAAAACATTCTACCTAGATTGAAGGAGAAAAACGTGATGTCCTGGAGTCCCCTTGGGCAACCCTGGGCGTGGACTTCATGCTCCGACATGCCTCAACCCTCTGTAAGCAATCCCCTTGCCATGAAGACGAATCTAGATGTGAAGGCACGTGTTTTCTGGGCTGGCGTGGTAGCTCGATGGACTGAATGTATGGTTCGCACACAGGAAGCTCAGGTTCAGTCCCCTTCACGGCATGGCCCCCTGAGCACTGTCAGGAGTGACCCCAGAATACAAGAATCTAGAGCAGCCCCTGAGCACCACCAAATGAGGACCCAAAACCAAACAAAAAGTATGTTTTTGGGGCTGGAGCAATAGCACAGCTGGTAGGGCCTTGCACACAGCCGACCCGGGTTCGATTCCCAGCATCCCATAGGGTCCCCTGAGCACCACCAGGAGTAATTCCTGAGTGCAGAGCCAGGAGTAACCCCTGTGCGTCCCCGGGTGTGACCCAAAAAGAAAAGAAAAAAATAATTCTATTTTACGTGATTGCCACTAGGTGGACCTTTTCATTCTGCAAACGAAAGTCTGTTTGACTGCAGTGGGATGGTCCCTTAGAAGGGGGGGTCTTCTCTGCTCTCCCGGAGACCCTGCACGTGGACTCACAGAGCCGTGGCCGTGGCTGCTGCCTTCCCGGGCTCCATCTCCCTCACAGCTCACACCTCTGTGTTCTTCATTCCTTCTCTTTTTTCTAGAACTTTCTGAACTTCAGTGGCTGTGTTGTGAATTTTTCCCCTTGTCCCCGAATACAGCAGCTCTCCCTGCCGAGGGCGCGGGAGGCCGCAGCTGTGCTGCTGGGATGTTCCTGGTTTCCCTTCTGCTTCTCTCAGGCCCTGCTTTGCTCTCTGCTCATTTTCTCTGCCTGTCCCTTGCACCTCGTGACCGTGGCTTCCTGTTCTCCCTTGCACGGGAGGACAGGCAATCTGTCTGTGCTGTGTGTGCAGGGGCGGGGGGAGGGGGGCTCCCCAAGAGTCTCAGCGCTCTCCTTAACTCTTGTCTCTCCAGCAGGTCCCTCTCCCTCCCGCGATGGCTAGAAAGGGAGCTTGGCCCCACAGTCACAGCCCCACCTGGAGAGCCAGCTCTCTCTAGAGAAGCCACTTTGCGCTGCATGAGCTTTTAGGCACCCGGGGTTCTCAAGGCATTCCAGATCATTCTGTAGGTCCTGGAATGTGGTTATCTAGGTGTTGACCAACTTTGGGGGCTCACCATTTGAGAGCAAATGCTCAAAAGGCAAACGTTAGTGAAATAAAAATTAAGAGTTTACCCTGGGGCTAGCGATCTGAAAAGTTAGCAGATTGGTGTCCTAAAAGCAAAACCATGAGGTTAGGGGCTTATATCAGGCAGTTAAAAGGTTAAGGCCAATAAACTTGTACAAGTTTATAAGCTTAACATCTGCAGTTAAAAACAACCATCTTCTAAAATAAAATAATTAAAATTTCTGATGTTGGAAGGACCCCTTTGTCTCAAGACTATGATGAAAGGCAAAGGGAAAACAGCCCTTGAAAACTCCATTATCCTCATTCTTTTCTCCAGGGTCTTCATCTAAATCGATTCATAATATTGAGGGAGAAGGAAGCAATAATAGTTACACGTAAACAGTTATGAATAGTGTTTCTTATAATTCCCATGTACCTAATTCTCTATAAACCCAACTTTTACTTTCTCCCTTTTAGACAATGAGATCCTTATGAGAAAATAGACCCTACATTGTTGCAACTTGATCAGATTTAGTGAGCATTCCTTCCTTCTTGGAACAATGTAAGGACTTTCATTTTTCACTGATCAGATTAAATGAGAAACAGAAGTAACAAGTTCATTTTGAAAGGACTGTAGTGCCCCGCCGTGCAAAGAGGAGAGAAGGAGCCTGGTGCAGTTGGAAGGACCCTCTGAGGCCCCAGGGGTGGGTTTTTGTCTTCAGCTCAGGGCGATCAGCTGCGTTTGCACCATGTGAACTGATTGATAAAGACTATAGTGCTGCCCCTCTAATCCGTCCTTTGCAAACATGTTTCAATCCAAACAACCCAATATATTTGCTTTCTTCCTCAAAATACCCACTTGAGTTCACTTATTTAATCTATCCCTCCAACCTGATTTTCTTGGCAATCCCCATGCAGTCTCGTTACCCTGGTATCTGTGTGTTTTGACCGACAGCGTTGGTCACCTTGAAGAATGAAGTCATTTTTGTCTACGAGGAACTAGACTGGGTCCTTATAGAACTGAAAAAACATTCCATCATATTACAGGGAATGAGAACCCTCCTTAAGAAGATAAACTCTATATTCAGATTTTCCCTTAAAATTTCCTAATTCTCCTTCACTCACTCTAACTCAATTGTATATCTAAAATGCATTAGCATATAATTATTCACACCATTACTTTTTTAACTTATATCTGTAAAAATAATTTTACCAACTTATTGATTTACAGTTTTGTGGAACTTCAGGAGTCTAGCTTTATTCATTTATACGTATGTTTTTTTAAAGACCCCATTCATAAGAGGGACAAAATAAGGGACTGGAGTGATAGCACAGCAGGTAGGGCATTTGCCTTTCACGCGGCCGACCCGGGTTTGATTCCCAGCATCATATAGGGTCCCCTGAGCACCACCAGGGTTAATTCCCGAGTGCAGAGCCAAGAGTGATCCCTGTGCATCACTGGGTGTGACCCCAGAAAAAAAAGCAAAAAAAAAAAAAGTAGGGACAAAATAAAATGTAGTAAGAGAGCAGTAAATGGTTAGAGTCATCAGAATTGGAGATTTTGCTTACGGAATTGCACCCACATGGGGGTGGGGCTGGAAGGAGCTCTCGGGTTCTGGTGGAGGGAAGCAGGGTCTCTGCGGCAAGAGTGTGTTGGAATTACGCCTGCACAAAAGCTACAATGAACGGTTTGTAAATCCTGGTGCCGCAATAATAAATAAGTGAACATCCAAATTTGTTTAAGTTCAAGGTCAGAGCTCACTCTCCAAGCCTGTGTGTCCGTGAACTTGGGTCTTGCTTGCTTGTCCCTGCGTCTTTACCTGCTTATTTCCAGACTTTCGAACAAGTGCTTCTCTATCTCTCTCCTCTCACATTTCCTAAATGAATTTCAGTGAAAACTATCTTGCTTCACATAAAAAAACACGGAAGGTCAGACTGGGATGTTCTGTCTCAGGCCATTTGAGCTGCATCCGTGGGTCTCGGATCCTGAGGGTCAGTGCTCTTGAGACCAGGTCAGGCAATCAGCCTCCTCCCGGGTCCTTCCAAAGGGCTGCTGCTGACTCTTCCCCAAAGATTAGAGAAGTCCTTGGGCGTAAGTCCCAGAGGCGTCCTCACAGGGCCTGCTGTGCCCGCCCCTCCCCTCCACCCACAGCTGACTCAGCATCGGAGCAGGAGAGCATTTCTCAGGGATGAGCGACAGGACAAAAAAGGGGGCAGAGAAGTTGTAAGAAGTACAGGGGCTGATGGAGAAATAGTGCTGGAGAAACAATCAACACGGGTTCAGTTCCCAGCACCCTATATGGTCCCTCAAGCCCTGCCAGGTGTGATCCCTGAACATAGAAAAAAAGAGTACTCCCTGAGCACTGCCAAGGCCAAAGGCAAAAAAAAAAGTGCGTATGTGAGAAGCAAGCTGGAGTCTCCAAAGCTTGCTCTCGTGCAGTCTAACCTTAAAGAAATAAGATGACAGAAGCTTCGTGAGGATAAGCCTAGTGGGAAGGCCAGACAGGGGCTGGCTTAGGGGGCAGAAGGCTCAGGGGGGATTCTTCCTTCAGCTTTTCAATCATCTACTTTAAACTGCTCTTTGACTAGAGAATAGCGAAACATGTGAGGGTTCTGACTGAGGAGCCCTCCCCAGCCTCGTCTGCAGGCTCCGACTCCCTCCACGAAGCTGCCAGTGTCGTGGGCCTGGGAAACAATCTGACACACATGTAAGCAAACACACACAGTCATATACACAGGTGTCTTTGCCCACGTTGCAAAGGACATATATGATCTGGGATGCCTCGCAGTGCTTGGGCGGCTCAGATGGGCTTCTGAGAGAGTCGTCAGTTAGAGGACAGATGCTCGTACGCTGCAGAGGTCACCCGGGCCCAGGTGTGCTGGTGTCCATGCTGTGACGCTTGTCTTTCCATGGGAGCCTCGCCTCGAAGTGCTCGGGGCCCTGAGCCTCTCCGCGGGGTTAGAGGAAGCAAGGGGCAGTCTGTGCTGGGAGCAGGTGGGCACAGGGCCAGGTATCAATCTCAGGCTTCCGGCATCCTGGGCATGGTCTCTACCTACCTGAACCATCTCCATAGTACCCCAGTATTATTATTTCCCTAGTACCCCAGAATTATTATCTCCTAGCACCCCAGTATTATTATCCCCCTAGTATCCCACTATTATTATCCCCCTAGTATACAGATTCCACCAAGTAACAACAATCAAGGAAGAATGCCTGGATTTCTCCCCAGAAACAGTCCATTTGCTCAAGGGGCTCTGAGGTGACACCCTGGCACCCATCAGTCTGGGACCTAGAGCTTCCTGGCAGCCAACTTTAATGCCAGTTACCACTTGCTAGTTAATCACCCGACTGAAGAATTCCTACTCCTTCAGCTACGTGTGATATTTGAAATGATTCCCAAGGCAGAGTTAGTACAGGGATAAAGGATTTTCTCAGCAGGCAGCTGACCAAGGTTCAAATCCCAGAACCACATACGGCCCCCCTGGGTACCACCAGGAGTGATCTCTCGGCATAGCCAGAAGTAAGCCCTGAGCAGCACCAGGTGTGGCCCAAAACAAACCAAACTTACTTTCTGGTCACGTATCCACACGTATCCTAAAGGGTCATTCGTGCAGCTAGCTTCAGGCACAGCTGGAAACACACTCGAACCCCTTCCCAGCTCTTGCTCTGACCTCTAGCTCCACGTTCCTTTTCTGCTAACTGGAATGTTTCAGTCCTGTTGTGGAGAGCTTTGGGCATGGGTCCACTCCTAGGCCAATCAATCACCGTGGTCTGGGGGATGGTCTGTCGGAACTAAGTTGGGCACCCAACCAGAAAAGGAGGGAAAAGCAGATTCCCCACAGAAAGAACAGCCTGTTCCCATGAGACTCACCTAAAATGAGTGGCTACTTCTCAAAACACAGTTCCCCTGGATGGAGGTTCTGGGGTGTGAGTCCTCAGTAAGCACAAGTGGGAGAAGCCGCAAAAGCCTCCCGATAGTCGGAAGATGGCTCGGAAGCGTCTCTGTGGGAATGAGTCCAGCCCCACTTTGAGAATCCTGCCCTCTTCCATTTTCACCCAGGTATGTCCCACGAGTTCAGTGTCCATGGAATGTCATTGGCCCAAATAACCCCTGCTTGTGGGCTGGAGCAGATAACTTATGCCACTTCTTTATAGATTCATCCAACAGATATTTAGAGGCTCTCCCTCAATACAAAATAACATAATATGAGACTGAAACCCACGGACAGTAGAGACAAGGGCCAGGAATATTGCCCCATAGTTGGAAGCCTGTCTCATGAGCTGGAGGAGAAAGCAGCTAGAATAGAGCAGGGATCACTAAGTCAGTGATGGTTGGAGGGATCGCTCGGGATGGGAGATGTGTGCTGAAAGTAGATGAAGGACCAAACATGATGGCCTCTCAGTATCTGTATTGCAAACCATTATGCCCAAAAGCAGAGAGAGTATTGTCTGCCATGGAGACAGGGGGAGGGTTGAGATGGGGGCGGATACTGGGGACATTAGTGGTGGAGAATCTGCACTGGTCGGGTGATGGGTGTTTGATCATTGTATGATTGAAACTCAAACATGAAAGCTTGTAACTGTATATCATGGTGATTCAATTAAAAATAATAATAATGATAATACTGTTATTATTATTATTATTAACAGTAACAATAAGTCTCACAATGAGAGATGTTACTGGTGCCCGCTCAAACAAATCAAAGAGCAACAGGATGACAGTGACAGTGACAATAATAATAATAATAATAATAATAATAATAATAATAATAATAATAATAAAAGAAGCTCTCCCTGAACTTTCTCTAATACTGCTCTCACACAGACAAGAGTGTGGTCTGCCATTGCAATTCAGCACTGACTTCCAGGTTTATATTTACAGGCCAAATTCCCCAAACACCAGACTAACATCTCCGACTGTCTAAAATTGAAGTCCTATCCCTTCCACGTTCTTTCTTGCTTCAAGAATTAGCTAAAAACTTTGGAAGTCATCCTTTGCTCCTCCTCCTTTTTACTTTTCTTACAACTGATGTCCCCGTTAGGGAACCTTGTAAGCTCTGCTTTCCTGTGTGCTCTGAGTCCAAGCATCGCTTCCTCCCCCACGGCCCCTACTCTGGCCGAAGGTCACCAGGACCGACCTGGAGGTTCCACAGCTGCGCTTGGCTCTTCGCCCGCTATGCCTGTCTCTGTGCTGACTTCCTCCCCCACCCCCCACAGTCACAGTCAGGAGGAACTGAAGAGAGGCATCCAGTTCTGGCTTTTTTTTTTTAATTTATTTATTTTTTAATTAGTGAGTCACAGTGAGGGTTACAGTTACAGATTCACTCATTTTCCTGCTTCTTTTTCCCTCATGCAATGTTTAAGAGCCCATCCCTCCACCAGTGTCCATTCTCCACCACCCATGAACCCAGTATCCCTCCCACGCCCCAGTCCCATCCCCCCCACCCCACCCCACCTCTGTAGCGGGGCATTCCAATTTGATGTCTCTCTTTCCTTTTGGGTGTTGTGGTTCCAAATAAGGGTATTGAGTGGTCATCCTGTTCAGTCTCTATGGTTCTGGCTTTCTTGAAGAGAGGGGAGCCCCATTTTTCCAGGTGCTAGGCTCTCAGAGCCTTGGGTGGGCCATCTGTCCTGCCCCTGACGAAAGACCACATGCAACCACAGGTATGTGGTCACTCCTGGGAACGCCAACCCTGCTGGCCAAAGACTATCCCGACCCTGCCCTGACTCTCCGTTCCACTAAGGCTGGCCACACGCCCTCCACAGTCACCTTCATGACTGTCCTGTTGCATGTCCTCTTCTCGACGAAGTTTGATGACAGACCCTCTGAATGCAGGCTGGGAAGAGCACTCACTGCCAAGTTAAAATGTCCAAAAATGCTTATTGAATGATTACAAACAAATAAAAATAACATCATATATATACACCTATGTGTATTATGAATGTTGGTAGGAAAAATGGCTTTCTGAAAATTTGATAGTTTTCCTACAGAAAATAAATAATGTTGAAAATTAATTTTGGGTTTGGAGTGATAGCACAATGGGTAGGGCGTTTGCCTTGCACAAGGTTCAATTTCCAGCATCCTATATGGTCCCCCGAGCACCACCAGGAGTAATTCCTGAGTGAAGACCCAGGAATAACCCCTGAGCATTGCTGAGTGACCAAATAAATAAATAAAAGAAAATTAATTTTGTTTCTCTGGTTTGGGGGCACATGTGCAAGTGTCCAGGGGCTACTCCCACCTTGATGCTGGGGAGGACATTCCTGGCAATGCTCTGTATCTCCTCCGACATGAAAGTATGCACTCTGGCCTTTGAGCCAGCCCCATGTTCCAAAATTAGGTAGTAAGTTTAAATAAATAAGATAGATCATGAGTGTTATGACTTAGGACCAAGAGAATATTTTTTTTAAATGGGAATAGGAAGAGTAAAAAAGAAGCAACTATAAAGGTCTAGGGGGGAAAGTTTATGAAGTTTAGGGGTCAGAGAGATAACCGGATTGAGCTGGAAATCACGCTTTGCGTGCGAGTTTGATCCCCAGCACCACAGACGGTCCCGTCACTGCCAGGGGCAACCACTGAGCACTGCCAGGCATGGCCCAAAGACAAAACACAAACTTGAAATATGAAAGTGGGGATGGGTTCTCGAACATTGTATGAGGGAAACACAGGCACAAAATGTGTAAATCTGGGGCTGGAGCGATAGCACAGTGGGTAGGGCATTTGCCTTGCATGCGGCCGACCCGGGTTCGATCCCCGGCATCCCATATGGTCCCCCAAGCACTGCCAGGAGTAATTCCTGAGTGCAGAGCCAGGAGTAACCCCTGAGCATCACTGGGTGTGACCCAAAAAGCAAAAAAAAAAAATTGTGTAAATCTGTAATTGTACCCTAACAGTGATTCACTAATTTAAAAAATTAATTAATTAAAAACTTTTTTAAAAAAGAAATTTGTTTAGCCAGGTACACACGCCTTTCTTTCTAATTATTGTGTTAATGTATTTTAGCTATAAAATCAGAGGGAAGAGTCTGGCTGAAAAGGACTTGATATGCACTCATAGGAATATTTCTTTTTCATTCAAATTTTATTAAATTTCTTGAATAGAGACAGTGTTCTCTTTTTTTGTTATTTTAAGCATCATGATTGATAAGCTTGTTAATGATAGGGTTTGTGCATACAACATTCTAACACCACCACAAAGTGTCCGCTTCCTGCAAATATAAATTTTGAAAATATTTTAATATATGGGACCAGGAAGCTGACCCAAAGGGCTAGAGCACCTTTTTTGCATGCAAGAGGCCTGGGTTTTGTCCCCAACACTTCATGATCCTCTGAGCACTTCCAGGAATGGTCACACACACAAAAACATTTCAAGAGACAACACTCAAGGTTAGGAACCCTCCTAGAAACAGATTGAAATGGAGGAAGAGGGCAAATGGGAGAGGGAAACAACATAGACCAGAGGAAAGTACATACTGGCACCTACTGGGGAAAATGGACAACCGTGATGTGTTCTCCTACTCCAGAAGAGAGTAAGCAAAGGTGGCCCTGTTTCAACTAGTTGCAATTCATTGCTATATGCTTCTCTATATGGTTCTTTGGTTCTATAATTCCCAGAACCTCTGTGGAATTTGAAGCAATAGGACTTGAAACATCTCAAGGGTATTGTCCTGCAAGGAAGTACAAATGAGGTACTGGGGAGGTTGTACAACAGGTAGGGCGCTTGCCTTGAGTGCAGCCAACCAGAGTTCAACCCCCGGCACGCCCCCCGCCCCCCCAGCCCACGGGGAGTGATTCCTGAGTGCAGCGCCAGGAGGAACCCTTGAGCATTGTGAGGTGTAGCCCAAAAACAAAACCCCAAAAAAAAAGTGTAAGTGAAATTTGTATTGCAGGAAGTGTCTCTCTCCCTGCCCTTTCATAGCTCTTTGTTTGGATGTGCTTTTCTGGGAAGTTTCGTGATGGATTCTGGGAGCTGATAAACCAGGGGGCAGGGGAATTTCCAGATTGAGCAACAGCTTTGAAAACCCTCACATTGCATCAGCAAAACCTGTCAACAGCAGCTGAACCTGGCTCAGCCCCGGAAGCCGAGACACAGTCCCCTCCGATGCCTCCTGCTGTCGCTCAGGAAACCCCCGCCCTTGGGTCCCTGCCCTGTCCCCACCAGCAGCGGAGGGCGGAGCTCTGGGAAGGCCCTGGTGGAGGGGGGCTGTCGCCAGGGTCTCACCCCCTCCACCTCTGCTCCATCAGATCCCAGATCTGCTCAGCTCTGGGAGGACAAAGCTCTGATGACTGCAACTTCAAAAAAGAGTGAGAGGGGGCTGGAGCGATAGCACAGCAAGGAGGGCATTTGCCTTGCACGCGGCCAACCCAGGTTCGATTCCCAGCATCTCATATGGTCCCCTGAGCACCGCCAGGGTGATTCCTGAGTGCAGAGCCAGGAGTAACCCCTGAGTATCACCAGGTGTGACCTAAAAAGAAAAACACTATAAAAGAGTGAGAGGGCCGGAGCCATAGTCCAGCGGAGAGGGCTGACCCTGGTTCAATCCCCAGCATCCCATATGGCCCCCCAAGCACCCCCAGGAGTAATTCCTGAATACAGAGCCAGGAGTAAACCCTGAGCATCGCTGGGTGTGACCCAAAAAGCAAAAATAAATAAATAAATAAATAAATATGAGTAAGAAGGGCTGGAGAGAGCGTGGAAGGGGCTAAGGCTCTGCCTCACACACAGCCCCGGCGCCTCACATGGGCTCCGGAGCACTGTCAGGAGTGATCCCTGAGCACAGAGGCAGCAGCAAGCCCTGAGCACCGTGGGGTGTGACCCAGAAACCTCAAGAGTGGATCTCAAACCCAAAAAAGTACATGACAGCATTTCAATGATCAAGTTATGAAACCTGGACTCTGACCGCCTGAGAAAGGCCGGAATGAGCTGACAAACAGTTAAAAGCAGAGATTGGAAAAAGAAAGGGGGGGAGAACCATTTCCTGTTTATACTCTGGTTTTAAATCCTTCAATAAATGTAAACTCGTTCAGGATTATTTGCCTAAGTCTAAGCAGGAATCATGAGTCATTCCATCTGTAGATAATGGGTTTTTTTACCACCAGATTGAATTATGCAAATAGGCCAAAAGCTGCTGGCCAAAAAAAAATAACCAAATAAAAAAGAAAACAGGGATGGGGGGAGCAAGGAGGGGCAGAGCTCAGCTTTCCAGCCGGAAAAGAAAGCCAAAAGGATTCCGAAGCCTCTGAGGTCATCACAGGGTGAGCAGGAGGAGGCAAGGACAGAGGAGATGGGAGGTTGGAGGAGACTCAGAGAGGGGGGTGTTGTCCTTCCTCAGAAACTAGGGGGAAATGCAGGGGGAGGGGAAAGAGAAGCTGCCAGAAGGTCCATTAAAAAAATCATCTCAAGCACCAACAGCAAAAACCAGAAGAAACTTTTAAAAAACACCAAGTTGACATTTCTTTACCAAAATATTTTTTAAAGATTTTTTAATTATAAAAAATTTTGAAAAAACTAAACAACCTCTCTCTCACCTGGCCAAACCCAGTGCACAGAAATGAAAAGTAGAGAAGAAAGAAGGATAAAAGGGGTCTCGGCCCCTGGGCCCTACCACCCCACGGCCTTTGGGAGTCTGGTCCAAGTTCACAGCAAGTTCATTCAAAGAAGCCACAGGTTTTGATCTGAGGGACTCAGAGCTGAGCCTTCCCGGGGGGCCACACCCAGTTGGGACTGAGCCCCCCAACCCCACCCACCCCCTGTGCACCTGGCGCTTGGGAAAGGCCCCTTCGGAGGGGCTGATTTGGCCTCTCTCATTCATCAGCTGCAGGCAGAGGGCGCGGCCGGAGCAGCAGGGAGACAGCTGCCAGCGCTGTTCCACAAAGGGTCTGGGAGGGAAGGGCTGGGTGCTCCGGCTCCAGTGCCCAAGGCTCTCACCCAGCACTGCAAAATCCAATCAAGAATGTAGAAGAGAAGAAGGAAATGCTTCTGCGTGCTGAAAGTAAACTGTGGAGCAAGCGTGATGGCCGTTTACTAGCTGTACTGCAAACCATAGCACCCAAAAGGAGAGAGAGTTAAAGGGAAGGTGCCTGCCACAGAGGCAGGGGGGCGGGGGAATGGGATGGGGGTGGTGGGAGGGATTCTGGGAACACTGGTGCTGGAGGATGGGCACTGGCGGAGGGATGGGTATTCGATCATTGTATGACTGAAACTTGATCACAAAAGTTGTAAGTCTGTAAATATATATAGAGAGAGTAAACATTTTCTTCATCACTGTATCACTTGGAGTCCCGTTGATCTTCGATTTGCTTGAGCGGGCACCAGTAACGTCTCCATTTGTCCCTGTCTCGAGCTAGTGCAGCCCAATGATATCTGCTTACTCCAGGAACAGGAAGAGCCTCAAATCGTTCATTCAGCGATTTGACGAAGAAATCTGACCATTTAGTTGGTGGGCGGCCACGAGGTCTTCTGACATCCCATAAAATCCAGTTGGTAACAGCTCTAGTCCAGCAGTCGTCTCTGAATCGCATTACATGACCGGCCCATCTGATTTTTGACGCCTTGGCAAATGAGACAGCATCCCTGATTTTTGACCATCGACGGAGGTCAGAAATCCGGATTCCTTCTCTCACTTGAGTGAGACATGATATTCCCAGAATAGCTCTTTCGATTCCTCTTTGGGATACCCTAATAGCATTCTCATCCTGTTTGCGTAGGGCCCAGGTCTCTGAGGCATATGTTAGTGCAGGAAGGATGGTGGAGTCTAAAAGATGTGCCCGGAGTCGGAGGTCCTTCGTCCTCTTAACCACTTCTTCAATGCTCTTAAATGCATTCCACGCTGCTCTCTTCCTCCTGCGAAGTTCTGGCACCAAGTCATTCCTCATGTTGATTTCTCGACCCAGGTACACATATCTGCTGCATTTGGAGATGTTCGTTCCATTGAGAGCAAATGGAGCTTCAGGGACGAGTTCGTTTTTCATGAACATCGTCTTGTTGAGATTCAGCTGCAATCCGACCTTTCCACACTCGTGGCCAAAGTCGGCCAGGATTTGTGCAGCTTGGCTAATGTTTGGCGTTATGAGAATGATGTCATCAGCGAAGCGGAGGTGGTGTAATTGCCGACCATCTATCTTCACTCCCATTCCTTCCCATTCCAGTCATCGCATGATGTTCTCAAGGGCGGCACTGAAGAGTTTCAGTGAAATGGTATCACCGTACTGCACCCCTCTCTTCACATCAATGATCAATTCCTTGTGGAATGGTGAGATCCTGGTGGTGAATCCACAATACAGATCACAGAGGATTTTGATATACTGAGTTTGAACGCCCTGTTTGGCCAGGGCTTCGATGACCGCTTCAGTCTCAACAGAATCGAAGGCCTTCTGTAAGTCGATGAACGTTAGACAGAGCGGCATCCTGAACTCTCACGAAACTTCAATGAGTTTGGTCACTGTGTGGATATGGTCTATCATGCTGAATCCCCTTCAGAACCCGGCTTGCTCGCATGGTTGTCCTTTGTCTAGTGTTCTGCCTATTCTATTCAGGATGACAAGAGTGAACAACTTGTAGACGACAGACAGCAGGCAGGTTGGGCAATAGTTGCCGATGTCGTGGATGTCTCCCTTCTTGTACAGCAGAATGGTCCTACTGGCTTTCCACTGGGACGGAACCTTGCATTCAGACAGGTAGTGTGTGAAGAGTCAGGCCAGTGTATTGATGAGTACTGGTGGCAGATTCTTCAGGTGTTCGGGTCTGACCTTGTCCGGACCAGGTGCTGTACATGTCTTTACCAATGAAATGGCGTGTTGGATTTCAGAAGGGAGAACGTTGGGAACGATATATGCATCCTGCGGAATTTGGTATGTGGGAAGGTGGACATGGCTGTCAAAGAGATCCGAGTAGAAGTCGTGAATAATCCTCTCCATTGCCTCTCCATTATTCACGACTTATTTTCTTTATAAAAAAGAAAAAATAATATTGATAATATTGATGATAATAATAATATTGATCTCATTGCCCCCTTGAAAGATTAAAAGGTAAACATGTTTTAAAAAATGGCAACCGGGGGGCTATTGCACAGCAGGTACGCTGTTTGCATTGCACTCAGCCAACCCAGGTTCGATTCCCAGCATCCCATATGGTCCCCTGAGCACTGCCAGGGGTAATTCCTGAGTGCAGGGCCAGGAGCAATCCCTGTGCATCGCCGGGTGTGGCCCAAAAAGCAAAAAGAAAAAAAAAGCAATCTTTCTCAAAAAAGGCTTTCATTTGCTTATGGAGCAAATCTTATATTACTATTTCCCACAGGTTGCGACACAAACATAGGCCCAGCCTGCCCCAGAACCCACAAAGAAGCAGAGGGTGTGGACGGAGACACAGAGGTACCCCCCATCTACCCACCAGGCGTGGTGGCACCACCTGTCCAGTGGTGACAAGTCCCCCCACATCCGGTGGGTGGGTGGGTGTGGCCATACAGACCCCCACCTTTGCACCCAGGGGACTCCTGACTAGGAGCAATAAGGTTTCCGCTGGTCCCTCCCCCACACCCCCCCCATCCCAGAGAGGGCAGTGCCGGTAGGGGCTCGCTCTTCAAGGCCGTGTTCGCCTTCACCCTTGTCCTGCCGGCTTGTCACTCTGCACCTCTGCGTGCTGCCTCCAGGCTGGCGAAGTCTGTGTTGAACACTTCTCCCTTGGTCTCCCTTCATGGCTCTCTAAGTGAGTTCCAATAAAGCTATTTTGCTTTAAGACATAATGATAATAAAAACCCACTCAGACATAATAATAACAAAAGCCCACTCAGAGCTGGGTGGGCTGCCCCGAGGGAAAGAGGAAGGGCAGTGTGGACAGCCGGGGTCCCAACCCAGGGGCCACAGCCTGTCCAGGAGGAGCGTTGCTCAGCGGCCAGGTTCTTGACACAGCGGGCAGGAAAGCTTCCTCCTGGGGGTTTTTTGTCGCTGA
The DNA here is from genome assembly GCF_027595985.1 of Sorex araneus. Lineage (NCBI taxonomy): Eukaryota > Metazoa > Chordata > Mammalia > Eulipotyphla > Soricidae > Sorex > Sorex araneus. Next base: position 450,229,527 of record NC_073302.1, read on the forward strand.
AGATGTGTAGGGAGACGGGAACAGAGAGGCTGGAGACACAGGAGAAGACACTGGGAGCCGGGGGGCTCTGAAGTTGTTGGGGTGCAAATACCCAGGAAGCCCACCCCAGGTCTGGTCACACACTCAAGCCATGTCCCTCAGCATCACATGAGCCCCTCGGCCCTCCCTCCCTCCCCTCAGCCTGACCCCTCAGGACACCCCCACCCGCCCCCCACATGCTGCCTCAGAAGCCCCCCCTCTCCCCACAGGACTCCCCAGGAAATCTCCCTAGAGTCCACGACTTCCTCGAACCCAGAAGGTAAGGCGGGGGACAGGCTCAGGGGCCTGGAGTGTTCGTCTCGGCCTTGATCAGAGACCGAGACCAGATTACGGGATCTCCAGAGCCTGGAGACAGCGTGGCCGAAGGGCGAAGGGTGGGCGGGAGAACCCTGGAGAGCAGGGTCCGCCCACGTCTCGGTTATCATCGCTTGCTCTGAAGTTTGCTTTGCCGAAGCTCCCAGTTCCTCCCTCGGGGGGGGGGGGGGGGGTGGACTCAGTCCTCTCTGCTGAATCCCTGTTGCAGGGACGCTGTCCCCAACTGCCCACAGGCAGGGACAAACGTCCTTGAGGAGCCAGGGCGGTGAGAGCCACACTCAGGACAAGCAGAAGCAGGAGCCCGTGTTTCAGAGGATTCGTCTCTTAGACGCCTGCCCCTGGGCCACTGTGACTGGCCCTGCTCTGGGGGTCTGTGTGGACACCCCCAACCTGACTTCTTCCAAAGCGCCTACATTTGCATGCGCCTGTTCAGCAAACATGGGGAACCCTCCATTGCTGGGGTAAAGTGAAAGCTGGAGTTCCGGGGGCTCTAAATTCCTCTGGGATTTTATTCCTGGCCCCGAGGGACATGACTCAAAGGACCGGGTGCACACGTTGCTCGTCGGAGCCAGGTTAGACCCCTGGTGCCATGGAGAAAGACCCAGGCTCGCTGCAGGGTGGGGCTCAAAAAGGCAAAAGCAAACACAATTGATCATCCAATTCCCTCTTCACTGGGAGCTGGGGGCTGCCGGGGGCTCGGCCCACGTTTTCCTCACCTCAGGATTCTAGGAAATGCGGAGACGCTTCCTTGGACTTTGGGAGGCTCCAAGGGCCTCATCTCCGCTTCCGGTTTGCTCTGCCACCACATCCGGCTGCTCCATCTCCACCCACCGGGGCAAGGTCCAGCCGCCCCTCACCCCTCGGCAGCATCCACGCTTCTCTCTGGAAGAGGAAGTCACTCAGAAGCACCCGTGTCATCTGCAGCGCCCCCCTGGTCACGCCTCTGCACACAAACCTCTTCCCCCAGAGCTTCGCTCCCCGGGAAGGCCCACCTCTCTCCTCCAGCGCCTGCCGCCCCTGCACTGCGGACCCCTGCTCCAGGGCACCGCAGCCCTCCACAAAGCACCAGCAGTCTAACGCTCTTATCTCTGTGGGCTGTTCAGCCTCCACTAAGACTACTCAGCTCAGCTCAGCCCGGTGGCATGGACAACGCAGGGGCCGTTGTTTCACTCCGACTTTATTCACAAACACGGGCACAGAGAAATGAGTCAGAAAGAGAGAGACAGACATAGAAAGATTGCACTCATCTGTGGAGCATAAAATAATAGACTATAAGACTAACACCCAAGAATAGTAGAAATAAGTACCAGGAGGTTGTCTCCATGGATTGGAGGCTGGTCTCTCATTCTGGGCAACTCAGAGAAGGGAACACCAAGTAAAATGTGGTCGGAGGTCATGCAGGGGAAGGGTGATGCGTGCCGAATATAGACTAGAGACTGAACACAATGGCCACTCAACACCTTTATTGCAAACCACAACACCTAATCAGAGAGAGAGAACGAAAGGGAATACCCTGCCATAGTGGCAGTGTGGGGGGGGGGGGGGGGTAGACGGGACTGGGGAGGGCGGGAGAGATGCTGGGTTTACTGGTGGTGGAGAATGGGCACTGGTGAAGGGATGGGTTCTCGAACTTTGTATGGGGGAAACATGAGCACAAAAATGTATAAATCTGTAACTGTACCCTCACGTTGATTCACTAATTAAAAATAAATAATTTATTTTTAAAAAAACAACACTGGCACAGAGAGGTTTGACCCACCGCCCGTGGTTTCCTCAGCCCTGACCGATGCTCTGAGCAGACCTCGTGGCCTGCAATCACACAGTTTCCTTCCGGATCTCTCGGGAGGAGGCCAGGCAGCGCCCCAGGGAGACAGAGCCATCCTCGGGGGCCAGAAGGCCACTGGCTTCAGCAGCTCAGCTCTCCAGAAGCTTCCACTGGTGGGTCAAGATAGACTCTGAGCGTTTACCGAGACATGCAGCCCGGCTCTTCCCTGCAGGCTGCTCAGGGGTGAAGCCTCCTGCCGAGAGAGGCCTTCCTGAAAGCTTGAGGTGGAAGTCTGCTCACTGTGTGCCAGTCAGTCACTGCTGGGAGGCAGCGTCCCTGCTGCTTCCGGAACCTAGAGCCATGGCTTGTCTTCTTGTCTCGTAAGATGCGTACATCAGTGGGTTGCTTATGTGTTTGTATGGGCATCCTGAAAATGAAGGGAGCCTGGGCCAGAGCATAGTCCAGTGCACAGGGTACTTACCTTGCACACAGCCTGCTGGGGTTTGATCCCTGTTTGACCCCATACAAGCCCACAAGGAGTGATCCCTAAGTACAGAGCTAGGAGTTAGCCCTGAATAACAACAGATGTGGGCTAAAAACCAAAACAAAAGGAAAATAAAGAATGAAAAGGCCAATTCTATCATGTCTGATAAAAGTAATGATAACAGATGCATGTCTAGAGAGAACCAGAGTCGATTACTAAATGCTGGATAGGAAAGAAGGAAGAAGGAGGAAAGGAAGGAAGGAAGGAAGGAAGGAAGGAAGGAAGGAAGGAAGGAAGGAAGGAAGGAAGGAAGGAAGGAAGGAAGGAAGGAAGGAAGGAGGAAGCTCTTGCTTCATGTAGTCATGTAAATATCATGGGTCAAAGTTCAGGAAGCTTGAAGACAAGATTATTTCTATTCTTGATTATTTTAGAAATCTCCATATTGCTCTCCAAAGGGGCTGAGCCAGACACTCCCACCGACAGTGAGTGGAAGAGGGTCCCTCCTACCATGTCCCTGCCAACACTGATCATTTCCAGAATTTTCACATCTGCCATTCTCACTGGTGTGAGCTGATATCTCACTGTTGTCTGAATTTGTATTTCCCAAGTAACAAGAGACAACACGAGCATCTTTTTCACATGCCCTTTAGCCATTGGTATGTCTTCCCTGTTCATTGCAGTTCAAGTCAAGATATGGGAACAACCTGAATGTCCAACTACAGATGAAAGGATCGAGAAGTTGTGGTGATATATGCGCAATGGAATACTCTGCCGCTGTAAGAAAAGATAAAAGCCAGGCACAAGAAGGTGCCATGCTGTATGAAGTCAGCCCAAAGGGAAGGGACAGATACGGGGTGACCTCTCATGTGTGATATATAAAGACACACTACAAGGAACCAACAAATGGCCGAAGGCAGCAGAGGTGAAGAACGGGCCCACAGAACTGAGTTTGGGGGCGTGTGGGGGTGGGGACTTGAGTGGGAGGAGCCTCTGGGACTCTGGTGGAGGGGAGCAGCGACACTGGCAGTAGGTGTGGTGTTGGGACAGAGCCCGCAAGGAGCTACCATGACAGTACGGTGAATCACAGCATCCCGGTAAAGACAGGGTAGCTAGGTGAGGTTCGCCATCCTACGCCTGAGAGCGGCTTTCACTCTACGCTGGTTTGTGTGTTGCTTGGCGGGAGAGGGGCGGGGGAGGGTGTTTGTCTGGGGGCCACACCCAGCAGTGTTCAGGACTTACTCTGGCTCTGCACTCAGGCCTCACTCCTGGCAGACTCGGGGACGCTATGGGGTAGCCGGGATCAAACCCGAGTCAGCTGCGTCAAAGGCGGGCACTCAGTGTTATGTATATGTATTTCGTATTATCCCCACCGTATTATGTATTATTTACTCCATATTATCCCCAGCATATTATGTAATATGTATTCCATATTATCCCCACTGTATTATGTATCATGTATTCCGTATTATCCCCACTGTATCATGTATTCCATATTGTCCCCACTGTATCATGTATTCTGTATTATCCCAACTGTATTATGTACCATGTATTCCGTATTGTCCCCACTGTATCATGTATTCTGTATTATCCCCACTGTGTTATGTATCCCATATTATCCCCACTGTACAGTGTATCCCGTATTATCCCCACTATACAGTGTATCCCGTATTATCCCCACTGTACAGTGTATTCCGTATTGTCCCCGCTGTACAGTGTATTCCGTATTGTCCCCGCTGTATTATGTATTCTGTATTATCCCCACTGTATCATGTATCCCGTATTATCCCCACTGTATCATGTATTCTGTATTATCCCCACTGTATCATGTATCCTGTATTATCCCCACTGAATCATGTATCCCGTATTATCCCCACTGTACAGTGTATCCCGTATTATCCCCACTGTACAGTGTATTCCGTATTATCCCCACTGTATCATGCATCCCGTATTATCCCCACTGTACAGTGTATTCTGTATTGTCCCCACTGTATTATGTATTATGTATTCCATATTGTCCCCACTGAATCATGTATTCTGTATTATCCCCACTGTATTATGTATCATGTATTCCGTATTATCCCCACTGTATCATGTATTTCATATTGTCCCCACTTATCATGTATTCTGTATTATCCCCACTGTGTTATGTATCCCATATTATCCCCACTGTACAGTGTATCCCGTATTATCCCCACTGTACAGTGTATCCCGTATTATCCCCACTGTACAGTGTATCCCGTATTGTCCCCACTGTACAGTGTATCCCGTATTGTCCCCACTGTACAGTGTATCCCGTATTGTCCCCACTGTACAGTGTATCCCGTATTGTCCCCACTGTACAGTGTATCCCGTGTTATCCCCACTGTACAGTGTATCCCGTGTTATCCCCACTGTACAGTGTATCCCGTGTTATCCCCACTGTACAGTGTATCCCGTGTTATCCCCACTGTACAGTGTATCCCGTGTTATCCCCACTGTACAGTGTATCCCGTGTTATCCCCACTGTACAGTGTATCCCGTATTGTCCCCACTGTACAGTGTATCCCGTGTTATCCCCACTGTACAGTGTATCCCGTGTTATCCCCACTGTACAGTGTATCCCGTGTTATCCCCACTGTACAGTGTATCCCGTGTTGTCCCCACTGTACAGTGTATCCCGTATTGTCCCCACTGTACAGTGTATCCCGTATTATCCCCACTGTACAGTGTATCCCGTATTATCCCCACTGTACAGTGTATCCCGTATTATCCCCATTGTACAGTGTATCCCGTATTATCCCCACTGTACAGTGTATTCCGTATTGTCCCCACTGTACAGTGTATTCCGTGTTATCCCCACTGTACAGTGTATTCCGTATTGTCCCCGCTGTATTATGTATCATGTATTCTGCATTACTTCTGCCATATTCCACTTTACAACGTGCAGAAGGAACTCTCCAGGAGATCTGTGCTTTCACGGGAGCCTGGGCCTCAGCCTCTCGGCCTGCTTCCCCGGGCTGTCAGCTCCGGTGACCCAGGGGCACTGATGCCGAGAGAGCCCACCACGGCGCAGAGCACAGACTAGCAGAAGGGCACCCGCTCTCGTCTACGCCAGCTGCTTCTCGCAGCTGTGCTGTTTATTCGGTCTCAGGGTGATGCGGCAGTGCCTGATGGGGGCTGAGCTCGGTGAGGGAGGCTGGTGGGGGAGCAGGCAGGGGGACGGGGGCGGGGAGAGCCCGGGTCCCCCTCTCAGGCAGGGGCGGGCAGCGGGCAAGCTCCCTGCCGGCCTCACAGGATGATGTTGGCCGTGATCTTCTCCTTGGAGGGGGAGGGGGGCGCGGAATTCTGCCCCAGGAGCCTCTTCTCCAGCTCCCCCTGGTCCTGGGCGGGGACACAACAGCGGTGGTCAATTCTTGGACGACGGAAGGGTGGAACCGAGTTAGCGTCACAGAACTGGGCATCGGGAGGGGGGCACAGTGAGGGCAAGCTAGATGGAGACCCGGGGTGGAGAGAAGGGGACAGGAGAGAAACAGAGGGTGTGGACAGGCGGGAGAGGACACAAGAAGACACACCGGGGGCCGGAGTGATAGCACAGCAGGGAGGGCATTTGCCTTGCTCGTGGCCAACCTGGGTTCGATTCCCAGCATCCCATATGGTTCCCTCGAGCACCGCCAGGGGTGACTCCTGAGTGCACGAGCCAGGAGTGACCCCTGAGCATGGCCAGGTGTGACCCAAAAAGGGAAAGAAGACCCTCCCCGGGCAGCAGAGCAGGGCCCAGGCCTCCCCAGCCGCACCCCACCCGCCGCCCGTGGCACTCACCAGGGGAAGGGAGGTCCTGGCACAGGTGCTTCGAATCACCAGGCCCAGGGAGACCCCGTGCCCCACGGCCTGCAGCATGCAGGTGGCCAGGAGCAGCGCCTGGATCCCGATGAACATGTTCTGGAGACGAAGGGAGGGAAGAGACGGCCTCGGCGTCGGCTCTCCTGGCCTGAGCCCCTCCCCGGCCCGTGACACAGTTCCCCCCACCTGCTCCCCTGCCCCACGCCCCTCCCCAGCCTGTGACACAGTTATCCCCTACCTGCTCTGCAGGCCACATTCGGCTCCCTGCTCCAGCCCCGTGGCCCAGCCCTGAGGGTCTGGACCGGCCCCTGACCCTTGGGAAGTGTGACTCCGCAAAGACAAGGGACCCCTCAACCCCGAAGCGCTACCTGGAAACCAGCTGCGTGGGCCCCGTGGAGAAGCTCCTGTCCTGAGCTCCCAGCCAGGAGCCGTCCCCGGGACCCACCCTGGACATGAGGCCCAGCCGAGCCCAACACTAGCCCGAGGGCCATCTGGCAGCAGCTGCCTGGGGCAGCCGCCAGAGCTGAGCTGGGGGGGCCCAGCTGGAGGGCCCTGACGTGACTGGCTCCCAGGTCAGGTCCTGGGCACTGCCACGGGGGCATGAGCACAGAGCCGGGAGGGGCCCTGGGCGCCAGCGGGGGTAGCCCGAAACCCAGACAGTAAGAATAATGACAGTGGGGACGGTGCTGGTGACTCGGGCTAAGGGAAGACCCTCTCAGGACAGCACCCTGCACGCCTCTGCCTTCTGGACTCAGGGACTCGTGTCCGAGTGCTCTGAGGGCCCCCACCCCCGCCCACCCGCCTGCCCGCCAGGCCCGGATGCTTGGGGGGCTGCCGTGGGGGGGGCCGTCCTCACCACCACCTTCTCCATGAACTCCTTGCACCTCTGTATGGTCCAGCTCTCGTTGCTGTCATAGTAGGACCTCCGCCACCCCCACTCCCGGGGGGGGCTGGTTGTGAAGGAGGGTTCCGGCTCCGGCGGGTCGCACACGGACTCCGGGTGGAAGCTGTGACCCGCAGCGAGGCTGCGCACGCAGAGGACCACGGCCAGCACGGTGACCATCACGCCCAGGGCACTGAGCAGGGCGGCCAGGAAGAGCTGGGGGGAGGGGAGGAGCATGCACACCCCCGCTCCAGCCTGCCTGCTCTCCCCCTCCGCCCCCCCAAGGCTGCCCCCCAGTACTGAGCAGACAGACCGCGTGGGGCGGGGGCTGGGAAGGCGGGGGACGGGACTCACTGAGCATCTGCCCCGATGCTTCTCGTGGACGATGACCCCAGCTCCTGCCGCAATGGTCTGGGAAGGAGAACAGCAAGAAGCGTCCCCGGGTCCCTCTCCCGGCTCCCCTCTCCCCGAGCCCCCCCCGCCCCCGCCCACAGCCCAGCCTTAACGGAGGACAGGGAGCGGGAGGGGGGCTGGCACCCTCTGGACTTGCAGAAAGCCCCTGGTGGTCCCGTGACGCTAAAGGCAGAGACCCCCTCTCCTCCCTCCACCCCGACACCAGATTCTGGATCTGGGGTCTCTTCCTCAAGTCCTGACCCAGATCCTAAAGGACGTTGGTCCCTCTCGCCCTGCCCCCATCCCTCCCTCCCCCCTCACCCTCCCCCCTCACCCTCCCCCACCCCTCCCCGCTTCCTTACCAAGGCGCCCGCCCAGAAGGCACAGGCCGAGGCGAGGAGAAAGGTCCAGGGCCCGAGGTAGAGAAAGGCCCCCAGGGCACAGCTCAGCAGCCCCAGCAGGACCTGGGCCACCTGCAACACAGGACCAGAGTCGGGCCATGTTGGCACGGAAGCCGGGCAGAGCGGGACCAGAGTCGGGCCATGTTGGCACGGAAGCCGGGCAGAGCAGGACTGGAAGTCACGGCGCCCAGAGCAGAAAAGGGAGAAAGTCAGGGCTGGCCGGGGTGAGGGAGTCCCCGAGACAGCCTGCCGGCTCCGCCCCACTGGTGCTCTGCTTCTGGAAGGTTCTGCTCCCTCGGCGTCCTAAAAGCAGCAAGGCCTGGCCCTCCGCCACCACGTGTCACTGCATCGACCCGCCTGGTGGTCCCACGATTCCTCTCTCTCCCTGGGGACCCCCACGGCCTGCTCAGGAAAGGCATAAAGGCCCCCAGCTCCCGAGAGGGGTGTGGGCCGATGACAGTCACCAGCAACCAGCTCTTCGGGGTCACCCCTCCTTGCAGCTGCGGTCACAGACTTTAGGATCGGGGCCTCCACACAGCCTCTCCGACGCCCAGAGCTCCAGCGCCTGGTCCCCTTGGTCCCTTCCCTCTGGTGCCCCGAGTCACGAGAACCTTCCCCGGTGGGTTTGCTGGGGCAGTCGGCCCAGACCTGCCCCCTTTGCGCACAGCTCCTGGCCCTGGGCCCAACACAGGGTCCGGCTCAGACTCCTCACCTGGCTTCTGGTCAGAGCCGATGCAGGACCCCCAAGCCCACCCAAGACTCAGGGTACCAGACTGGGGACGCATCCCCAAACTTCTCATCCTGACTCACTCTGGGTCTCGGCTGGACTTGCCCGCCCCTCCCTGCCTTCTGTGACTCGCTCCCGCTATTCTCTGATCCCCAAGTTCCTTCCCTTCCCTCTCCCACTCTGTCCTCCTAGCCGCCCTCCTTCTCCACTCCAGGTAGGCCCGATGCTGTTCCGTCAGGGACCCCACGCCATGTGCCTGTAACTCTGAGCATGAGCCGACTTTCCTGGGTCCTTCTGAAGAGAACATGGGTGACACTCCAGACCTCTCCGCAGCCCACCCACACACACACACACACACACACCCAAGAAGACCCCCACCTTCCCCCTGCCCCTGGGGGCCAGATGGAAAGAAATCGTGATTCTCGTGGGATTTGCCTCACCGCTGGCCTCTCCCGCATGGTGACTGACCCCTGGCTCGGGCACTCACCCCCAGGGACAGCTGCCCGTGGCCGACGCGGGTGCCGGAGGGCCGGGAGAAGTACTGCTTCAGGGCACTGCCCACCTTTACCAGCTGTGCCAGGGCCGACTCCTGGTGCACGTGGATGTTGATGTGTGCGGGCAGCTTCTCCGCGGTGGCCAGGTCCAGCCCAGTCACGGACACCGTGCTTTCGACCATCCTGCCTGCAGGGAGGAGGCGAGGAGGGGTGAGGCCCCGGGCGGGGTCAGGGGCTTGTCCGGCACTGCGGCCCAGCCCCAAGTCACCCCGAGAGCTTCCAGCTCAGAGTTGCTGGACCCTCCCCAGAGGCAGACTGACTTCCTCGGGCTGAAGGGGAAGAAAGAAGATTTCCTGGGCCCTCGGCCCCTCTCAGACACGCAGGCTTCCCTGTACCCGGTGAGTCTGGTGAGTCATCCTCCGCCCCCATCTGGCCTCAAAACAATACCCCCCCCCCCGTCCCTCTCATACACGCAGGGGACAGCGGCCCTGCCTCGCCAGAGCCAGTGGCCAGCAGCAGAGGAGCCTGCTCAGACCCTGCCGTGCTGACCGTTCCCAAGCAACAGCCACCCGAGCTGGACTCTGCCTTCCACAGTGCTCCGCACCTTTGGGTTGGAAAGGTCGGCCAACTCTGTGGGTGCACAAGTCTCACACACGCACGCACGCACACACACACGTATGCACACATGCACGCACATGCACACATGCGCACACACGGGTTCAGCCCGATTCCACTCTGCTCTGCCCGACCCAGAGGACCTTGCAGCCAGGGATGTGCTCGGGGCTCCATCTGCCTTGAGCCTCCTTGGCACCACCCAGTGCCCCCGACGGCCCCCACTTGTCCCCTGCTCTGCCTCGGAGCCGTGCCCTGAAAAGTTCATTTCACAACCCCCCCCCCCACGCCGAGCATCAGGCTCCTGCACTCAGCCCTGGCCACTCTCCTCCGCCCGGCTCCTCCCAGGGTCCCAGAAGGGAGGAAGGATGGGACCCGAACCCCCCACCCTGGGACGTCTGTCCGGCCAGCTCCCTCTCTCACAGACCCGCGGAAACCAACCCCGCTGGGGACAGGCCGGGGACCCAGGGCCGGCTCACCTGTGTCCCGGAGGAGCCCCCAGAAGCAGAGTGGGCTGGGAGGGGCTGGCCCTGCTGGGCGGGCAGGGGGAGGAAGAGCAGAGGGAAGGGTGGAGTGACGCCCTCAGCACCCAGCTCCCGGAAAAGAGCAGCGCTGGGCCAAGGGGCCCCTCCTGGGGGGTTCTGTGAAGGCGGCTGAGCAGAAGCAGAGCAAACACCAGGTACACACACACATACACACACACACACACACACACACTCACACACTCCGGCACACGCACACTCACGCCTCCCACTGTGCTCACAGCACAAACACTCACCCGGGACGCCCAGGCAGGGAGGGGGGGAGGAGCCTCCAGGGTCCCCAGGTCCCTGCCAAGTGGCCCGGCCCAAGGCCAGCGCTCAGGAAAGCCCTGGCGGGGCCCCTTGGCAGCAGCCGCCGGCGGCCACTCCCCGGTGCGTCCCTCAGTCTCCCCCGCCGGGCAGCCCAGCCCAGCCTGTGGCCGCGCACACTGACCCCACAGACTCGCCGGGCCCTCAGGACAGCAGGTGAGACAGCCCCAGCCCGGCCCGTTCAGGGGGTCTCCCCGGCCCCCCCCCCCCGAGGCCTCAAGCCCCCTGCCCTGTGAGGAGGGTTTCGGCCACCCTGAGACTTGTGGGGTGCCAGGGTCGACCCCCTCTGTTACCCGGACCTCAGCCCTTTGGCCTTCGACCTGGACACAGCCTGATTCTTCTGTGGATGGGAATGGGGCGGCCTGGACGGGCCTTTCAGGGCACCGGGAGGGCGGGGGGGGGGGACCCCAGCCCTGCAGTGGCCACAGCAGATGCCCGCAATGCCCCTGTGGTGCTTCTGGCCCCTGATCCTGTCCTGGGGCTGAGGGGGCCCATCTGGAGTGCAGGGTCTCGGGGTCCAGACCGGAAGCCCACAGAGAGTGGGGCGGGGGGGGCGGGGGGGGGCGGAAGGAGGGCGTGGTGGTCTGCAACCCCTCTTTGGCCCCACCCTCCCTCAAACACACCGACTCCGACTCTCCTCCACCCAGAGAGATGCCCGCAGGCATGGACGCGGCTGAGGGCTCGGATGAGGTGGCCCCTGGGGGCCCCCAGCCCACAAGCTTCAACGTGCACATCCACCAGGAGTCGGCCCTGGCCCAGCTCCTGAAGGGCCTCGTCACCCGCCTGCAGGCGCCCCGGCCGGCCGCCCCCTCCCGCGGGGCCCGGCTGCTGGCGGCCTCCTGGGTAAGCAGGGCTGCCCCCCTCCGGGCCCACGCTGGGAAGCCCCCTCAGCTCCTCTCAAGCAGAGAGCAGCTTCTCCCGCTCCACGGCTGCCTCGAGCCTCCCCTCTCAGGGAAAGCCACCCCCAGGGGCACGAGGGCAGGGGGAGGGCCCCGCAGCCCTGGGCCGACCCCTCTCCTGCTCCATCCCAGCACCCGCCACCCCCCTTCCCTTCCCCACTGCTCCTCTCCCCCTGGTTCCCTCCGTGAGGCTCTCACAGCCCCTGGCCTGCAGGCGCGCCCGGGCCGGCCGGAGTGGGGTCTTACTCTCGGTCTTGCAGGCAGCGCAGATCGTGCTGGGGGGATTGGCCCTGGTCCTGGGGGGCTTCCTCTACCTCTGCCAGTACTCCAGCGTGCGCTACTCCGGAGCCGCCTTCTGGACCGGCGGCGTGGTGAGTGGGACGTGCCCGAGAGGGGGCGGGTGGCAGGGGAGCCACCACCGTGGCTTGGCGGCAGAGACCCTTACAGACGGAGGGAACCTGCGACCCCGGGCAGGCGCCTGCTGCAACAGGGCGAGAGGGGCGGGTGCAGGCAAAGCCCCTGTGGGCTCCCACTTCCTGCCCAGGGCTTCTCCCACCTGCCCCCACCTCCCTAGCAAACAGCAAGGATTCAGGGGCCGGCTCACCTCTGGGGTCTGCGCTGAGGCACGCTGGAGGGCGTCTGCAGACAGCTCCTCAGCAGCCCCTGCGCACAGTGGGCCTGCACACAGTGCGTCCGCACACAGTGGAGCTATACAGCAGGGGGACTATACAAAGTGGGGCTGCACACAGTGCGTCCGCACACAATGGGAATGCACACAGTAGGGCTGCACACCATGGCTGCACACAGTAGGGCTGCACACAGTAGGGCTGCATACAGTAGGGCTAAACACAATGAGGCTGTGCACAGTAAGGCTTCACACGGTGGGACTGTACACAATGGGGCTGCACACAGTGGCTACCCATGATGGGGTTGCACACAGTGAGACTGCACACAGTGTGGCAATACACAATGAACCTGCACACACAGTGGACTTCACACAGTGAGACTGCACACAATGAACCTGAACACAGTAGGGCTGTACACAGTGAAACTCTACACAGTGGGGCTGCACATAGTAGGCCTATACACGGTATACCCACACACAGTGGGACTATACACAGTGGGGCTCTACAGTGGGGCTGCACACAGTGGGACTGCATGCAGTGAACCTGCACACAGTGGAGCTATTCACAGTGGGCCCACACACAGTGGGGCTGCACACAGTGGGCACCTCCCACTGCAGACTCCCCACACAGAGAGGGGCTGACGGGACTCCTCCTCAGCCAACCACAGCAGCCAAGCTGGGAAAAGGCACAGATTCTGCAGGGGGGCTCACTCCCTCTCCGGCAGCCCAGCTAGGGGGCGTGTCCAGCTCTGAGGAACGCAGAGGGTCCTTCTGCGAGGAGACGCCCTCCGAGCCTGGCACGGCCTCGCTCTCCCTGAAGCTTCCCCGGGCCCCGCCGTCACTGAGGGAGGCTCTGGACAGAGCCCAGGGCACTGCAGCTCAGGCAGTCAGCCAGCCGCCAGACCCCCGCCCTGCTTCCCCTACAGACCCCCAGCCACGGCTTAGGGCGATAACACAGTGGGGAGGGCATTTGCCTTGCACACGGCCGACCGGGTTCAAAGCCGGGCATCCCATACGGTCCCCCCAGCGCCACCAGGAGTGATTCCTGACTGCATAGCCAGGCGGAACCCCCGAGCACCGCCAGGGGGTGGCCCAAAATACAAAATAACAAAACAAAACCCTCCCGGCCACATAGAAAGTTCTGGTGAAGGGGCTGGAGTGATAGCACAGCGGGTAGGGCGTTTGCCTTGCACGCGGCCGACCCGGGTTCGAATCCCAGCATCCCATATGGTCCCCTGAGCACCGCCAGGGGTAATTCCTGAGTGCAGAGCCAGGAATGACCCCTGTGCATCGCCGGGTGTGACCCAAAAAGCAAAAAAAAAAAAAAGAAAGTTCTGGTGAAGGACCAGTCAGTGGCTGATCCCACTGGTGGCCTTGAGAAGGGCAGTGGGGTGGGCGGTCTGGGCCAAGCCTGTCCCCGCGTCTCTCCCCAGGCTGTGCTGGCCGGGGCCGTGGCCTTCATCTACGAGAAGCGACGTGGCATCTTCTGGGTGAGTCTGGGGACAAGCAGCCGGCCGTCCCCCACTCTGACCCCTCCCCGCTGGCCCCCAGGGAAGGGCGTCTGCTCCTGGCCCCCGCTGGGCTCCAGCAGACGCCAACCCTGCCCGTGTCCTGCCCGTCCCCTGCCCGCCAGGCCTTCCTGAGGACCTTGCTCATCGTGGCAGTCTTCACCACGGCTGTGATCGCCATTGTGATACTCGCTAATCATTTCTACGAGTTCCGTTACTTCTATAACGGAAACGAGATCTGCGACGTGTCACGGGGTGGCTGGCCCACCCAGGCCCCCACCACTGCCAGCCCCGAGGAGACCCAGAGGGAGGACCTGTGTCACTCTTACGTGCGCTTTCTGCAGGTAGGGGGGAACAGGGGGGGTCTCCCCACACCAAGCCTGACGACGGCCCCCGCAGGAACAAAGACCGTCGCTTGGGGGGTGCTGGCAGGCGAGACGGTTAATGTGTCACCTCCCTTGATCCTCGAAAGCCTTGGGCTTGGCAGGGAACCAAGTCATGGTCAATCCCCAGGGGGACCCCAGGTCCAGTGGGAGGCCTCATGGGGTGCATGCGGCAGCAAGCCCTGCTGATTCCCCCCAGGACCCCTTCCTTCCTTCCTTCCTTCCTTCCTTCCTTCCTTCCTTCCTTCCTTCCTTCCTTCCTTCCTTCCTTCCTTCCTTCCTCAGCACCCCGCTCCAGGAGCCCTGTCTTAGGAGCGGTGGGGCGGAGAGTGAGCCCGTGTAGGGGTGCTGGGGGGGGGGGCAGCCCTCTGGCTCACGCTCTGGCTCTCTGCCCCCAGGCCATGTCCATAAGCCTCCACGCGACCCTCTTTGCTCTCTGGGTGCTGCTGATTCTCACATCCCTGACCCCGCTGGGTCTGTTCTTCTGGACAACCTGCATTTCCAAGAAGGTGAGGGCCTGAGCGGGCGGCTGCGGGTGTTGGGGGGCGCGACTGTCCGGCGGGGGGGGGGGGGCGGGAAGGGTCCGGAGGGCGTGGCCCACCCAGTGGGCGGCCCCGCCTAAAGCATCCCCAAGAAGCAGCCGGTCCTGCGGGAGCCTGATGCTGCTGGATCCGCTTGGTCCGGCGCTGCGGTGCCCTGGAGGAGAGAAGCGGCCTTCTGGGTGCCCCATCGGGCTGTCTCTCTTCCCCCCACCCACCCACCCCGTCCCCTTTAGAAAACGGACCAGAAGAAACTGCTGCCGGGGAACGACGTCTAGACCCGCTGCTTCCGAGGGCTGGCCGGGAGCACTGCCGGGCTGAGCGTCCTGGGTCCTGACTTCTGCGTGGAGAGCCAGAGCAGGCAAGAGGCAGTCCGGCAGCCCCTGGCCTGCCCCAAGGCCACCACGTCCCTCCTGAAGGCCACCCGTCCCCCTGCCCACCGTCACCGCCCTGCCAGCTCCGGGCCCGAGTGATGCCGACAATAAACTCGCGCTGCTCTCGTCCTCCCGTTTCGTTATTCCAGGGAATTTCCCTCGGCCGGGAAGGCAGGAGGCCATCCTGCTCCCATGGCCCCCCCACCTGCTCTCTGGGTGGGAGTCGCTGACCCTGGGGCTGGGTCCAAATGTGGGGTCCGAAGGCTAAAGGCTGCAGAGACTCTCGGCCGCCCCCTATAGGTTAGAGCTAAGAGGACAAGCGCTTTCAAGAGATTGGTTTTTTTTTTTTTAACCATTTTTGAGATATGAGGACAAAGACACAATCAGTTTTAGAAGTCATCTTTAATTAAAACAGGACCGCCCATAAAATGGTAAACTATAAACCCTGAATCACTGGGCAGAGCTGGGCCGAGGATGCCTGAAACTGCCGGGTAAAATAGGAATCATGGATTTTTTTTTTTTGATTCGTGGTGAAACTATCAAGAAAATGAGAGAGGGAATAAAGAAATAGTAGATAGTTTAAGGTGCTTGCCTTGCATGCGGCCACCCCAGTTCAATCCTCCCCATGATATGGTCCAGGAAATCAGGAGCCACCAACAAGCAGAGCTGGCAGCAGTTCCTTAAACACCACTGGGTGTGGCCCAAATCCTGACCCCCCCAAAAAAAAAATAATTTTGAAAAGAGAGAAAAGGTGAGAAGGCCTCAAAGACCAGAGAGAAGTAGGAGAAAGGGTTCAGAAACCTGAGACTTGACACCTGACTAGGATGATCAGGAATGTTCTAGAAGCTTTGGCTCCTGGCTGAGGCTTGTTACAGCAAAGGGAAACCCCGGGGACTGGAGCGATAGCACAGCGGGGAGGGTGTTTGCCTTGCACGCGGCCAACCCAGGGTCGATTCCCAACATCCCATATGATCCCCTGAGCACCACCAGGAGTTAATTCCTGAGTGCAGAGCCAGGAGTAACCCCTCTGAATTGCTGGGTGTGACCCAAAAAGAAAAAGAAGGGGGGACACCCCAAAGTACCAGCAAGAGACTTACTAGCCAACTCCGGCTTCCAAGTCTCACAGGAAGAAAGCACATAGGAACCCACTTGTGGGATTTCAGCCCTGTGTCTGGGACCCAGAATCCAGAGTTTCTGCTGGGGCTGGTCATACAGGGTCTCTGCAATTTGAGGCTTCAGAAGGAAAGCAGATTTCCTGAAGTCGCCTTATTCTTACGGACAGTCTGAGTGGATTCAAAGAGGGTGATAGAATGGAAATCAGAACAGCCTTAGCAGCGCGGGAATATTTCCAGTGTCAGATTCCAAGGAGACAACTGAGGCCAAGCCAACAGGTAAGACCTGGTAGGAACAACTCGAAAGGCCCAGGAACAGGCTCGCAGAAAGGGAAAAACGAAGAGCAAGAGGAGGGTTTGGAGCAAGGAGCTCCCAGGCAAAGTTCATAAGACTCTAAAGAGGCTTGTGAAGTCACTCTGAGTTTTAGGGTTGGATTTATAGGGAAGTACAGGGGGTCAGGTCCTAGCAGGTCCCATTTCGGCCGCATAAGGTTGCCCAGGACCTAACAGGTGGGGTCTTCCTTGTAAGTCCCGTGGATTCCCACAGATAAGAAATCCTCAGGCAGTGGTTTAGCTGCATATGCAGGTTTCAAGGTGCCCTTCTGCCCTGAGCCCCCTGGGCTGACCCAACACAGTTATCTGTTGGCTCTTTGGGCACACTCAAGGTATACAACATTAAAGGTAGTCACCAAGGACAATAATATCTGGGAATTATCACTCTGAAGAAGGAGGAGGAGGAGGAAGAGAAAGAGGAGGAGGAGGAGGAGGAGGAGGAGGAGGAGGAAGAAGAAGAAGAAGAAGAAGAAGAAGAAGAAGAAGAAGAAGAAGAAGAAGAAGAAGAAGAAGAAGAAGAAGAAGAAGAAGAAGGAGGAGGAGGAGGAGGAGGAGGAGGAGGAGGAGGAGGAGGAGGAAAAGAAGGAGAAGGAGAAGAAGAAGAAGAAGAAGAAGAAGAAGAAGAAGAAGAAGAAGAAGAAGAAGAAGAAGAAGAAGAAGAAGAAGAAGAAGAAGGAGGAGGAGGAGGAGGAGGAGGAGGAGGAGGAGGAGGAAAAGAAGGAGAAGGAGAAGAAGAAGAAGAAGAAGAAGAAGAAGAAGAAGAAGAAGAAGAAGAAGAAGAAGAAGAAGAAGAAGAAGAAGAAGAAGAAGAAGAAGAAGAAGAAGAAGAAGAAGAAGAAGGAGGAGGAGGAGGAGGAGGAGGAGAAGGAGGAGGAGGAGAAGAAGAAGAGCAGCATCTGCCTGCCTAGAGGCAGGTAGGTAGGGGGTGGGAAGTGGGGGTGATGGGAGGGAACCTGGGGACACTGGCCCTGGGGAACGCACACTGGTAGAGGAACGGCGTTGAAATACTGTATGACTGAACTCCAATCATGAACAGCTTTGAAAAAATAAAAATTTAAAGTAATATTCTTTAAAAAAAAAAACAATAATAAAACAAATAAAGGAAGTCACCGAGCACCAGAGAGAGCAGCAGGCAGGAAACTGGCCCTGCACACCGCCAACCGCGGTTTGATCCCTGACCCCCACCAGATATGGCTTCCTGATAGTCAGGAGTGGCTCGAGAGAGCACTGGAGAGTGCTGTCACCAAGCTCTAGCCAGAGGGTAGAGGGTGAGGGAGAACCAAAGGGTGGGCACAACCCCGGTGGGGAAAATGAGGTGAACACACACAGCCGGTGTTCACGGGGGCTTGCGGGCTGAACCCCTGCCTAGGGGATCCCAAAGCACTGAGAAAACCAGTTCCGATTCCTCCACTGGTAATGACTCCAGACACCTGCCAGAAATAATTACAAATTCTGCCTGTAGGAATTCATCTCAGATCTCAGATAATTCCCCCAACATGATTCATTCCAAACAGTCCCTATATGGTCCAAATCACAATGTGCCTGTATGTGTGAGGCCTTGGGTTCAGGCCTCTGCACGCCATGACCCCTGGGTGCTAGGTGTGGCCCATGTGGCCCAGATGGACCCCAAAACCACAACAACACAAAGGGGAAAGAGCAGCTAAAATTAGCACATTTTATAAACATATATATACACACACACATATATATATACACACACACACACATATATATATATATCACTGTATCACTATATCACTGTCATCCCATTGCTCATCAATTTCCTCGAGTGGGCACCAGTAATGTCTCCGTTGTGAGACTTGTTGTTGCTGTTTTTGGCATATTGAATATGCCACAGGTAGCTTGTCAGGCTCTGCCGTGTGGGCAGGATACTCTCAGTAGCTTGCCATACTCTCCAAGAGGGGCAGAGGAATCAAACCCGGATCAGCCGTGAGCAAGGCAAACGCTCTACCCGCTGTGCAAAACCAGATTTAAAGAATCAATTAAGACCTGATTCCTCTCTCCAAAGAAGGTAAGAAATGGGGTCACAAAATTGCAGACTTGGGCAATAGAGGGTGGCCCTGTCCTTTATCAAAATAATAGATTATTTAAAAAAATCTGATTTATTTGGGCTGGAGTGATAGCACAGCAGTTGGACATTCGCCTTTCACTCGGCTGACCCGAGTTCGATTCTTCCGCCCCTCTCAGAGAGCCCGGCAAGCTACCGAGAGTATGGAGCCCGCGCGGCAGAGCCTGGCAAGCTACCTGTGCGTATCGGATATGCCAAAAACAGTAACAATAAGTCTCTCAATGAGAGACGTTACTGGTGCCCACTCGAACAGATCGATGAGCAACGGGATGACAGTGACAGTGACAGTGAATCTGATTTCTTTCAATAAATCCCAGCAAGATTGGGCAATTAAAACTCCAGTGATCAGGGGCCAGAGTGATGGTGCAGAAGGGAGGGCATTTGCCTCGCACACGGCTGACCTGAATTAGATCCCTCGCACCGCACAGGGTCCCCCAGGCCCTGCCAGGAGTAATCCCTGAGTGCAGAGTCAGAAGTGAGTGCTGAGCATTGCTGGGCGTGGCCCCAAGACAAACAAAGCCATCAGTCTCACAGTCTGTGTCCAAATGGAGTGGTTGAAAGGACACAGGGCTGGTGGGTGGGGTGGGTGCTCAGTGTGGGAAGGATTCTCCGTGGGCCTGGGCTGGAGCTCACAACCACGGTGAGGAATGGGCCGGGGAAGCCCCAGGCATGGGGTGTGAGTGCTGGAGAGGCAGCTGGAACCACCAGCCTCCCCACACACCAGCCAGTTACTTCTCTATACCCCAACTGGACTCGGACTAGAGCGATAGCACACAGGTAGGGTGTTTGCCTTGCATGCGGCCAACCTGGGTTCGATTCCTCCGTCCCTCTCGGAGAGCCCGGCAAGCTACCGAGAGTATCCCGCCTGCACGGCAGAGCCTGGCAAGCTCCCCATGTCGGATTCAAGATGCCAAAAACAGTAACAACAAGTCTCACGATGGAGATGTTACCGGTGCCCACTTGAGCGAATCGATGAACAACGGGACAACAGCGCTACAGTGCTACCCCAACTGGCACTCCGGGGCACCTAAAAACTCATGATTAGAATAAACACCGAGATGAACAGATTAAACACAGCTTCAAAGAGAAATAATAAACTAGGAGATTTATCAGAAAGAGTTGCCTGGAATGTAGCTCAGAGGGGCGAGGCTGGAGGGGGAGAAGGAGAGGGAGACATAGAAAATAGATTTAACACGGAACTAAGCAATCTAGTAAAAACAGAGATCAACAAATGGGACTACATTAAACTAAAAAGCTTCTGCACCGCAAGAGATACAGTGACCAGAATACAAAGACTATCCACAGAATGGGAAAGGATATTTACACAATACCCATCAGATAAGGGGTTGATATCAATGGTATATAAAGCACTGGTTGAACTCTACAAGAAGAAAACATCCAACCCCATCAAAAAATGGGGCGAAGAAATGAACAGAAACTTTACCAAGGAAGAAATACGAATGGCCAAAAGGCACATGAAAAAGTGCTCTGCATCACTAATCATCAGAGAGATGCAGATCAAAACAACCATGAGATACCACCTCACACCACAGAGACTAGCACACATCCAAAAGAACAAAAGCAACCGCTGTTGGAGAGGATGTGGGGAGAAAGGGACCCTTCTTCACTGCTGGTGGGAATGCCGACTGGTTCAGCCCTTCTGGAAAACAATTTGGACGACTCTCAAAAAATTAGATATTGAATTCCCATTTGACCCAGCAATACCACTGCTGGGAATATATCCCAGAGAGGCAAAAAAGTACAATCGAAACAACATCTGCACATGTATGTTCATCGCAGCACTGTTTACAATAGCCAGAATCTGGAAAAAACCCGAATGCCCCAGAACGGATGACTGGTTGAGGAAACTTTGGTACATCTATACAATGGAATACTATGCAGCTGTTAGAAAAAAGGAGGTCAAGAATTTTGTAGTCAAGTGGATGGGCATGAAAAGTTTCATGCTGAGTGAAATGAGTCAGAAAGAGAGAGACAGACATAGAAAGATTGCACTCATCTATGGTATATAGAATAACAGAGTGGGAGACTAACACCCAAGAACTGTAGAAATAAGTACCAGGAGGTTGACTCCATGGCTTCGAGGCTGGCCTCACGTTCCGGGGAAAGGTCAACTCAGAGAAGCGATCACCAACTACATTGTAGTCGAAGGCCATGTGGGGGAAGGGAGTTGCGGGCTGAATGAGGGCTAGAGACTGAGCACAGCGGCCACTCAACACCTTTATTGCAAACCACAACAGCTAATTAGAGAGAGAAAACAGAAGGGAATGCCTTGCCACAGTGGCAGGGTGGGGTGGGGGGGAGATGGGATTGGGGAGGGTGGGAGGGACACTGGGTTTACGGGTGGTGGAGAATGGGCACTGGTGAAGGGATGGGTTCCCAAACTTTGTATGAGGGAAGTATAAGCACAAAAGTGTATAAATCTGTAACTGTACCCTCACGGTGATTCTCTAATTAAAAATAAATAAATTTAAAAAAAAAAAAAAAACAACTTTGTTGGTAAAAAGTAAGGAAAAAAACAGTGAAATAATCTAAGTAGCTCATAAAGCTTATTTCCTGTCATTTGATATCCAGTAATGCAGCTAAGCATATTGATTATTGGATTTTATCTAGAATTTTAATTAATATTGTGTATTTACTAAATTTGCATTGTATATACTAATTAAATTTAACTTTAATTAGTGTTTAATTTGATTGATTAGTGTTGTGTATATGGAAGCAAAACATCCAGGGTATAGAATATAAAATCACTACTTCGTTAAAAAGATGAAAGTTAAAATTTCATAAGTTTCAACTCAGGATAGTTTATGGACAGGATGCAGAGGAATTATTCGTAATTTATAATATTCACTTTATAACTCCAATTCTATTTCATAGAGAAGATATCTTGTAAACAATATTATGAACTTTTTAATCATAAACTTGTCTCAATAAAATATTTTCAATACAAAAAAAAAAAAAAAGAAAATAGATTTAAGAGATCCATTCAGGTCTCACATACGCCTAGGCAGAATTCTGAGAGGAAGAAAGGAACAGTATTGAGTTGAGAATCTCCGCATCTATGTTCACCAAGAAATGAGTCCTCTGGTTTTATTTTCTTGTGGTATCTCTATCTGGCTTTGGGATGAGAGAAATGCTCATCTCATAAAATGAGCTGGGAAGTGTAGCCTCCTTTTCAATTATTTTAGAACAGTTTGAGACTGGTCTCATTCTTCTTTGAACTTCTTTTTTTGAAAGTTTCGGTTGAGTGCACCTGTAAAATCACCTGATCCTGGGCTCTCCTTTGTTGGGAGGTTTTGGATTGTTGCGTCAACTTCCCTTCTTATTATTGATGTGTCTATGTTGACAGCAGACTGTTGGAGTTCTTCCTGCCGCACCTCCCTGACCATCTGGACAAGCGCCGAGCGGTGGCCTTGATGGGAGCGAGCTGTTACCAGGGGAGCCGACACTCCCTGATGGTTAGCACAGCCAATGGCCTTGCCACTGCCACGGCCGGGGTTGAGATAGGAGGAGCCGACTCCTGGAGCGTCTGTGAAGCTCATTGTTCCACCTCCGCTTTGGCTCATAGAGAACCATGATACCTCCCTGTCACTCTGTCCCTCTAGCCCACGTGACCATAGACATCAGCTTCCTCTTCCTGTCTCCTGATCCACACAAAAAGCATCTTTTTCTGCCCCTCGAGCCCGGCAAGCTACCGAGAGTATCGCACCCGCAAGGCAGAGCTTGGCAAGCTACCCATGGCGTATTGGATGTGCCAAAAACAACAACAAATAAGTCTCACAATTGAGAGATGTTACTGCTGCCCACTCGAACAAATCGATGAGCAACGGGATGACAGTGACAGTGACAGTAACAGGGTCTGAAGAAATTGCTGCTCGTGTCCGAGATTCCTGTGTGCGACTCTGGATCGTGGCCACGTGGGAGCTGGTGCTTCTTGCTGGCTTCTAGAAAATGGCAACCACTGGAGGTCTTAAAGGACAGGGGGTGGGACGGCACCTGCCCCCGTCTGGAGCGGCCCAGCGGAGAAGGCCTATTGCAAAGTCCCGGGCCGTCTCTGCCACAAGTTGCTCAGGTTCGAGATTTCTGTGTGTATCTCTGGATCATGGAAAAGTGAAGAAAATTTCTTGAGAGCATAGCATGCATATTGTTTAAATTAGCAGGGTAGTTTTGCTTTTTGTTTTGTTTTGGTTTTGGTTTTTGGTTTTTTTTTTTTTTAATTTTATTGAATCACCGTGAGATAGTTACAAGCTTTCATGTCTGGGTTACAATCTCACAATGATCAAACACACATCCCTCCACCAGTGCACATTCCCCACCACCAATATCCCGGGTATACCCCCCCTTTCCCACCCTCCCCCTGCCTCTATGGCAGACAATATTCCCCATACTCTCTCTCTACTTTTGGGCATTATGGCTTGCAACACAGACACTGAGAGGTCATCATGTTTTGGTCCATTATCTACTTTGGGCATGCATCTCCCATCCCAACTGGTTCCTCCAGCCATCATTTTCTTAGTGATCCCTTCTCTATTCCATCTGCCTTCTCCCTTCCCCTCATGAAGCAGGCTTCCAGCTATGGGACAATCCTCCTGATCCTTGTATCTACTGTCCCAGGGTGTCAGCCTCATGTGATGGGATTTTATACTCCACAAATGAGTGCAGTCCCTCTATGTCTGTCCCTCTCTTTCTGAGCAAATTTCATGACTTTCATGACTTCATCTCTCCTAACAGCTGCATAGTATTCCATTGTGTAGATCTACCAAAGTTTCTTTAATCAGTCATCTGTTCTAGGGCACTCGGGTTGTTTCCAGATTTTGGCTATTATGAACAGTGTTGCAAAAAATATATGTATAGATATCATTTCTACTGTGCTTTTTTGCATCCTCGTGATATATTCCCAGAAGTGGTATTGCAGGGTCATATGGAAGCTCAATTTCTAGTTTTTGAAGGACTGTCCATATTGTTTTCCAGAAAGGCTGGATCAGTCAACATTCCCACCAACAGTGAAGGAGCGTCCCTTTTTCCCCACATCCACACCAGCGCTGGTTGCTTTTGTTCTTTTGAATGTGTGCCAGTCTCTGTGGTGTGAGATGATATCTCACTGTTGTTTTGATTTTCATCTCCCTGATGACTAGCGGTGTGGAGCATTTTTTCATGTGCCTTTTGGCCATTTGTATTTCTTTTTTGAGGAAACTTCTGTTCATTTCTTCTCCCCATTTTTTGATGGGGTTGGAGGTTTTTTTCTTACATAATTCTACTAGTGTCTTGTATATCCTGGATATTAATCTCTTATCAGATGGGTATTGGGTAAATATTCTTTCCCATTCTGTGGGCTCTTTCTGTATTTTGGTCACTGTTTCTTTTGAAGTGCAGAAGCTTCTTAGTTTGATGTAGTCCCATTTGTTTATGTTTGCTTCCACTTGCATGGCCAGTGCTATTTCATCCTTAAAGATGCTTTTAGCTTCAATGTCATGGAGAGTTCTAGCAGGGTAGTTTTGTAAGAACAAAAGCAAGAAGCCTACATGTTTCAACCAAAAGACAGATATGAGTTGGATACCAACAATCATGCAGTATCTTAAAATATTTCAAAAACTGCTGAGAATGTTACAGCAAAGGATAAAGAATCTGCAGCAACCACATTCCACATGAGAAAGAATAAATCAAACAAGATGGTGATGTGCGGAATGCCTGCAGAAGAATATGACCTTGTGAAGGCTGAAAGTCGTCCCAGGGCCTGCACTATTTTCATTTCTCGACATGAAAGTCATCAAGCAATTTTCTACCTTCCAACTGGACAACATCTCTTTCCAAATTAGGAAAGACATGTGGAATGTATTCAGAAATCGGGCAGACGAAGACAAGCTGCTAAGAATAGAGTTTGTTGTTGTCGTACATTGAATCAACATTATGAAGACCAGGAACTCCAAATAGGCCCTGAAGACTTAACTTCCACATTACACAGAAGCTCTACTTATTTATTTCCTCTCTCAGCATACCTTAGGCTATGGATGTTACATTGTCTATCCAATGACATTATTGCCTTATAGCTACTTTTTATATATTCTTGCTTGTCTTTTAACTTAGAGAGAAAAATTATTTATATGAAGTATGTATCATGATAAACTACCTCAGTTTTTTTATTTATTTATATTTCACAAATTATATATATGTATATGTATATATATATATGTAAAACAGTAATGGGGGAAAGGGGAAAAGGTATGATTGGAGAAGGGGTAACACAAAGGAATTTCTATGTGGTCCTATCTCCTGATTGTGGGCTCTAAGAATCTATATGTTAATAGATTACAGCATACCTAGTATAAATACCAAAAATTAAAATCTTGAACAAAATCTAAATCTGCCTACTACCACATAAAGAAACTGCACACGAAGGTCCTCTGTCAGCCCGGCCCATCACAGCAAGCATGCACCCCATCTAGGAATTTTTGCCTTTGCCACTGTTTCTATTTGGAAAGCTCTTTGTTCCCTTAGTTACTTCATTCAGGTACTTATAAATCATCTACTCAGAAGTCTTCTGTGCACCGGACCCCCAACTAAGTGATGTTTTCTTCTTCTCTCTGTAGAAGAACCCCAAGAAGTATCCGTCAGTTCTGGGGCAGTCAAACACTCCCCGTGACTTTCTTCTTGCCACAGTTAGGAAGGACGAGTAACGAGAGCCTTCTAAAATCTCAGGGCTAGACACTAGGGATGGGAGGTACGGGCTGAAAATGGACTATAGACCGAACATGATGCCTACTTAATACCTCTGTAGCAAACCACAACACCCAAAAGGAGAGAGTGAGCAAATGGGAATGCCCTGCCACAGAGGCAGGGTGGGGTGAAAAGGACAGGGTGGGGGTGGTGGGAGGGATGATGGGACCATTGGTGGTGGAAAATGGGCACTGGTGGAGGGATGGGTACTCGATCATTGTATGACTGAAACGTAAGCATGAAAACCTCTAAGTCTGTAACTTTGTCTCACGGTGATTCACTAATAAAAAAAATTTTAATAAAATAAAATCTCAGAGCTAGGATAAATGGAGACGTTACTGAGACTGCTCAAGAAAATCGACGATCAATGGGATGATGATGATGATGATGATATATATATGTGTCTGTGTGTGTATATATATATATATATGCGCACACATACATACATACCTCTCGTAGAGCCCAGCAAGCTACCGAGAGTATCCCACCCACAAGAACAGAGCCTGGCAAGCTACCCATGGCATATTCAATATGCCAAAAATAGTAATGATAGGTCTCATTCCCCTGACCCTGAAAGAGCTTCCAATCGTTGGGAAAGATGAGTAAGGAGAGGCTGCTAAAATCTGAGGGCCAGGAGGAATAGAGACGTTACTGGTGCCCGCTCAAGTAAATCAACGAGCAACGGGATGACAGTGATACAGTGATACAGTGATTTCACTTATAATACAAGTGAAATAAAGAACAGAAAATAATAGAAAAGACTGAAGAAACTAAGAGCTTATTTCTTACATAAAAAAAGAAAATTGACAATATTCTTGCTAGAATTACCAAGAATAATTTTATACTAACAAATTTTACTATCCCATGTCTCTCATTTCTGAAGGGAAACTTTTCTGGATATATTACTCTTGAGTGAAAGGTATTTTTCTATTAATTATTTAATTAAATCACCACACTCTTTCCAGGCCTGCAGATTTCTTTTTTGTTGTTGTTGTTTCTAAAGTACTTTATTTTTTTTCCTTTATTTATTTTTAATTAGTGAATCACCGTGAGGGTATAGTTACAGATTTACTCATCTTTGTGCTCTTGTTTCCCTCATACAAAGTTCAAGAACCCATCCCTTCACCAGTGCCCATTCTCCACCACCAGTAAACCCAGCATCCCTCCTACCCTCCCCAATCCCATCTCCCCCCACCCCACCCCGCAACTGTGGCAGGGTATTCCCTTTTGTTCTCTCTCTCTAATTAGGTGTTGTGGTTCGCAATAAAGGTGTTGAGTGGCCACTGTGTTCAGTCTCTAGTCTACATTCAGCCCACATCACCAGGCCTGCAGATTTCTGCTGAGAAATTTATTTATAGTCTTATTGGTGCTTCCTTAGGTGTGACTACTCACATTTTTATCTCTGCTTTCAGAATGCTCTCTTTGTCTTGGATTTGTGGTAATTAAATTATGATACATCTCAGACTAATGATTTTTGTGCTCACCCTATATGGAAATTTTAGGCTCTATGAGTTTGAATATCCACCTCCCCAGTGTGGAAAGTTTTTCTGTCTGTATTTCCTCCTTTCCTTCCCTTTATTGTAGCCACTATGCCCAGGTCTTGGCGCTCACACACTTAGTTGTGGCACTCACCAGACTTGCACACTTAACTGTGGTACGTGGAGGCCACGGGTATCACAGTAGCAGTGCTACTGGGGTCACACTGATGTGGGGTGGTGCTGGGGATTAAATTCTGGGCTCCCAGTGCAAGCCAGGAACTCCACCCGGACCCACACCCCAGGGGCCTTAGTCCTTAGTCTTTCAATAAAACATTTTGTTTCTTTCTCTCTTTTCTCTCTTTCCTTCTTCTGAAAATCTTATGACATATATAATGTTCTTCTTTGTTATCCCATAAATTACATGGGTTTCACTGGTTTTTATTCTTTATCCTTTTTTTTTTTTTTTGCTTTGGGTTGTTTGGTTTTGGGCTTATACCCGGCAGTGCTCAGGGCCGACTCCTGGTTCTGCACTCAAGGATCATTCTGGCAGAGCTGGGGATCAAACCCAGGCTGGCTGTGCACAAGGCAAGCGCCGTGTCCACTGTGCTATTGCTCTAGCCCCCCCAATTCTTCCATTCCTTTGCTCCCCTGACGGGACTTTCCAACGGACTTGCTTTGAGGTTACTGATTCTTCCATCTGCCTGGTCTGTCTCTGGGACTCCATATTGTCTTCTACTCGAGAATGTCTGCTTGCCCTCCAGTGGTTTCTATATCTTTGCTGGCTTCTTCGTGTTGTTCTCTAAATTTTGCCAAGTTGTCTATATGTCTGTTCTTGTAGAGCATTCGTTGAACCCCCTAACAGGGTTATTCTGAATTTTATGTGAGATTGTTCACAGAAGTTCTTTTTTCAAGGTCAGTTAAAGAAGCTTTGTTGGTTTCCTTTGGTGGTTTCATGTTCCCCGGACCCTTATCGTCCGTGCTTCCTGGCCCTGGCGTCTTCACTTTGAAGGAAGTGGTCACCGCTTCCAGATTTGACACACTTACTCCAGCACCAATAGGTCATGACCAGTGAGCCCCCGTGTATCTCTCCAGGCCAGGTGGTAGTGTTCCATGGGCAGGCGGGGTTTATGTCCTGGTCTCTGGTCAGCTGAGGTCCCTGCCTACCCTCTGAGGTCTTGGGATCATCCTGAATGAGATCTGTGGTTGGGTAGAAATGTAGGCTGGGCACTGAAGCCAGGTAGGAGCACCGGTGGCTGAGCTCTGAGGCTGTTCCTTCCGGTAGCTTCCTGAGCTGTCTTGTCAAGCAGGGCTGGCGACTATCCCCCATGAGTTTACTGCCTGCTGAGTTATCTTCCGGTCAGGGGCTATATTGTGTACTTCCTCCTCGATATGACCCATGAACCAGGATCCTAGCCAGTCCAAACTACCAACTGACCTCTCCGGACAGACTGCAGATGGTCAGGTTCAACTCGGAAAATGTGCAGCTGCCAGCTAGAATTCTTGCCACTTTCTGAGAAAGAGGATGTTCCGGCCAGGCCCACTCTTGGCTTTTTGCCCTAACCCCTATCTCTACAATTCCCAGGGCTCGGCCTGAAAAGCCCTTGCCATGATCCCCAAGAAGTATCCGTCAGTGCTGGGGCAGGCAAACACTCCCCGTGACTTTCTTCTTGTCACTCCAGAAATCCTGGGGTCAGGAAGGTCCTGTCTGCCTCTAGGCCCGACTGAGGAAGCGAAACCACTTGTCTCTCCCTCTCACGCAGCCCTTCTCATCTGTGGCCAGCTCCGTGTTCAGGGCCTGCCACAAGCACATCTTTTCTGAGAAAAGCCTCCCCATGAGTCTTTCCATGAGGGGACAGTTGGGAACCACCTGTCCTGCCTTTTTTTTTATTCTTTTATTGAATCACCATGTGGAAAGTTACAAAGCTTTCAGGTTTAAGTCTCAGTTATACAGTGCTCAAACACCCATCCCTTCACCAGTGCACATATTCCACCACCAAGAATCACGGTATACCTCCCTCCTCCCCCCCACCTCCCCAGCCCCCCACCCCGCATGTGTAACTGGTAAATTTCACTTTACTTTTATTTTACTTTGATTACATTCAATATTTCAACAAAAAATTCACTATTATTGATTTGGAGTTTCTCCCCCCTAAAGTCGACCTGCTGAAAAGAAAACATTTGATAAATTGTTTTCCATTGCTGAGAATGAAGAGATATGAGGTCAGGAGGCCGCACTAGCAGCCGCACAGGTTTGGATTTCTGTATTTTAGTAACTAAGTCCAGAGAAATATCTGCCAGAAATTGCAACATTGTAAGCTTGTACCTCTCAGCTACTTTATATTCCACATATGAGTTGTCCTGCCTTTTTAATGATGTCACTCACAGTATCGTCTGACAAAAACACCTTCTGGCAATTGTTCCTCAAACACTGCCTAATGATTATTAGCTTCTATCACTCACTGTATCACTGTCCCGTTATACATTGCTCATTGACTTGCTCGAGCGGGCACCAGTAACATCTCCATTGTGAGACTCGTAGTTATTGCTTTTGGCATATTGAATACACCATGGGTAACTTGCCAGGCAACAAAAAATATTAACGCACACTTTCTTGGAATTTGGGCATCTGCTCCTTTTCTCTGCGAAGTTTAAGTTTGTGGGCTCAAGAGAGTATGAGGAAATTTTCTGCCATAGAGGCAGGGGGAGGGTTGGAAACGGTGGGGGGGGGGCAGGGGGGAGGATAATACTGGGGACATTGGTGGTGGAGAATGTGCACTGGTGGAGGGATGACTGTTCGATCATTGTATGACTGAAACTCAAACATTAAAGTTTGTTAATGGTATCTCACGGTGATTCAATTTTTTAAAAAAATAATTTTTAAAAAAGTTTGTCAGTTCTGAGTGCTCATCACCTGGAAATATTAGAGATGCATCTCCTTAAAAAGACCAATAGATAAATAAGCCTTTCCAATTTTTTAGTGCCAGTAAGAGAAGCAAACACGTTCTCAACATGAAGCCCTTTCCCCCTCGCCAATCCTGCTGCCAACCTCTACGTAAAATTCTGACTTTCTACAAAAAAAGACATGCTGATTGGCTCAGCCAATGCCAACACTGCTTAACAGAGGGCAGGCGCTGGGCCAAATAACAGAATATACAAATTAGAAAAGCAGATCAGTAGCTCCAGAGCGTGAAAGGCCAGGGGAGGCACTGCCTGCTGTAGGGATTCTCAGCACATTGGGGTGACAGTCAACAGAACTGGAAACCCCAAAATCTCCATCAGTGTCCAGGCAGGAAACAGTACTCTCAAAGGGGCTATGTGGGAAGTGTTTGGTGAAAGGAGAATTGTACAAAGACACCAGCAGGATGCAGGGAACTATAATACCTCCCAGGTGGGTCAGGGAGTGTATCCTGAACCATAAGCCCAGAGGAGAAGGAAAGATAGCAATCGCTGTGTGCCTGGGAGGGATGGAGAAGCCAGCGGTCACAGCCCCTTACAGTGATTTACATTGTCACCTCCCCAAAGGGGCACAGCCAGCCTGAGACGACCTTGTAGTGAGAGAGCCTGGAGAATCAATACCCAAACACCCCTTCTGACACCTCCTGCTAATGTTCCCTACTAGTCAACCGGGCGGGAAGTTACTGCCACAGAGAGACATGAGCGTCAGTAACGCGTCCCATATCAGATGACCCTTTGGGGCATGGAACAGATCAGGAAGAAATGGAAGGACGTCTGGAGATGCAAATGAGAGATATCCAGAACACCTCTGTTGAATATGAACAAATATGATTAAAAATTTCCCATATTTGGGGCTGGAGCGATAGTACAGCAGGTAGGGCATTTGCCTTGCACGCGGCCGACCCGGGTTTGATTCCCAGCATCCCATATGGTCCCCCAGCACCTCCAGGAGTAATTCCTGAGTGCAGAGCCAGGAGTAAGCCCTGTGCATCGCTGGGTGTAAACCGAAAAGCCAAAAAAAAATTTTTTCCCATATTTGGTAAAAGACATAAACTTACAGATTCAAGAAATTCCGTGAATCCAAAGTATAACTAACTCAAAGAGATATCATAAGGAGATATCATAACCCCAGACATATCACAAACAAACTGCTAAGAGTGAAAGGCGAAGAAAAAATCTTGAGAATAACCTGACCCACAGATCACTCACTCCAAATCATTCCATATCATTCTAAATTATTCTGATTTTTCATCAGATGTTCTGTGACAATATGTCTTCAGGGAAGCCAGAGGAAGTAGTATAATACACATATTTAATTGTTAAATATATACAAAATGCTATGTTTTTTTCACGTCACCAAAGGAAGGATAACACAAGAAAGTTTCAGGGTGATGACACTTTTTTTATCCTGATCAAGGAGTTGATTACACAAATCTATACATGTATTAAAATTCATAGAACCATACACAGAAAAAATAATACCAGCTTAGTATAAAAATAATTTATAATAAAAAGGAAACAGTGATAAGCAGATAAATTTGGGGTCATTTGCCTTCCTTTGGGTCAACATCTTGAATTCATTTCTAGATGTGTTTATTTACTTTCCCGATTTAAACAGGAACCCAAGTTTGTGACTTTAGCTGTTTTTTCAAAACCACAAACTACTTTCGAATTTTCCTTTTTTAAACAAAAGGCAGGGGTTACGTGACATCTCATTTCCTACATGAGAGAAAAGGCAGCAATCCAGGCTCTCTGGGGTTGCTGGGAAGGAGGAGGCGGGTCGCAGAGGGAGCCGGGTGTCCAGAGAGGCTCAGGGGGGGTTTCTGGGGGGCTGGGAGAGTGAGAGCCACCAGCTGTAGGAAACAAAGGGGGTTGTCAGATTCTGGGAGTTAAAGACCACTTCTGAGCAGAAGGGCAAATCGCACAGACGTTTATTTAGCTGAATGATGAGTGGAAAGAATTTGCATCCAACGTGCCATAAAAGGACTGAGTGAGAAACTGCAGAAGGGAACTTCACGCCATCTTTTGCTTGAGGAAGACAGTACCCTGAATGTGATTTTCTGTGAAAATATGTTTTTTAAAGTCAATTATGAATTAAAAAAAAAACCTAGAATTCAAACAAGATGGATTTAAATTCAAACGCCTGGTTCCGTATCTGAGATGAACCCCGCCATCTAGTGGCTACCAAAAGGGTTTTTTGGGGGAAAAAATAAAGAGGGAAAAGAACATTTTCATGCAGTTTTTTGAAAATCACTAATTCATTGATTAGAATAATATGATCTAATAGATCAAAAATATTTTCTTAATATTTTCTTGTATGTCTACCTTGAGCATAGCCAGGTTTGACACAAAAAGAAAAAAAAAGACAGAGACGAAGAACTGGCTTAGGGACTGAAGAGAGTACAGAGAACAGGGCGCTTGCCCTGCAGAGGGGGAGCTGACTCAATCCCCGGCACCCCAAATTGTCCCCTGAGGGGCCGGAGCGATAGCACAGCGGGTAGGGCGTTTGCCTTGCACGCGGCCGACCCGGGTTCGATCCCCGGCATCCCATATGGTCCCCCAAGCACTGCCAGGAGTATTTCCTGAGTGCAAAGCCAGGAGTAACCCCTAAGCATCACTGGGTGTGACCCAAAAAGCAAAAAAAAAAAAAATTGTCCCCTGAGCCCACCACGAGTATCAGTCCCTGAGCCAGGAGTTAGCCTGGAGAATAACCAGGTGTAGCAAAAAGAAAGAAAGGAAGAAAGAAAGGAAGAAAGAAAGAAAGAAAGAAAGAAAGAAAGAAAGAAAGAAAGAAAGAAAGAAAGAAAGAAAGAAAGAAAGAAAGAAAGAAAGAAAGAAAGAGGAAAAAAGGATTGACTCTTATTATAAGCAGTCAAGAAAAATACTAAGAATCTGCAAACTAATGCCTGAAAAATTCCTGACTTCTTAATATTTGCTACTTTGTCTATTATTACACAATTAGCCTTCTAATTAAATCATATAGAACTAAATTTAACCAAAATCTACCTGCATTGGAAAAAAAGTTCAAAATATAAGGTTCCATTTCTCGTCCCATGTGGACTAAGAGAAACAAACAGTCTACAGTTATAGCTAAAACCATTTAACCACATATTTCCTTTTGTGTTGATAAATGTTCATTTCACATTGTGAATTTAAAACTCCGCTGATGTGCACTTAGTCAAGCAAGTGACTATGAGAATCTCATATTCTCAGGAGAATCACTCAGGAATCACTCCGAAGCACTGTATGGGATCCTGGGAATCGAACCCAAGTCTGCCACATACAAGGCAAATGCCCTACCCACTGTGCTATCGCTCCAGCCCCTCTTCATCTCTTTAAAAGCAAGAATACCCCAAGATTCTCTGTGGGGGAAACTATTGGACTGAGTAAAGTAAAAGGTAATGCAGGGTCAGAGTAATAGTGCAGCAGGTAGGGTGTTTGCCTTGCACATGGCTGACCCTTATTCGATCCCTGTCATCCCATATGATCCCCCTAGCCCCACCAGAAATGATTCTGAGTGTTGACCCAGAAGTAAGCCCTGAGCATCACTGTTGTGACCCAAAAAAAAAAGCGCTTTCAACTTTTCCCTCAAAAAAGGAAACTGTTTTACAAACTTTATAATAGTGCTCCTGCCCCTGCGCCTGGCTATCTTCACCAGGGTCCCTCAGAGGGGGGCGGGTTGTTTCCCTACCCGCCCTGAACAGAGCCCCGGCAGCGGAAGACCTCTGGAACCCAGCCATGGCCATGCTCAGGGCCGCTCTCCACACGCTTGGACGAGCCTTACACATGAAGGAATTGGCAGAGAAACCCAGGTGTGCGGGACCCAGGGCTGAGGTCTCCAAGCTTGCTCGGATTGGTACTGGGCCTCTTCCACCCAGATCCCCCATTTTCCAGTAGCTAGGCAGTCAAACCCACAAACTGACCCTGGCGCAATGTAACCTCATCAACAGCCAAAATCCAGAGACTTGGCCGCGCAACCTCTTATTGTCTAGTTCTCCCTCTTGGAGAACCTGGTAAGCTACTGAGAGTATTCTGCCTGGCAAACTCCCCGTGGTATGTTCAATATGCAAAAAACAGCAACAATGAAGGGTCTCATTCCCCTGACCCTGAAAGAGCCTCCAATGCAGCACCATTGGGAAGGACGAGTAAAGAGAGGCTGCCAAAATCTTAGGGCTAGGACGAATGGAGGCATTACTGGAGCCCACTGGAGCAAATTGATGAATAACGAGATGACAGTGATAGAGTGATACAGTCTGCCTTGTTGTTACTGTCTCACAATGTTACTGTCTCACAAACAAGTTTCACAATGGAGATGTTACTGGTCCCCACTCATGGAAATCGATGAGCAACAGGATGACAGTGATACAGTGACAGTGATGTCTACTTGGAATCCCCATGAACCTAGGTAAATGAAACTGTGACAGTTTGAATCATCACCTTCCTTGCCGAGCCCAGGTAGCAGTCATTGCCCAGAAATCCTGACACTGTCCCTCTCCTCAGCTAGGCATGCACCCACACCACCACCTCTATGTCACCGGTTGGTCACAACCAGTTGGTCACAACACAAATGTTATGACATCTCAAAGAGTTTAAGAGTTGGGGCTCCCAACAACCTCCAGCTAATTCTCCTCCAGCCTAATTTACTCCAGGGACACAATTCAGGAACCCAAATATCCAAGTTCTGAGCTCATGTCCACCCTGTCCTATTCCACAGAGACGTCAGATTCCTTCCCTGACTCTCTCAGAGCAGAAGACGCAGCACCACAAGGCAAGTGACCCAGAACACCGACTGTATAGTCCCAGGAACAATCTGGCCCCCTTGTGCTTAAAAAAAAAAAAAAAAAAAAAAAAAAGGATTTCCTGTTCTGTTTGCCATTTGGGCCATACCAGGGAGTGTTTGGGAACTGCTATTGGCTCAGTTCACAGGGGTCGCTCCCCCATGGTGCTCAGGCAGCCGTGCAGGGCTGGACTCAGCTTTGGAGTCATCTGTACTGCCCGAGAAGGGCTTCTTAGTTAGGACACAGCATGGAATTAAGTAAAAGTGCTAGATGCCAAAAAAAAATACCTTTGTGAGATACCATTTTTATGAAGTATCAGAAAAGGCAAAACCAAGATCTACCCTTTAGGGATGTAAGTGTAAAACATCAGTGCAGAGGAATCAAGGAAGTCAAGTGCATATGAGCCATTACCCTGACTCAGACAGGCCTGGTACCTGGGCCCAGGTCCCTGGAGCCTTCTTGGGATGGGTGCAGGCCAAGTCCCTATCCTGTTGCAAGTCCCCACCGTGTTGGAGGGCTCAATGCTCCCCCCACACCCAACCTCCACCTGTAAATAAATGGCCCTGACATTCCATGCCACTGTGTTATCCCACTTCCACACTTCCTAGAATGCACGGCCACATATGTGGCCACACAACATCTCCAAATCTCACAGCACTAACAGCCCAGTGGGAACACAGGAAGTTAGATGGGAAAGCTGAGTAGAATCCCACTAAGCTCAATAAGAAAAACCAATAGCACAGAAGGCTTAGCTAGCACCTAAGAGCTCAGTAAGTACTCAGAGAATGACTTTAGTGATACTATCATAAAATATATGTGGTAGCACTGTCCTCCCATTGTTCATCGATTTGCTCGAGCGGACACCAGTAACGTCGCCATTGTGAGATTTCTTGTTACTGTTTTTGGCATATCAAACACACCACCAGTAGCTTGCCAGGCTCTGCCGTGTGGACGGGATATTCTCAGTAGCTTGCCAGGCTCTCCGAGAGGGGCGTAGGAATTGAACCCGGGTCCACCACATGTAAGGCAAACGCCCTGCCCGCTATGCTATTGCTCCAGCCCACACTCAATGACATTGTCCCTTTTCAAAAAGGACGATGCCCAATAGATCTCGGGGCTACTCAGTGTCAGGGACTCCTGCTGGAGGTGCTCAGGGAACCTTGCAGTGCCGAGGATCAAGCCCAGCAGCCCACATATAAAGCACGTGCTTCGGCCCTTTGAGCCACGCCCTGATGTTTCCGTCTGAAGAGCTGAAGAAACTGAGGCTCTAGTTAGAAATTTCCAGGCAACTGGGGCTGGAGAGACAGGACAGAGGGGAGGGTGCTTGTCATGCACCCAGATGACTCGGGTTTGATCTCCGGCAAGAAACCAGGAATACTGGGGGCACATTGCCACCCAGGTCAACCTGTATCTGTGAGGCATCTACAGCCCGATGGTACCTTCAGGCCTAATACCACAAAACTGCTGTTGTGCCTCTTGCGAAACCCCAGTAACTTGGGACCAAGTTTCCCGAGAAATTAAATGTTTTTGGCTTTTTTCACTGCTTCATCCCTCCCTCCCTTCCCCTCCTCTCCCCATCCTCTCTTTTCCCTTCCTTCCTTTCCCTCCTCTGCCTTCCTCTCTTCCCCGCCTCCCCCTCCCTCCTCCTTGCCTCTCCCCATCTCCTTTCCTTCCCCCCCGCCCCCTCCTCTCCTCCCCTCTCCCCTTTGGCCTCACACGTGCAAGGCATATTCCTCCTACCCCATTTATCTATGGAATCTATTTTTCTTTTAAAAATAATTGTTACTTTCGATGAGTATTTAATGTTCTCTCCTCCACCACTGTGCTTAAGGTTTTTAATGCGATTCCTTGGTTATTGTGGCTATGTGGCTCCCCACAAGAGCCCCCCATTTTGGGCCACACCCAAAGGGATACAGGGGAATCCTGTGGTCCCTGGGATTGGACTGATACCTCCATATGCAGATCTTGTAGCCTACCCTTTGAGAGCATATCTGTGTATCTGTGTAGGTTTATTGTTTTTGTTTTGTTTTGTTTTCTTCGTTTTGGGTCACACCCAACAACGCACAGGGGTTACTCCTGGCTTTGCACTCAGAAATTACTCCTGGCAGTGCTCGGGGGACCATATGAGATGCTGAGAATTGAACCCAGGTCAGCCCCATGCAAGGCAAACGCCCTACCCGCTGTACTATCGCTCCAGCTCCCGTACATTTATTGTTTGATTCTTCCGTGCGTCTCCGTGTTCATAACGTTTTAAAGTTCATTTGTTGGATTTCTGTATTTTAGGTGCCAGCATTTGATATGCTTTAAGTGACTCTTCACCTCCTTTAAGTGGGTATCTTTATTACTTAGTACTTTTATTCTTGAAATATCGATGAACCTGGGACCCACGGACCCACATAGGGACCTGCGTCACAGCTCCTGCATCCTTTTGAACAACTTTGTAAATCACAGTACTTCAATAAAGTTTCAAACAATTTTAAAAAGAGCCATTACCTGGGTCACTTGCGGAAGAGGGAGAAAGCAGGGCCTTGTTAAGAAGGGGGGACCCGGGGCTGCAGGGATAACCTGAGGGTGCTCCCCAGCCTCGGCTCCGTGGAGCACAGCGAGGTCCGGCCCCGCCCTCAGAGACCACGGGAGGCATCTGCCGGTGAGGCGGAGAAGGACTGGCTAGGAGTTGAGCGAGCATAATCTGACCACACTCTGGTAGCTACCCGGGGACTTGAGAATTCACGCCGCCCCTGGCCTGCAGGAGGACTCAGCCCCTACAGTGCCCACCCCAACGGGCATCAACATTCCCCGCGAGTCCCATCCTAGAACAAAAAATACAGCCCAAGTTTCTGACGCTGCGCTTCCTGGACACCAGGTGGCGCTGTCCACTGTGTCGAACTTGAAAGGCGGGGCTTAGGGGGAAGGGTAGCCATCCCCTTGGAGTCATTGGACAATCTACCTGCCGCTCACATTCTAACAGCCAGTGAGAAGAGAGAGCACACCCTGCCTGGACCTGAAGCAGAGGAAGCCCGGGTTAGGGTGGCTGGTCTAGCAAGACAGTTCCTGAGAGCGGCAGAGGGCTTGCACCGCAGGGGGGTGTTCCCCAGGGGCGCCCCCACTGGATCCCATGCAGTCCAAGCACCTGGGGTCTGACCAGAGGAGCACCTGGCCCTCCTGCTTGCATAGACAACGCCCTGGACCCGTCTCCGCCGCTTGGAGACTTGTCCTCTTTTGTGGTTGCAACCTTATCACAGATGGGGCGACGTCCCCTAGCTCCAAAGCCCCCACAGAGGCCTGAGCACGCTGGGGACCACCCTGCCCCCACCCAAACGAGAAAGCCCGAGTCAGCAGTATCTGGGTGTGTTTGCCTGTACCCCGGATTTACCAGAGATGTCCCAGCCAAGGGGGTCTCTGCAAGCTCTTCCAACGCTACCCCACCCAACTGGGACATGGCCTCTTTAGAGGGAGTCCTCTCCAACCCTGCCACTGCGGTCACATCTCGGCCCTGGCCCACCATATCTTATCATGAAGTTGTCTATCACGCGGAAAAGTGAGGAGGGGGCTTACATAATGAGCCGAGCACCCACACCGGAGCCAGTGAGGACAGTTTTGCTGTATTTGCTTAACCGCTTCCCTGCCCGTCCTTTTACCCCTTTAAACTCTGCCTGTGACGCATCGCAAGATAATCTGCAGGCATCTGCCTGACCCCCGCATACTTCAGAAGGCACACCATCCGCGAGTCCCATACTGTTTTCCATTCCTTTCCCGGCCCCTCTTCAAGGAAACATCAACACACTGAAAAGTTCCGGCCTTCGATGCTTATATTTGTTTTCTTCTTGCTGTAACAAATCATGACACGCTTGTGTCTATAAACAGCACTCACTCACGTTGAGTCTCTTACGGTGAATATAAAAGTCCAAAATCTGTCTGGCAGGGTGTGTGCGTTTCGTTCCCGAGGGAGGCACTCAGGAACAATCTGTTTTCTTGCCTTCTTCACCGTCTAGAACGTCCCTTGGCTCCTGACCCCTTCCTGGAATTGCTTTCACAGGCCCGTCTCCTGCTCCTCACCCCGATCTCCTGCCTGCCTCTCAGGGCCCAGACTGTCTCGGGATGGTCTCCCGTCTGAGACCCTCAGCCGTGCCAGGCCTACGGAACTCCTTCTGCAACGTGAAGTTACTTATCCACAGGCGCCTGGGATTTGGATGTGATCTTGGGGGATTATTATTCAGCCCACCCCATGGACCCTTAAGAATTACTTTTCACAGGAGCTGGAGCAATAGCACAGCAGGTAGGGCTTTTGCCTTGCACGCAGCCGACCTGAGTTTGATTCCCAGCATCCCATATTATCCCCCGAGCACCGCCAGGAGTAATTCCTGAGTGCATGAGCCAGGAGTAACCTCTTTGCATCGCTGGGTGTGACCCAAAAAGCAAAATAAGAAAATTACTTTTCACAAATGTGACATCACCCCCAGAAAGTGTTCTCCATCTGCTTCCAGGCAACCCTCCCCATCCCCACCGCCCAGAGGAAGCTGCTCTTCTGAAGGCCGGGGTCTTCCAGAACATTCTATATACGGAATCATTCTCCTTTCCTCCCTGCCTCTGTCCCTGTCCCTCGGCACAGTGCTCCTGAGCGCCACTTGGTCGCGGGTGAGCGGCTCTGAACCTTTGCAGGAGGGCAGCCGCGTGACCTGGAGCTGGGGGAATGGGGCACCTGCCCTGCCCTGTCTGTCGTCTGTCTGTCTGTCTGTCTGTCTGTCTATCTGTCTGTGCCTCCCTGCTGGCTGCAGACACTTTATTGCCTCCCTCTACCTGAGTGGGTCCCTCCTCTGCAGTCAACCCCGCACCATGGGCCGGGGACAAAGGCCGCCCTCCCAGGACCATTACATAAAGCAGGCTTTCCTCCGCCCCCAGCCGGGACGGCGCCCACCACGCCCAGCAGGACGGAGCCTGCCTATCTGCGGGGTCCTGGCGCACCCCCCAGAGTGGCGGCGGGTGTCCACACCTGGGTCATTCCGCGAGATGGTATCAAGGACCAGGAACCGGCTTGGCTTCCTCCTACCTCCTGGCGCTGATGGCCGGTGTGGCCTCCAGGGGGCGCTGTGGGGCCTAAGTGGCCCTTGCCAGGACAGGAAACAGCCGTTTGAACCTGAGGACTGGGCCCGGGAGAGGGCGCTGGCCTTGGCCCTTGGCCACCACCTTCCGATTGGAGGGACGGTCTGTTTCATCCTGGAATCTGCTTGACCCGGGGCGAGGGCAGTACACCCCCTGCTGTCCACTTCCGGAGATGCTCTCCAGTGGCTTAGGTGGCGCTGGGCCGGCTCCTGGGGGGAAGGAACTTGGGTCACCGTGAGAAAGACCCTCGGAGCCCGGGAGGGGGCCTGGGCTCCTCCCGAACGTGCACCCTGGGCCCCCTCAGAAGACGGGCCGCAGGGTGCAGCTGGGGGTTGAACCTGAGCTTCCTGCCTTCTCTCACACAAACCAAGCAAGCACCTGAGAACACTCCTGCCCGAGACACCGCTCTGACGTCTGGACAGCCAGGACAGTTCGTGGGCTCCTTAAGGTCTGCCACGCCCCGGCCACCCTCTTCCCAGCCAGTGGCAACAGGTGACCGCCTGGTCCCCGGCTGCCCGGTGTGGAAACCCAAACTCAAAGGACACAGAAGCGAAGACTGTCCGGGACACAGCAGCACCTGGACCACTGCCCCGTCGTGGCCACGAGAGGACAGTCACGGGAGAGACAGCACAGAGACCACCAGGGGACAGTCACGGGAGAGACAGCACAGAGACCACCAGGGGACAGTCACGGGAGAGACAGCACAGAGACCACCAGGGGACAGTCACTGAGAGACAGCACAGAGACCACCAGGGGACAGTCACGGGAGAGACAGCACAGAGACCACCAGGGGACAGTCACTGAGAGACAGCGCAGAGACCACCAGGGGACAGTCGCGGGAGAGACAGCACAGAGACCACCAGGGGACAGTCACTGAGAGACAGCACAGAGACCACCAGGGGACAGTCACGGGAGAGACAGCACAGAGACCACCAGGGGACAGTCACTGAGAGACAGCACAGAGACCACCAGGGGACAGTCACTGAGAGACAGCACAGAGACCACCAGGGGACAGTCACGGGAGAGACAGCACAGAGACCACCAAGGGACAGTCACGGGAGAGACAGCACAGAGACCACCAGGGGACAGTCACTGAGAGACAGCACAGAGACCACCAGGGGACAGTCACGGGAGAGACAGCACAGAGACCACCAGGGGACAGTCACTGAGAGACAGCGCAGAGACCACCAGGGGACAGTCACGGGAGAGACAGCACAGAGACCACCAGGGGACAGTCACTGAGAGACAGCACAGAGACCACCAGGGGACAGTCACAGGAGAGACAGCACAGAGACCACCAGGGGACAGTCACTGAGAGACAGCACAGAGACCACCAGGGGACAGTCACTGAGAGACAGCACAGAGACCACCAGGGGACAGTCACGGGAGAGACAGCACAGAGACCACCAGGGGACAGTCACGGGAGAGACAGCACAGAGACCACCAAGGGACAGTCACGGGAGAGACAGCACAGAGACCACCAGGGGACAGTCACTGAGAGACAGCACAGAGACCACCAGGGGACAGTCACTGAGAGACAGCACAGAGACCACCAGGGGACAGTCACTGAGAGACAGCACAGAGACCACCAGGGGACAGTCACTGAGAGACAGCACAGACACTCCCCGCCACGGGCAGAGACTGCGACAGATGCTTGTGGCTGAGGACCCCCTGTGGGACCACCCCTCATATCATTGTATGGGGACCCTCAGCTTCTCGACACCCCAATTCTGGACTCCTCGGATCCCGGCCCGGCGCAGGCCAGTTGCCCAGCAGCTGTGTGCCCGTAGCAGGCAGGGCCAGGCGCCATCCCTGGAGCAGCTGCGGGAGGGAGGAGGGGGCTTCTGAGAGTGCGGGCGACCAGGCCCCCACCCCAGCCCGGGATGGTGGGAAGACACAGGCCGGCTGTCCCCTCCCGACAGACCCCAGAGTTCACGCTCAGATCGAGCAGCACTTCAGGAGCAAAACCCACATTTCTCACCTGGCGCTGCCTCCTGGGGCCGGTGGTGACGCCCTCCCCAGTGCGGAGCGGGGGTCCCCGAGCTCCCACAGCCCCCAGCTTCGGCTAAGGACCACCAGGCCCGTGCGGGGCTCCCACGGCCCCCAGCAGACAGGAAGCGTCCTGCACAGGCGGGCCGGCCCCAGAGCTGGACCCCGA
This sequence comes from Sorex araneus, assembly GCF_027595985.1. NCBI lineage: Eukaryota > Metazoa > Chordata > Mammalia > Eulipotyphla > Soricidae > Sorex > Sorex araneus. The sequence continues at coordinate 450,271,373 of NC_073302.1, forward strand.
CCTCGTCACAGGGTCCCGACAAGGAGCTGTCGCCCGGGAGCCAGAAAGCCAGGCCCCAGCCCTGCTTCTGCCACTGACCAAGGGCTCCTGGGCCTGGGTGGACGCCGGCTTTGCTGGCCTCGGGGATCACATGGGCAAGTCCAGCGGCCCCCCGGGGGAGCGTGAGAACGGGCACTCTGCGCAGGAAGCCGGACCACAGACTGCGGCTGGCCCCGGTGTCCTTCCCCTGGCCTGCTCCAGGCCTGCCCCTCCCCCGCTCCTTGGCGAGCCTCACTCAGGCCAACGCTCGTCAAAACTCCTCATGGAGCAAAGCCGAAAGGACGTGCCATGTCCAGGGGCCACCTGGGCCACCTCCACGCTGAAGACTCCTAGGTCCGGCCCATTCCAGCCCGGGCGTCCTGGTCCTTGTCTGGTGGCTCCCGTCCCCACCGCACCCCTGGACCTCACCCAGGTTCCACACGGGGCGTGATGGTGGTCACATCTGTGCTCTTTCTTGCTGGGCCTGAAATGCCCCCCACTCGGGCAAGCAGGGCCCGTCTGCAGGAGCAGGGGCTGGGGCAGCGCTGTCAGGACTCCTCTGTGGCCCCCCATGCTGCCCTGCGTTCCCAGATCCCCCCGAGGCCCCGTCGCTGCCAATGCCACCCAGCCCCCGCTCAGAGCCGCTCCATCGGTGCTCTGCTGTGCTCCAGACGATGGCCGTGCACAGGAGGCATTTGCTTCCACGGACATACCCAGCCCTCCCCTCTGCGGCCAGTGGGGACTCGCGTGGGAGGGAAGGACCAACTCTCTTTGACCCTGTTTTTATGCTGGGTGGCTTGGCTGGGTTTTTTGTCCACACCTAGCACTCCTCAGGGGTTACCTCTGGTTCTGAGTTCAGGAATTAATTACTCCTGGTGATGCCAGGGGTGGAACTCAGGACAGCCACGTGCAAGGCAAATGCCCTAGCCACTGTCCTATCTCCCGAGCCCTGGGAATAGGACAAACTAAATGTAAGGTTGGAGCCATAAAGGGTGAAACTTGACAGTCTTCTGAGACTTTGGCCTCGATTCCCCGGTTCCTCAGAAGCCTGTGCTCCCCCGGCAATACAGCCGCACCCCTCAGCCTTATCAGCCGTGTCCATCTCCGCGCGGCCAGCCTCCCTCCCCACCCTCGCACCAGCTAGACCTTGACCTTTGGAAGCAGGACAAGCTGCATCGATTGCAGAGTCCAGGCTCAAAGGAAGATTCGGGACCCTTCTCAGAAGTCAGGGGTCCCGGGGTCGGGGGTGGAGCTCTGGGGCAGAACGTGTGCCTTGCATGTCTAAGACCTTGGGTTTGGTTCCTGGAACCCAAAGCTGAAAAGCCCGTTTCAGGGCGGCAGGTGGGGCCACGCAGACTGCACGCCTGGGAGCGCCCTGACGCGGCATCCAGGCAGGCTGGGCGACCCTGTCAAACTAAACGGCTTCTGCACGGCAAAAGAAATCAGCCCCCAAGTGAAGCGGGGCCTGCTGAGTGGGGGGAGTACGCGTAGATCTCATTGGGGGTTGATCACCAAAGGGACAACTCCTGGCTCTGTGCTCACTCCTTAGCGGTGCTGGAGGGACCATATGCAGTGGCAGGGATCGAGCCAGGCTGAGCAGCCACGAGGGAAGACAAATGCCCCAACCCCTGGACTCTCTCCCCGGACCCACTGTTTCTATTTTGAAACTCGCACAGGACTGGAGGGACAGCTCAATGGCTGTGCACGCACATGACATGACCGGGATTCAGGTTCAATCCCCGGCACCCCACGTGATCCCTGGAGCACTGTCAGGAGCAAGCAATGAGCACAGAGCCGGGAGTCGGCCCCAAGCACCACCAGGTGTGACCCCAGAAAAAAAATATTAATTTCATTTAAAAATGAGTACAAAACAATGGCAAAGGATCTGTATCAACATGGGCAGAAGGACTGGCTGGACGTTTTCCCAGAGAAGACACGCGTACACAGCAGGTACGTGGAAAGACGCTGAGCTCCTCCAGCCATCGGGCACGTGCAAACCCGTGCACACTCACCTCACACCTGTGAGAATGGCGAGCGGGAGCCAGGGGTGCTGGCGGGAGCCAGGAGCCTATGCACCGTTGCTGAGGAAACACAGCCCTGCTGTGTAAAATGGTGCAGAAGCTCAGGATTTTAATGCAGCTGCCAAATGAAATGACGCAGCAATCCTACTTCTGGGCGTACATCCAAAGGAAACAGAGTCCCCGGGAGGTGTCAGCTCTCCCTGCCTATGGCCGCATCACAGCAACCAAGATACGGATGCTGCATCACGCCTGTCCATAGGAGAGCAGATGAAGATGGGGCCGTCACAAACGGGAGTGCTCTTCAGAGACCACCATGCCAACATGTTTGAGGTGCCTGCCCTAGAGGCAAAAAGTGGGAGAAAAACTGGGGTCATCGGTGGAGAGAAGTGGCCCTGGTGAAGGGACTGGTGTTGAGACACTGTGGGCCATTCACAGTGACTGAGTAGTGGCGTGGCTGACATACATTATCTTGGCTGTGTTTTAAAATAATAATTTTTTTAAAGAATATTCCTCAGCCGTGGAAGGCTGGATACTGGTAACAGTACGGACGGACCTGTGGGCCTGGAAGGCATTGCGCTGGGTGAAATAAAGTGGAAGACTAGCACTGTGGGATCACACGTGTATGTCGGATCTAAAACAGATACGCCCGGGGCTGGTGTCTGCCCGGTTCTGGTCCCGGTTCTGTCCCTGGCACCACTTACGGTCCCCAAACACTGCCATGAGAGATTCCTAAGCACAGAGCCAGGAACAGGCCCTGAGTATCACCAGGTGTGACCCAAATTCAATCCATACTCCCCAAAAGAAAAAGGTGATCTGAGAGAAATGGAGATGAATGGGGGCTTGAGGAGCTGGGGGAGAAGCAATGTGGGAGACAACAGATTCAGGATCTGAGGCTGTGGTGGGTGAGATGGACGCTGGCAGACCTGAATCCACACAACATGCTCAGTCCCTGTCATCCAGCCTCAGCTTCGGGGTAAGAACCCGCCTAAAACCATGGCCACATGCGCCCTGCTGAGAATTTCGTATACTGTGAATCAAAACATTTCTCAGGTCTGGTTTTCGACTCCTCTCACATCCCCCGTGTCCATTGGGTCCATCACTCATTAGTTCCAAAATCAAAACACCAAATCTTTGGGGGCTGGAGCGATAGCACAATGGGTAGGGCGTTTGCCTTGCATGCAGCCAACCCAGATTTGAATCCCAGCATCCCATCATCCCATATGGTCCCCTGAGCACCACCAGCGGTAATTCCTGAGTGCAGAGCCAGGAGTAACAGATACGCCCTGTGCACACCTGTGCATCGCCAGGTGTGACCCAAAAAGCAAAAAAAAAAAAAAAAAAAAAAAAAAAAAAAAAAAACCACCAACTCCAAGACATGCCAGATCACTGGTGTCTGCACAACTAGGAAGAGCCTGAGAGCCCAGGTCTGGAGGAGGCAGGGGGAGACAGGCTTGGGATCAGATCACTACAACAGGGTGAGACTGTGCAGTAAAGCCAGTAGCTAAAGACCAAGGCACAAAGAGAATCCCACGACAGTGAATTTAAAGTCATCTTCAGTGACTCAATGCCACTGGCTATCAGAGGCAAAAGTAAACAATGGACTACATCATGCTGGAAAAAATAAGCAGCTGCACTGCAACAGAAATGAAGACTGAAATGAAAAGACGCTCTGCTAAATAAGTAGTAGTCCCTCCCAACACATCTGACCAAGTGCTGATACGCAAGATTTATAAAGCATTTGCAAGACTAACAACAAGTCTCAAAATGGAGATGTTGCTGGTGTCCGCTCGAGCAAATCGATGAGCAACGGGATGATAGTGATAGTGACAGTGAACAACAGCAACAAAACACCCACCATAAAAATTGGAGAGAGGAGAGTCATTGTTTCCTGAGTACGTCCAGAGGCTGAACTTTCCCCCATGCACTAGAGAGGGCAGGAGAGCCCACTGTGTCCAAAGCTGATCCTGGACTCTGACTCCACCCACAGATCAGAAGTCAGTGACGGTTTCGTGGAGCAGGTGGCCATTAAGTAGCCACAAGATAATCTCCCTCCATCGACCTCGTCCAGAAACGTCCCTGACAGTGGTGAGGAAGACAACAGTGATGCTTCTCCAGGCTACAAAAGGTGGGCAAAAGTTGTAATCCTGAAGACTCCATCAGTAATGACCCCTGTATAATCCCTCTGAAGAGGAATTCAGAGTGGAAATACTTAGGGTGTTGAATGAGCAGAAAGAAACGATGGAATAGATGGTCAATAAAACACAAGAGGATATGAGAGCAGGATGGAAAAAAAGAACAAACAGAAATGACAGAACTGAAGGACTTGGTAGGCAAAATGAAACTCACTGGGAGGCTCAGCATTCGAGTAATAGCAGCTGAGGACAGAATCAGTGAGCTCCTAGATGCAGTGCAGAAAACCTCCAGACAACAGGAAAGGTGGAGGAAAGCCTCAAAATAGAAAAGCAGACAAGAGAACTTTGGGCTGGATTCAAGAGAAACAAAATAAGAATCAATGTTCCAGAGGGGCAGGAAGGCAACCCCGATAAAGAAGCAACAGTCAAAGACATCGTTGCTGAGAATTCCCAGAGCTGAAGAGTGTATGTAGAGATCCACCCTTGGGCATCCTGAAGAGATACAGGATGCCAAGGGTGCCAACTAAAAGAGATTCAAATAAAAAATACTCCAATGCACATCCTAGAATGGTGAAGCCCACAGATAGAGATGCAATACTGAAAGCAGCATGATCATAGAAGGAAATTAAATACAAAGGAGGGTACTTAAGAATTACATTAGATTTAACAAACAGGACTTTCCACACCCAAAGACAATGCTTAAATATAGTTTTTATAAAAAGCCTCAATTATATGAATGCCTCACCAAAAAGACTCACGTTCAAATTTGGAGGAACAATACACAATTTCACAGATAAACAACAGCTCAGGAACTTCATAGATTCGATATCATCCTCACAAGAAGAACCAAATAAAGCTATATTAAGACAAAAAGAACCCTCAAAATGCCAAACCTCTACAGAGAGATGGCAGAAAATTTCATTATAATAATGTCTCAACGTCAGCAGACTAAATGCACCAATTAAGAGACACTGAAGAAAAGGGGGGCTTGGAGCGATAGCACAGCAGGTAGGGCATTTGCCTTGCACTCGGCCAACCCAGGTTCGATTCCCAGCATCCCATATGGTCCCCTGAGCACCACCAGGAATAATTCCTGAGTGCAAAGACAAAACTAACCTGGGCATTGCCGGGTGTGACCCAAAAAGGAAAAAAAAATAAAGAGAGAGACACTGAGTGGCAGGATGGATTAGAAAATTGAACCAAACATTTTTCTGTCTGCAAGAAACACTCTTTAGTGTTAGAGCAAACACAGACTCAAAGTCAAAGGTTAGAAGACTTTTTTTTTGGTGTCACACCCAGCAATGTGCAGGTGTCACTCCCGCCTCTGCAACTCAGGAATTACTCCTGGCTGTGCTTGAGGGACCATATGGGATGCTGGGAATCGAACTTGGGCTGGCCGTGTGCAAGGCAAATGCCCTACCCGCTGTGCTATCACTCCAGCCCCTGGAAGACATTCTTCAAGCAAACAACCCCTTCTAAAAGGCCAGGGTGTCCATACTGATATAAACATTGGGCTCAAAAAGATTATGAGACAGTCATTTCTTAATGGTCAAAGGATATATACATCAGAAAGAACTCATACTCCTTAAACATATGCATAAAATGTGGTACCAACAAAATACTTTTTTAAAATGCTCATAGACTTGAAGGAAGGCATTGATAGCAATACAATAATAGTACCGGTGACTTCAACACTGCTCTGTCACCTCTCAATATATTGACTGGACTAAAACTCAGTAAGGAAATATTTGCTTTATAGGAAGAAAGAGAAAAGGGGGTTTAGTAAATATACACGTTAGGGATTTTTATCCTCCAACAAGCAAATACATATTCTTCACCAATGCACATGGGACATTCAAGATAGATCACATGTTCATTTAAGATGGACCCTATGCACATCCAAGACAGACCATGAGATATTATTATTACTTTGCTTTTTTGGGTCACACCCGGCAGTGCACAGGGGTTACAACTGGCTCATGCACTCAGGAATTACTCCTGGTGGTGCTCGAGGAACCATACGGGATGCTGGGAATTGAACCCGGGTCGGCCACGTGCAAGGCAAATGCCCTACCCGCTGTGCTATTGCTCCAGTCCTGACAGACCACAAGATAGACCATGAAACACTGCCTCCACAAAGTTAAAAAGACAGAAATTCTACCAATTATTTTTCCAACCTTGATACACTGGAAATAGAAGTTAATCACAAACAGAAATTGAGAAATAACTCAAACACTGTAAATTAAGCAGCCAGTTACTGAACAACCAGTGGGTCAGAAATAAGTCAAAAAGAAAATCAAGATTACTGCTAACAAGAATGAGGACAAGAGTTACCAGAGTTTGTGGGACACAGCAAAAGCAGTGTGAAGAGGAAAGTTCATAGCCATGCAAGCATGTACCAGGAAGGAAAAAAAGGCCCACAAAATAATTAGACGACACAACTTAAGAAACTAGAAAATGACCAACAAAAAGAATCCAAAGCAGTCAGGAGGGAGGAAATCATAAAATTCAGAGCAGAAACTAATGAACTGGAATAAAAAAATATCCAAATGATCAATGAAACCAGGAGCTGATTCTTTGAAAAAATAGACAAGATCAATAAACCACTACAAGACTCACAAATAAAGTGAGAGAGAGAGAGAGAGAGAGGCCTAATAAGCTAGGTCACAAATAAAAGGGGGAACATCACAACAGAAATCACAGAACTTCAAAAGATAATTGGAGATTACTTTATTACTTTATGAAGTTCTATATGCCACAAATAAGAGAACTGAGGGGAAAATGGATAAATTCTTGGATTCCTGTAACCTGCCTCGGCTAGACCAAGGAGATATGGAACACAGGACAGACCTACCACTTTTGAAGTGGTTACCAAATTGTTACCCAAACTCTCCACAAAAATAATGCCATAGATGGATTCACTAATGTGTTCTTTCAAACCTTTATGAAGACTTACTGCTGATTCTTTTCAGGTTCTTTCAGAAAACTGAAGAAGCAAAGAAACTCCCCATTTCTTTTTTTTTATTAGTGAATCGCCAAGGAGAACAGTTGCAAACTTCAGAAATTTCATGTTTGCATTATAGTCATACAATGATTGCTTGCCCATCCCTCCACCAGTGCCCATTCTTCCCAACCAATGTTCCCAGCATCCCTCCCACCACCCCCACCTCATCCCCCACCACCCCACCCCGCCTCAGTGGCAGGGAATTCCCTTTTATTCCCTCTCCTTTTGGGTGTTGTGGTTTGCAATAGAGGTATTGCGTGGCCATTGTGTTTGGTCTGTAGCCTACTTTCGGCACGCATCTTTCAACCCGAATGGATCCTCCCAACATCCTTTGCTTGGTGTTCCCTTCTTTATCTGAGCTGCCTCTTCCCCCAGCATGTGCGGCCGGTTTCCAAGCCTCAAAGCAGACCTCCTGGTCCTTATCTCTACTACTCTTGGGTGTTAGTCTCCCATTCTGTTACTTTATATTCCACAGATGGAAACTCCCCATTTCTATGAAGCAAATATTACCCTGATACCAAACCAGACAGAGACACCACAAAAAAGAGAATTACAAACCAATGTTCCTGATTAACATAGATGCAAATATCCTCAGCAAAATACTGTATCACTGTCACTGTCATCACTGTATCACTGTCATCCCATTGCTCATCGATTTGCTCGAGCGGGCACCAGTAACATCTTATTGTGAGACTTGTGGTTACTGTTTTTGGCATATCGAATACGCCCCGGGTAGCAGGCTCTGCCGTGCAGGAGAGATACTCTCAGTAGCTTGCCTAGCTCTCCGAGAGGGATGGAGGAATCAAAACCAGGTCATCAAAACCAATCAAAACCAATCAAAACATCGCGTGCAAGACGAACACCCTACCCACTGTGCTATCGCTCCAGCCCAAGCAAAATACTTGCCATTTTACAAATATATTGTTTTTAGGAGATTCCTGTAGAGTCTTTAGCGTTTTATACATGCAGTGTTATGTTACCCACAAATAGTGAAAAAAAAATAATTTTCTACAGCAAAATACTAGCAAATACAATTCAACAACTCATCAAGAGGATAATACATCATGACCAAGTAGGATTCATCCCAGGGATGCAAGGATGGTTTGAGATACATGAGTCAATCAATGTAATATAAGAAAAGAGTAAAAATAAAAGAAAATATTAAAATCATATGAGCATATCAGTAGACACAAAGAAAGCATTTGACAAGATCCAGCCCCCATTCATGATAAAGACTCTCAACAAAATGGAAATTGAAGAAACTTTCTTCAACATAGCCAAAGCCGTTTACCACATAATATAATGTTTGCTCAGAGCAAACATTATTCTCAATGGGAAAAAACTAAAAACCTTCTCTTTTCTCAGGCACAAGACAAAGTTTCCCACTCTCACCATTTCTATTCAATATCATACTGGAAGTACTTGACATAGAAATTAGACAATAAAAAGATATTAAAGGCATCCAAGTAAGAAAGACAAAAGTTAAACTCTCACTATTTGTGGGCAATATAATACTGCATGTATAAAACCCTAAAGACTCTACAGGAATCTCCTAAAAACAATATATTTGTAAAACAGCAGGCTACAAAAATTAACACGCAAAAGTTTATGACTTTTCTATCTACAAATAATGAAATAGAAGAACTAGATACTTTAAAAACAATCCCATTCACAATTGTGCTTCAGGAAAGTCAAGTACTTCAGAAATTGATTAACTAAACAAGTAAGATCTATACAAGGAAAACTACAAAACACTACTTAAATAAACAGAAGAGGACACAAGGAAATTGAAACACATCCCCTATTCAGGGATTGAGTGAATTAACATTATCAAAATGGCAATACTACCCAAAGCATTGCAGGAATTCAATGCAGTCAATTCAATACAAGCAAACCCATAATATTTTGCAAAGAAATAAATAAAACTCTCCCAAAATTCATGCAAAACAATAAATGCCCTTAAGTAGCTAACACAATTTTTGGGAAAAGGAAGATGGAAGGCATCACTTTGCCCAACTTCAAACTATATTATTAAGTGGCAGTAATTAAAACAGTCCCGCACGGCAGAGTCTGGCAAGCTATTCGTGACATATTTGATATGCCAAAAACAGTAACAACAATGTGCTCTTCGTGTTCCTGAAGCGAGCTGATGCCATCAGAATACACTAGCACGCGACAGGGACAAATGAAAATGTTACTGTCTCCCGCTCCAGCGGATCGATGGACAACGGGATGACAGTAATACAGTGAATTAAAACAGTGTGGTAGTGGAATAAAGATAGATACGCAGATCAATAGAATATAGCTGAAAATCCAGACAGGTCCTCAGGTATATGATCAGTTCATCTTCAAAAAGCACTGTAGCACTGTCGTCCCATTGTTCATCGATTTGCTCGAGCGGGCACCAGTAATGTCTCATTGTGAGACCTGTTGCTACTGTGTTTGGCATATCGAATATGCCATGCATAGCTTGCCATGCTCTGCCGAGCGGGCACAACAGTTTTTGGGGGGCCACATCATATAAAGTTCAGGGGTTATCCCTGGTTCTGTGCTCAGGGATCACTCTGGCAGTGTTTAGGGGACCATATGGGATGCCAGGAATCAAAACCAGATGGCTCCAAGCAGGAAAAGCACCTTCCTTGCTGTCCTATCTTTCTAGCCCCAGAAATCGTCACAACTTTACACTCTGAGGTGCCTGCTAGTGGCTGTGTGAAAGACGCAGCCTCAGCAATTCATGGACCTGTGAACATCTGATGCCTCGCTAAATGCCCTTCTTGCCTCTGTCATGCGTTGGGAGAAATGCAGTACTGAATAAACGGCCAGCCCAGGAGGTCATGTAGGGCTACCCAGGTGACCCTAAAGCCTGCCCAGTCCTGTGTGTTTGTCTCCTTAGGTGCTTGTTTGCCTCCTCCGCCGTGCCTGATCCGCTTAAGTGCTCACAGAAAATAAAACATTACAGAGAAATGGGCCTCGCAGCCACCAAAAAGGGCAAAGTTCCAGCTGATAGAAGTTATGCAAGGCGAGAAAGTGGAACTACGGTCAGGATGAGTAGCTGCAGGAGAAAGGAATTTTAAATGGCAGTAAGAAATGGGAAATTCATTTGTCTTAGAGCAAAAAAGAAGTATTGATTCGGGTGTCCTGGATCCTTGGCATAGCTGCTAAGGCCGAGAACCAGACCCCGACTTTGTTTGCACAGCATCGCCCTGGGTTCCCAGCCTTGATTGACAGGTCCGAGAAAGAATAGGATGTAGTTTAAAAGAAAGACATCCCGGGGACTGGAGACATAGCACAGCATTTAGGGCGCCTGCCTGGCACATGGCCAAGCCAGGCTTGTTCCCCGGCATCCACTGGGATCCCCCAAGCCCACTGGCAGTGATTCCTGGGTGCAGAGCTGGGAGTAGACCCACTCGCTGTGGCCCCAAAGCAAACAAACAAACAAAAAAGGCATTCCTCAGTGAGGTAAGTTGCCCCTGGGGTTATATGCTAACCTGGTCCATAGTAATAACACTTTGCTGCCAACAGGTGGGCCAGTCTGGGTGAAACTGGGGATCGCCAGGGGATGAGGAGGGCATCCGTGAAGATGCGCCCAGGGAGGGGCTGAAGGCTCCATACCCCCGTGCTGGAGGATGAGGGGGAAGGAAAGGGCACGGAGGCGACAGTCTTTACTAGACGGCCGTGAACAAGGCGGACCAGGTCGCATCGAGGGGGCGGGACGCGGACCGGGAACACAGATCCTCCACCCTCAAAACTTCCTGGGGCCAGGCAGAGGCCAGTAGAAAGGCTGGCCGCTGCAGAGGCCTTAGAGAAGGACTCCCGAGAGATGGCCCCAGGGTCGGCCTCCTTCTTGGGTGCTGGAATGTTCTTCCTATGGAATGTCTGGCTGCCTCTGTTTCACCCATGCCCCGTAGCAGAAGGTAAACTGCACTTTAGTGTGACAAAATGAAGCATTTGCTTTTTTCTCTTCTTGAAAATGCTGCTCTGGGGCTGGACTGAGAGCACAGTGGGGAGGGGGTTTGCCTTGCATCCAGCCAACCCTGGTTCGATTCCCAGCATCCCATATGGTCCCCGAGCTCCATTAGGAGGAATTCCTGAGTGCATGAGCCAGGAGTAATCCCTGCACATCGCCTAGCGTGACACGAAAAGAAAAAAAATGCCGCTTTGGTAATAAAAATGTTCGTTTTTCTCTCTCAGAAGTAGAAGTGCTGAAAAGGATGATGTCCCACTTTCTGAGGTTTACATCTATTTGGCTATAATTTAATTTGCCAGTTCTGGTATACCAATAAGGGTCTTTTGTTTTTTGACCTGCTTCCCTAAGAAGAGACTGGCTGAGTGTGAGTCAAACAGTCCTGGCTGGTATGGGTTGGCACCACTAGCCCTGGCTGCGATGTGTTGGCACCACTGACCCTGGCTGGGTTGGGTCGGCACCGTTGGCCCTGGACACAGGCTCCTCCTCTTGGCCCACCTCAGTACCCTCCTGCAGTTCTTAAATAGTGAATCGACCCGTCAGGCATGAGTGAGTGTGTGAGTTGACCTCTATGTGGGTGGTCAGTTCATCTGTCCATTTGTATGTATGTGTGTGGAAATATTGAAGCTTTAAAGCCAAGGTATGAGACTAGGATCCATGGACAATAGATAAGAGGGCCAGGAGGACTGGCCCACAGTGGGAGCTTGTCACAAGTGGGGGAAAGGGGAGAGCGCAGTGAGGAGAGAGAAGGGACCACTATGACAATGACAGTTGGGAATGATCACTCTGGACAAAAATTGAGTGCTGAAAGGTAAGGGGACATGCATGGTAACCTTACAGTACCTGACCTGACCTCTCTCTCTAGTCATTACAGCAAACTATAATGACTAGAGAGAGAGAGAGAGAGATGTCTGCCATAGAGGCAGACTGGGGGTAGGAAGGGGTGGCAGGAGAGAATTTGGGGACATTGATGATGGAAAATGTACACTGGTGACAAGATAGGTTTGGGAACATTGTATGACTGAAACGCAATCATGGACAACTTTGTAACTGCTTCATCTCATGGTGATTTAATAAATAAATAAATAAAGCTAAGGTAGAATCAAGAAGTAAAAAATTTTAGATACACACATGGCCTGTACCGTCGATAAACTTGGTCAATTGTATGCTTACCAGAAACAGCGTCAGGTATGAGCTGTGATTAAAGCTAGGTGCCCTTTCAGTAGAGAAGCTGAGTTCCGTCCACCTCGTGACGCCCTCGCAACTTTGGGAAGGGCTAGTGAGGGTCTAATACGCGGACTGTGAGCTATGGGTCATGCATTGTGATTTCTGAGTCAGGAAAGTTATTTTAACATTTCTCAGGTTTCATGCTATGGCATTGAGGCTTAACATCATAGAACTAACAATAGTGCTCAGATCCAAGAAAATCAAAGGTTAGCTAAACCCATCCGGAAAGGTTCATTCTTTCCTCCTGCCCTGGCCTATGAGGAGGGGGCCCGTCTAATGAGTAACAAAGTCAGTCCTAAATTCTTGCCAAGGTTTTTCAGGTCTGTCGCCTTGCCCTCACAGGAAAGAATTTCAGGTGGAGACAAGATAGTACAGTAAAAACAGCTTTTATTTAGCACTATGAGGAAGGCGGGGGTGGAGAGAGAGAGAGAGAGAGAGAGAGAGAGAGAGAGAGAGAGAGAGAGAGAGAGCAGAGAGAGCAGAGAGCATGGGCTTCTCCAGAAGTGGAGAGAGCTGAGGGTAACATAGAAGACGGCAGCATGGGTGGGTGACACCTGTATGTGCTCTTTCTTTTTGTCCCACACTTTGGGGGCTTTCTACCAGGTGAGAGCGTCGCCACAGCCTGTCATGGGGAAGAGCTTGAAACGTTCCAGAGAGCGTCCCCTGTGGTTCTCACGGCCCTTTGTTCTGCGGGAGCTTCTCACCAGCTTCTCCGCAGCCTGAGCTGAGGTCTGTGCCTTCTTATCAGATCTCTGTCCCGTCTCCAACACGACGACGTGAGTCCCGGCAATCACACATTTAGGGCTAGTGACAGAGTAACTTCTAATAATCCCAAAATCCAGGGTCTTATTACATCCCGAGAACACATGGCCACCCCACCCCCCGCCCCAGCCCCCCGCCTCTCTGCCTGCCTGCAGCCCATCCTAAAGAAAATTCCACAGTTGTTCCAGTGCATTGTCTCAGCACTTGCTGCGTGGGGGAACCTTTGAAGTTCAAAACGGATACTTCCAGCTAATACTTCAAAAAGGTTTTTTATGATTCTGTATTCTCTGGGACATTAAACCATCCCCCACCCCCAGTACCACCCCTACCCAAACCATGGGCCAAGACGTAATTATATCCTAAGTACTATATTATTTTCTTCTGATGTTTTAAGTGCCTCTCAAGGACTTCTCAGTTGCATAAAAGCACACACAATCCACTGACTCTTCACAGCAATATAAGGGGTGGATTTTGTTCAACTCTTGCTAGGAGAAACCTGACCAGGGCGAGGGGGTGACCCTAGGGCCAGGGGGCAGCTTGTGTTCAACAGGAAACCCACTGTCATGGCGCCCAGCATGAAAGGTAAAGCCGTCCCGTGATTCGGCACCCGGACAGGACTCCCCCCACTCAGGATGACGAGAAACCTCCCACTGAAGTACAGACCCCCGAGCTGGATCAACTCCAAGGTGACACGTCCCTGTCAAGGCCAAAGAGCCATGAGAACCACAACATGTAGCATCGGGCAAGGCCACAGGAGAGCAGTCAAAGAAGCAGAATGATGCTCGGAAACCAGGGAGGACCAACGCCGCCAAGAATCTATCTTAGCCACATGCTCTTGGTATGCTTGAGGAGCTTATGCCGAACATTACACTAATCAGCTACGTATTCTCACCTCCCTAGTGCTAGAGAGGCCAGCTCAGCCGATCCATGTTGACTCTAGAAACCCACAGTATGCAAATCATGACCCAAAAGCTATTACGGAGGCTTCCACTGATAAGCAAATGATGACAGCTGGGAGCACTGGAGTTGAACACTTTCATATATCCATCTAGACTTCCCCGCAGCCCTACTGCTATGCATGTGTGTGTGGCTGCACTGCCTTATAATCAATCAGTGCTTTGAAAAACACAAACACAAGTTTATCCAAAATGATTAGCTGTCTTGATGTTTTATTGTATTAATAAATGATTAATTATCAACTAGAAATGAAGGAGTGAGGCATTCTTTGAGATTTGGTGGATTAACCCTATCCCATAAACTTTGTAATTCCATTCAAATCTGGATTCCTGAAGGAACTCAGATGGTAATCCACTGACTGATGGATGATCTTTTGCGGGATCAAAATCCTATAGATCCTATACCAGATCCAGAGACGGTATCAGCACCCCAAAACCGGAAACCAGCCTCATCATTGATCTCTGGGAAACTCTCCCTGGAGAGACAGCAGTGATACTAATCGTCCTCATCAAAAAGTTTAAATAGGGAGAGACACACAGACAAACCTTGGACCCAGCAACTTGCTGCAGAGATGGCTCTGGACTTTGCAATAGGCTGTTTCCGCTGGACTGCTCCAGACGGGGGCAGGTGCCATCCCTATTCCTACCTCTAGGAACTCCTGCGGTTCTGGTGCCGCCATTTTCTAGAAGTCAGCGACAAGCTCCAGGTGCGAGTGGTGGTGGTGCCAAACGCCAGGCCTCACAGGACAAGGGAGGAGTGGACACTCCTCCATCCCCCTGCCCCAATGGGACTCTGAGATCCAGAGACACACAAATGATCCTCAGACCAGACCAGAGAAACTTGCTGCAGCGACCTCTTCAGACCCTAATATTAAAACTTTAGAATTCCTAGAGTGCGTGGCCACAAAAGCGGCCATGTGACATTATATTGCATCCATAACAAATGATACAAAACACATTGTCTAGCATTGTCTTTTCGGCAGGTATGAACGGTGGGGGGACTGCTCTCGAAATATTAAAGGTAACTAAAGTACAGAAAGAGAGTATTGTGCAAATTGTCTGCCACACAGGCAGGGGGAGGTGTGGGATGGGGAAGGGGGATACTGGGGATATTGGTGGTGGATAATGTGCACTGGTGAAGGGATGAGTGTTTGATGACTGAATGATCAAAACTCAAACATGAAATCTTTGTTACTGTTCCTCACGGTGAATCAATAAAAAAAAAGAAAAATTTAAATGGAGCAGATAGGGGAAATTGTCCCACTACCAACAACTCCAAAGTTGGGATAGTCCCCCTGGCAAGCCAAACTGCTCCCAGGAAAGAAGAGAATAAAATGGTTCAAGGTCTTTTATTTTTTAATTGAACCACCATGAGATAGTTACAACACTTTCATGTTTGAGTTTCAGTCATATAATGATTGAACACCCATCCCTCCACCAGTGCACATTTTCCACCACCAGTGTCCCCAGTATCCCCCCATCCCAACCCTCCCCCAGACTCTATGGCAGACAATTTCCCCCATACTCTTTATCTACTTTTGTGCATTATGATTTGCAATACAGTTAGTGAATGGCCATCACATTCGGTCCTTTATCTACTTTCAGCACACATCTCCCATCCCGAGTGATCCCTCCAACCATCATTGACTTAGTGATCCCTTCTCTATCCCAGCTGCCTTCTCCCCCAGCTTATGAGTCAGGCTTCAAACTATGGAGCAATATTCCTGGCCCTTGTCTCTACTGTCCTTGGGTATCAGTCTCATATTATGTTATTTTATATTCCACAAATGAGTGCAGTCCTTCTATGTCTGTCTCTCTCTGGCTCATTTCAATTAGCATGACACTCTCCATGACCATCCACTTACAAGCAAATTTCATGACTTCATCTTTCCGAACAGCTGCATAGTATTCCATTGTGTAGACTACCAAAGTTTCTTTAACCAGTCATCTGTTCTCGGGCACTTGAGTTGTTCCCAGATTCTGGCTATTGTGAAGTGTTGCAGTGAACATACAGGTGCAGATGTCATTTCTACTGTGCTTTTTTGCACCCTCAGGATATATTCCCAGAAGTGGTATTGAGTGGTCATATGAAAGCTCAATTTCTAGTTTTTTAAGGAATTCCCATATTGTTTTCCAAAAAGACTGGTCTCTTCAATGTATGAGCAACATAGGCAAGAATAGAACGGAAAACATCGGGACCTGCCTCTGAGTTTAAGGGTGCCTGCCGGGGCTTTGGAAAGCACCACCTCTGCTCTTCAGGTGCCTATTGAAACCTGACGTGCTCACTAACTGCCCTAATGTCCCTGTCAGCTTAGACAGGGGCTCACCACTGGGAGTTAGGGTGGGCGAGGATATTGTACTGAATAAACGGCCAGCCTGTGAGATCACTCGGGCTGCCAGGTGACCCTAAAGCTTTAACAGTCATTGTGTGTGTGTGTTCATTTCCTTATTGTGTCTGTCTGTCTTCAACCACTGGCAGAGGGTGAAGGTGCCAATCCAATTGGCTTTATTTTTTTTTTTTTTTGCTTTTTGGGTCACACCCAGCGATGCTCAGGGGTCACTCCTGGCTCTGCACTCAGGAATTACTCCTGACAGTGCTTGGGGACCATATGGGATGCCGGGGATCGAACCCGGGTCGGCCGCGTGCAAGGCAAACGCCCTACCCACTGTGCTATCGCTCCGGCCCCTCCAATTGGCTTTATTGTGGTAAATTGCCACATAAGAAAATATAAGGAACAAGCAGTGACCAATGCTAACAGACCTTAAGAGTCGGCCTCCACACTGATAAAGCTTTACAGGATGAAACCTCCCAACCCCACAAAAAAATGGGGAGAAGAGATGAAGAGAAACTTCCTCAAGAAAAGAAATGCAAATGGCCAAAAGGCACAAGAAAAAGTGCCCTACATCACTAATCATCAGGGAGATGCAAATCAAAACCACAATGAGATATCATCCCACATCACAGAGACCGGCTCACATCAAAAAGAACGACAGGGGCTGGAGCAATAGAGCAATAGCACAGCGGGTAAGGGCATTTGCCTTGCACGCAGCCGACCCGGGTTCGATTCCCACTACCCCATATGGTCCCCTGAGCACCCCCAGGGGTAATTCCTGAGTGCAGAGCCAGGAGTAACCCCTGAGAATATCCGGGTGTGACCCAAAAAGCAAAAACAAAAAAAAAGAATGACAGTGCTGATGTGGATGCGGGGAAAAAGGGACTTTCCTTCACTGCTGGTGGGAATGCTGACAGGTCCAGCCTTTCTGGAAAACAATATGGACATTCCTCAGAAAAACAGAAATTGGGCTTCCATGCGACACAGCAATACTGTTTCTGGGAATATACCTTGGGGGCCCAAAAATAGACTGCAGAAAAGCCATCTGCTCTCCTGTGCTCATTGCGGCACTATTTACAATAGCCAGAATCTGGAAGCAACCCAAGTGCCCGAGAACAACTGACTAGATAAAGAAACTTTGGTACCTCTATGCAGTGGAACACTGTGCAGTCATTAGGAAAAATGAAGGCATAAAATTTTCTCTTTTTTAAATTTATTTTTAATTGAGTCACCGTGAGAACAGTTACAGGGCTTTTAGGATCAAGTCTCAGTCATACTATGATCAAACCCCCGTCCCTTCACCAATGCACATGTTCCACCACCAATAACCCCAGCATACCCCACCTCCCACTCCCCCTCTGCCTTTGTGGCAGATGATTTTCACTTTACTCTTTCCTTACTTTGATTGCATTCAGTTTTAGACAGGAAACTCATTATCATTATTTGGAGGTTTCCCCCCCAACAGTCAGACCTGTCGGAATGGCATCATTAGATTGTATCTTTTCTATTGTTGGTAACAAAAAGCATAAGATGTTGCACGGTCACGAAAGCGGCTGCCGGGATTTGGAATTCTGGTATTAAGTCCAGAGGTATTTCTGCCAGCAGCCACTGCATTCCGAGATTGGTTTCTGTGGCGCTGGGATCATGGCTGTTCAGGAGCAGAGGAGCTGTTCGTGGGCGACCGCTCGGGGTCTCATTTGGGCAGGAGGCAGGGCCAGTTCTGCCTCCCCCATTGCAAGATTCCCCATGCATCCTGTCCCATCACTGCAAACTCCTACCTCTCTGTTCAATTGTTTCTGAATGGTGGCGGTCACCATGCTGTCCATGGGGGGAAAGGCCAAGGGACAGAAACCCTTCCCCTCCCGGGGCTGCATGGGGTAGTGTCTTAGTTCAGAGTCCAGGAATATAACTGCCAGCAGCTGCTGCGTTCTGAGATTGGTTTCTGTGCCTCTGGGATAATGGACGCTCAGGGGTGGCGGAGCTATTCCTGAGCATATATTTTGTATATCAGGAAAGGTCTTATGCGGTCGTGCGGTTTGGAAATGTCCCAGTCCCACATACCGGAGCTGTGTTAGTAGAAGCTCAGTGTCGCCGGGGCTCCATCTGGAGAAGGCATGATGGCTGTACTTTCTCCATCTGGCACCCCGGTGTTGTTGGCCGGGTCTGGGGTCTAGAGCAATCTCCAGCTCTGAAATTTTCTTATAAATTACTGGATATCAAAAGTATCATGCTGAGTCAATGAGTCAGGGGGGGATGGGCAAACACCCATAGACTGCACTCATTTGCAGGATATTAAAAAAAAAAAACTTTTAAGCCTCAATATGTGAATAATATTTAAGACAGTAGAAACAAGGATCAGGAGGTCTGGTCCATGGTAGGAAGCTGGCCACAAAGTGGGAGGGGAGAGCAGCTAGGACAGAGAAGGGACAAATGACAGTGATCGTTGGAAATGATCACTCTGGACAAGAACAAGTGTTAAAAGGAGGTAAAGTGAAGTGCATGGAAACCTTCCAGTGACAGCATTACAAACCACGTGCCTCAGAGGAAGATGAGAGAGAGAGAGAGAGAAAGAGAGAGAGAGAGAGAGAGAAGGAAAGCATCTGCCATAGAAGGAGGGAGGGAGGGAGGGAGGGAGGGAGTGGGGAGGGAGGGAGGGAGGAAAGAGGGAATCTCCCCAGATAGAAACAACTACAGCGGCCCCTGGGAGTGGGGAGGTGAGGGGCTCACCCAGAAGAGGGAGGTTGGGGTTGGGTCCTAAAGGCCCGTAACGCCAGATAAATCATGCCAGTGTTGTCTGATGAAGGGACAAGAAAGTGCCCAAGCCTGAGAGGTGGGGCAGGCGGGTGGGGCTGGGGAGGCACCAAGCACAGGGAGGGTTCAATGCACAGCAGGGCAAGGTCGGCCCCCGCCAGCTATTTGGCAATGTCTGAAGATAATGGGGGTGGAGTGGGGGCCAGGGGTCCCCCCTGCAAACACCCCCTCCCCGAAAAGCCCACATAAGAGACAGGCTCAGACGGACGCCAGGCCGAGGCCCCAGCCCTGCCATTGCGGGTGCAGGAACTTTCTGCCTGCAGAAGCGTCTCCCTAGGGGGGGTGAGCCCAGGGTGCCTGCTCCACCTGCGGGTGCGGGGGGCTCCCCTCCCACCCAGCGCAGCCCTGCCATGTCGTGACTTTCCCAGGACAGGCAGCCATGGGAAGGCAGCAGCGCTGACCGCTGATGCCCTGTCCAGCCCCGTCCCTCCCCAGCCCCCAGGCCTGGGCACCTGGCCCGCCGCACCTTCCCCTCCCCCCGCTGCCCCCGCCAGCTTAAAGGACACAATCTTTGCCCATGCTTATCTGTAACTGTCACCAATCATTAACCCCAAGAAAGGAGTGACTGCACCTCAGAAATCAAGGTCACCCCCACCAAGGGCCTGTGGCCAGAGGCGGCGCTGGGAAGCAGGGGGAGCCCCAGCTCTGAGGCCTCACCCCCCCGCCACTTCCTGGGGTCCTTCCCCCGGGCTCCGGCTCTGCCCCCCAGGCCCTGCCCCACGCCCCCAGACTCTGCAGAACTGCACCAGGGAGAGTTTGGGCGCCCCCACCTGCTCCCCGACTCCTCCTCCACCTCCGCCTGTGCCCAGGACCCCCGCCCTGTGCGACTCAGCTCGCCCCCCCCCCCGGTGCTGCCCAAATCACACATGAGAAACCGGGCTCCCGGGCTCCAATCCAGGGCCCTCTGCTCTGAGCAAGGGGGCCGGGAAGCGGGGGTCCCCGAATCTGGGGAGCGTGGGGGCCCCAGAGAAAGGGACAGACTGGGATGCATTATAGCCCCCCTGCCCCCCCACATCCTGGCCACATGGCAGGGTGGGGGTCTTCCCCAGGTGGTGGGGGCCCACAAGGGAGTGAGGAGACGCAGCCCGAGACCCGGGCCCCGAGCCAAGGCAGGGCACTGGGGCTGTGCCAGCTGGGGAAGCACAGGCTGCCCGGGCCGAGGGTCCCCAGGGTGCACCCTCACTCTGAGATGGCGCAGCTTCATGCAGGCCCCAAGCCCCTCGGACTCCTGCGCCCAGCATGCGACCATCCCGCTGCCCGCGCTGGCCCTCCTATGAGTGACCAAGCACAGCCTTGCCTGCCCCCACCACTGCGCTGCCCACAAGGCTCTCCTGCCAGGGCACGGGGCGGGATTGGGTTAAACCTAAACCTCAGAGCACACGCGGCTTCTTCATCACTAGCCACGAAAGGACTCTCTGGGGTACGCGGTGTGTGCACGCAAATGTGTTTGTGCATGAATATGGATATGTGCACGTGTGTACATGTGTGTGCACGTATGTGTGAGTATTCCTGCTTCTGCTCTTCCCAGACAGCTGTTCTAGCCCAGCCCTGGGCCCGCCAGCCCGTGTGCTGCCCAGCCCTGGGCCTGCCAGCCCGTGTGCTAGCCCAGCCCTGGGCCCGCCAGCCCGTGTGCTGCCCAGCCCTGGGCCTGCCATCGCTGTATTTGGGGCATATTTGTGCTCTGTGGCTGACGCTTTTCCTTGTTTCCTGTCTGCAGACGCGTCTCCTAACTGGAGAGGAGCCCAGAGTGCATGTGCCGTCCGCGGGGAAGCAGGTGGGCGGGCGGAGTGGGCACTGGGGGCTTCTCTCCCAGCCTCAGCACGTGCCCTGGCAGCCTCCCCCCCTGGGCACTGCTGTGTCATGACTTACAGCCTCTGAGGCTCCTAAGTTCCACTCTACTGAGTCCCCATGGGAAGCAGAGGGAGGCTGGACCCCAGAGACCCCCCGTGCCCCCACGGTAGGTGGGTCAGCACTGACCCAGGCCCACCTCCTGCGTGTCCGACCCATGCGTCTGAGATCTCTGCGGCATCTCTCCCGAAGGCCAGTGCTGCGGGGCCGGTCACTCTGTCGTCCGGGTGCCGTGGACGGCACCCCTGAGTGTGCAGTGCCCCCCACACTGTCTCAGGGTCTGCTCCCCGCCTCTCCAGCTCTGCTCAGCTTTCTCGGTCCCACGCGGAGGGTCTTGGCCCCCACCCCGGGGCTGATGGCTCTGTGTTTCTCTAATGACTGCTCCCTGGCCCCTGCCCCCTCCCCTGTGGATCCGGGGCTCTCTGCTCCCGCTTCCCGCCTGATCCGTCCCGCGCTGAGCCTCGCGCCTCCTAGACCCCCCCTTTGCCTCTCACAGCACCTGCTGATACCCACCACCTACTCTCACCCGTTTGCAGTGAACAAGTCAGGGACATTAGTAGGGTCCCGGACACATGCGATGCTCCTGGGTTCTAGAACATTTTCCTTCTCATGCTCACGTATCCATCCATCACTTGGTGGATTTTAAAAGTCATTTCCGACACGCACATTCCACAGACCAGACGCTGCCCTGTGAGCTCATCTCTTAACCCAGCTTCAGAGACTCGTGGTTTCATCTGGAAAGAGATAACTAGCCGCAAAAAGTTCTTAGCTAACCTGACCCCAGCTGAAAACTCCGGGGCGACCATGGGAGCGGGGTGACCAGGTCCTTCCTGGGGTGAAGCCGCACTCACACCCCACATGTCGCCATGCATCCGGCTGGACTCCGCAACCTCACGACTGAGCTCTGCAGAGATGCCAAAGTGCCAAAAATTTCAGGGACACCAGGAGGGTTTTGGCTGAGAACTCCCGGCCTCCTTGGAGTGGGGGTGAGCGTGGGAAGTACCACCCCACCCCCATCCTTCCAGAAGCCCGGGGAGCCACACCCACATTCCAACCCTTGCCACCAGGTAAGCTCACTGCCCAGCTAAGTATTCTGGAGTCCTGGAGCAACTCTCAGAGTCGACAGTACTGACACTCTGCAGGGAGTATCACAGGAGCCCGCCCAGCTGGACCGACAACACACTGACACAGAAGGATTAGCCTGGAGCAACCGCTTAGTCAGTCTTCAGACGAGGATATAATGTCCCCGTGGTGAGAAACAGCACTTGCACAAGCTTTCTTTTACTGAAGTGCTCTTTGATAGTTCCAGTCGCCATTTAGCGGTAACAAGCAATATTAAATAAATTACTGTGGGCCTGATACTGGGCAGGCTTGAGAGGTGGTTGGGAAAATCGGGACAATGAATGGGGAAGGGGAGGTGGTGGGAGAAGGGGGAGGGGGCAGGGGGTGGAATATTGAATTCCCGTAACACGCATCATGGACAACTTTGAAAACCGGGGTGTTTAAATAAAGTGGGGAAAACGCTGTTTCCACCAAAATTAGGAATATCGATGTACAAAGTTCCTATGGGAGTGAATGTTTCCATTCTCTTGGCCTCGTGGGGGTGCTGGGTTACACAGTCGTTCTATGTTTAGTCCTCTGCAGAAGGACAGGCTGTGACCTGAAGTGGGGGGCATTCCCCTTCCTTTGGGGCACAACCACCTCTGCTGTCTCTCTGACCTCCCATTCTCTGGTCACCGGATACGGCGTTGTGTCCCTCTTGAAGTTTATATCTGCATTTCCTGAATGATTCTACTCGTGGTTTCCGTTGCGTCTTATCGTTGGTTTTCTCCAGAGAAAATGTCTATTGAGATCCTTTGCCCGTGTTTTTTCCTTCAGCTGGGTTGTCCTTTTATTGTTGAGTCCAAGAGTTCTCTGCGTATTTCACAGAGAGCTCCCTTATCAAACACGCCATTCCCAACGCTTTGCTCTCATCCTGTGGCTCTTGCCCTTTTCTTTGACGCACAAAAGTTTACGATTTTGAGGAATCTGACTTATTTGTCTTTTATGGGTGGTTCGGGGGTCAGAGCTTGCCAAACCCAAGGTCAGGAGATTTATTGCCCTGCTTTTATCGAGGGCATCCCCC
The DNA here is from genome assembly GCF_027595985.1 of Sorex araneus. Taxonomy (NCBI): domain Eukaryota; kingdom Metazoa; phylum Chordata; class Mammalia; order Eulipotyphla; family Soricidae; genus Sorex; species Sorex araneus. The sequence continues at coordinate 450,294,574 of NC_073302.1, forward strand.
CTGATCCCCTGCCGCGTACGGTCCGGGCCCCCTTTCCGCTCACCCGGCCTCACTCTGGAATGTTCCTGGTGACACAGAAGCAGCCCGCACTTCTCTGGGGCCGCGAGTTCCAGAACCTTGGTCGGACCCAAACCCTTTCAAATCTCCGCTGAGCTGGTGGGCTCGGGAGGGAGCTGCCCGTTGCTCTGAGAAGATGTGGAGGCAGGTGGTGTAGGGGCAACAGAGTCCTCGGCTCCGAGGGCGGCTCAGAGGGCGCCACCTTCTTCCCTCCCTGCCCATCAGCCCTGGGATGAGCCTGCCCGCCAAGGAGCAAGACACAGCGGGGAGAAACAGGCGTCACATGGGGGAGGATGAGCTGCAGCCCCGAGCTGCCTGGCTCTGGCTCATGCTCGTCCCTGGCCACAAGACGGAGCCCAGAGCAGTCTCCCTCCCTGCCTGGGCTCCTCCCTCCCGCACCCCTGGACCGCAGCCCCCCAGCTCCCCCGCACCCTGCCGGGGTCCCTGCTGTGTCTCTTCACTCAGTGTCCCGAGCCCCCCACGCTCCATCTCTGTCCCCGGTCCTACACCCCCACTCCTGCCCTGCAGAGGCCAGACTCAGGGCAGAGGGCAGGGGTCACGGGAGCCAGGCAGCCTCGCCCTCTGGGGACCCCCTGGGCCTGGGGTCCCCACCCTCAGCAGCCTGTGCCCCTCCCTGTCCCTCCCTCGAGGGCGGGGTCTGGCGGGGCCATAAAGCTTGCAGGGCTGCGAGGGAAAGGCTGGCCGCAGGCAGAGAAGCAGGTACTCTGAAGGGCCATGGGAGGGACAGGGGAGGGGGTGGGGGGCAGCAGGGGGAAACGGTGGGAAGCCGGGGGGGGGGGGGGGTGTGGGGAGCAGAAGGGGGAGCCAGAGAAACCAAGACACAGCAGGGAGAGTGGGAAAGAGGGCTGGGAGGGAGGCAGAGGAGGGAGGGGAGGGGGCCCAGGGTGCAGGCTGAGGAGCTCCCGGCCTGGGGGGCCCTAACACCCCCCTGAGCTGGCCCCGTGCACCTCCCCGGCTCTGGGGAGACCGATGCTCAGGGCTTGGCCCCGGGGAGCAGGTGCCAGAGGGCAGAAAGGAACTGGGAGAGCAGGAGGCTCCCCCAGGGCGCCCCCAGCCCAAAAGCCGGGAGGAAACAAAAGCAGCTTAGTACGGGGTGAGGAAGCCCCACTCCAGAAGGGGCGCGGGGAGGAGGGGACGTCCCCCCCACCCCGGGGCCTGGCGCGGGGAGGGACACACTCCCCGCCACGGCCCAGCCCACAGATGACAACACCGGGGCTGAGCCCACAGGTAAACTATGGACTCTGGGTGACAGGGATGGGTCACTGCCCGTCCCGGAGACTGGCCGGCGTCCCCCGTCCCGTGGGGAGGCGGGTGGGGCCGGGGACACCGTGTGTGTCCTGCGCCTCAGCTGAGATTCTGACCCTGGCCCAGACGGCAGGGTGGACCCGTTAGCGGGGGGCGGGCGGGGAGATGACCAGATGCCAGCGCTGGAACCAGCTCACCGGCCGGGTCCTGCCCCTGCAGCCGGCACAGCCCCCCCGGGGGTCCCTGCCCCCAACCCTGTGCCGGCGGACAGACGAGTCCCCCCGAGGGAACTCCCTGGGGTGGGCGCTGGCCCCGAGGGGAGGGCTGGGGTGGAGAGACGCGTCCTCACAGAGCCCCCACGGGCAGGGCATCCCCTAGGCGCGGGCCCACCATGCCCCACCACCCCCTCGGCCCGTTGGTCAGCACCCAGCGCCCACTGAGAGACGGTCAGCCAGGAGGACAGGGCACGGGGACCCCATCTCTCGGGCATGAGTGGGCCCTGCACCCCATCCCATCCACGCCACCACGAACTGCTCTTCCAGAAGCAAAGGCAGAAAGGCCCCTGGGAGCCGGCACACGCCCAGGCGTGCCCACAGCCCTCCTGCCCAGCGCGATCGTGCCACCAAGTTCTGGGGTCACGTGCACCCCCAAATCCCACCTTCCCCCACTCCGAGCCCCCTAAGGCCTCACGGTGCCTGCAGGGGTTCAGGCACTTCCTCCTGCTTCTCCCCGGGGGGCGGCTATAGGAGAGACATAGCCAGTGGACAGCCAGGGACAGACAAGTGTCCCCCCACACACAGGAAGGACCCCCACTCCTGCTGGACACATGAGCCCGGGGGGGTGCAGGCAGCTGTGCGACCGACACTGGGCATGGGGAGCCCTGGGGGACAGCCCTGACCACAGGGGAAAGGCATGTCCCCGAGTGACCCTCAGGGCCCTCCTAGCAGTGACCCCCTGGTGGGGCCCACAGCACCCGCCAGCCCAGCTCCCCTGGTGGGGGAGCCTCCGGCCTGGTCCCGGCGTGACACAGGGCCAAGACGACAGGGTAGGGGCCCAGGCCGGGGTCCTGCGTCCTTCCCTCCCAGGGCCTAAGCTGTCCCCCACCTCCTGGGCCACGTCCCGGGGCTCTGACCAGCCGCCTGGCCCAGAGCTGGGCTCGGGCAGCTGCGACGTCACGGCTGCAGACACGGAAAGGGGTCAGTGGCTTCGGCACTGAGGTCTGCCGCCACGCCGGACCCCGCCAGCAGGCTGGGGTGTCGGGTGGGGGCCGGGCTCCGGGCAAAAGGAAGCTGCGGTTTGCCCTGCGGGAGGTGGGGGGAGGGCAGTGTCCGTCGAGGCGGGGAAGACCCGCGGCTTGCAGGGGCAAGGAAGGAGGGTCCCTCTGCCACCCCGGGGTGGGGACGGGGGAGGCGGGAACAGAGTCTGGGGGCAGGGGCTGGGGCGCCACCGCCCCCGCCCGCCCCGTGACCCTGCGTCTCTCTGCTGCTTCCAGAAACATGGGCCAAGCGAGCCGGGCCCTGGGCTGGGCCGTGGTGGCCGTCCTGGCCCTGCAGGCGGCGGCCCGGAGCGCCCCCAGCACCCTGGGCTGCGAGGCCGGGCTGTTCGCCGACCTGAGCGCGCGGGAGATGCAGGCCGTGAGCAGCTTCCTGTGGTCCAGGAAGGAGCTGCGGCTGGAGCCGGCCAGCGCCCCGAGCATGGCCAAGAACTCCGTGTTCCTGATGGAGATGCTGGCGCCCCGCAAGCAGCACGCGCTGCGCTTCCTGGACCGGGGCGAGCGCCGGCCGCCGCGGGAGGCCTACGTGGTCATCTTCTTCGGCGCGCAGGCGCAGCCCAATGTCACCGAGTACGCCGTGGGGCCCCTGCCCTGGCCCTACTACATGCGGGAGCTGCCCCCGCGGCCCGGGCACCGCGTGTCCTGGTCGTCGCGGCCCATCGCGGCGGCCGAGTACGCGCTCCTGCAGCAGTTCCTGCAGAACGCCACGCGGCCGCTCGAGCCCTTCTTCCTGGCCACCACCGGCTTCTCCTTCCGCGACTGCCGCGACCGCTGCCTCACCTTCACCGACGTGGCGCCCCGCGGCCTGGCGTCGGGCGAGCGGCGCTCCTGGTTCATCGTGCAGCGCTTCGTGACCGGCTACTTCCTGCACCCCACGGGGCTGGAGCTCCTGGTGGACCACCAGAGCACCGACACCCGCGAGTGGCGCGTGGAGCAGCTGTGGTACAACGGCCAGTACTACGGGAGCCCCGAGGAGCTGGCCCGCAAGTACGAGGCCGGGGAGGTGGACGCCGTGGTCCTGGAGGACGTGCCAACGCCGAGCAAGGAGGGCGTGGAGGAGCCGCCGTTCTTCTCCAACTACCAGCCGCGCGGGGACTTCCCCACACCCTTCACGGAGGCGGCGCCCCGCGTGGCGCAGCCTGGGGGCCCCCGCTACGAGCTGCGGGGCAACACGGTGCACTACGGCGGCTGGAGCTTCGCCTACCGGCTGCGCAGCTCGTCGGGCCTGCAGGTGCTGGACGTGCGCTTCGGGGGCGAGCGGGTGGCCTACGAGGTGAGCGTGCAGGAGGCCGCGGCGCTGTACGGCGGCCACACGCCCGCGGGCATGCAGACCAAGTACATCGACGTGGGCTGGGGCCTGGGCAGCGTCACGCACGAGCTGGCCCCCGGCATCGACTGCCCCGAGACGGCCACCTTCCTGGACGCACTGCACTACTACGACAGCGACGAGCCCGGCCTCTACCCCCGCGCGCTCTGCCTCTTCGAGATGCCCACGGGCGTGCCCCTCCGGCGCCACTTCAACTCCGACTTCTCGGGCGGCTTCAACTTCTACGGGGGCCTCCGGGGCGAGGTGCTGGTGCTGCGGACCACGTCCACCGTCTACAACTACGACTACATCTGGGACTTCATCTTCCACAACAACGGCGTGATGGAGGCCAAGGTCCACGCCACCGGCTACGTGCACGCCACCTTCTACACGCCCGACGGGCTGCGCCACGGCACCCGCCTGCACACGCACCTGCTCGGGAACATGCACACGCACCTCGTGCACTACCGCGTGGACCTGGATGTGGGAGGTACCCCGCCCCACCCCGCCCCTGCCCCGCCCGCCCCACGCCTGCCAGCGCCTGCTTCCTTCCGGGGGCAGCTCCACTGTCCACTGGAGACCCCTGACCCTCCCCTCCACCCTCCTCCCCCTCTTCTTCCTCATCCTGCTCCCCTACTCACCTCCTCTTCCTTTCCCTACACTTCTTCCTCCTCCTCTTCCTCATCTCTCTTCCCCTCCTCTCCCTCCTCCTCCTCTCCCTCTTCCTCCTCTTCCTCTTCCTCCTCTTCCTCCTCCTCTTCCTCTTCCCCTCCTCTCCCTCCTCCTCCTCTTCCTTTTCCTCCTCCTCCTCTTCCTCTTCCTCCTCTTTCTCTTCCTCCTCCTCTTCCTCTTCCATCCCTCCCCCTCGCCTTCCTCCTCTTCCCCCTCCTCCTTCTCCTCCTCCTTTACCTCCTCTTCTTCTCCCTTCTCCTCCTCCTCCTCTTCTTCCTCTTCCCCTTCTCTCCCTCCTCCTCCTTCTCCTCCTCTACCTCCTCTTCTTCTCCCTCCTCTCCTCCTCTTCCCCTTCTCTCTCTCCTCCTCCTCTTCCTCTTCCTCCTCCTCTTCCTCTTCCATCCCTCCCCCTCCCCTTCCTCCTCTTCCTCCTCCTCCTTCTCCTTCTCCTCCACCTCCTCCTCTTCTCCCTCTTCCTCCTCTTCTTCCTCCTCCTCTTCCTCTTCCTCTTCTTCCCCTTCAATCCCCCCTGCTCCTCCTCCTTCATATCCTCCCCATCCTCATCCCTCACCCCTCATCTCCCTCCTCCCCCTCCTCTCCCTCCTCCTCTCCCCCCCGCAGGCTCCAAGAACAGCTTCCAGACGCTGCGGATGACGCTGGAGAACGTCACCAACCCCTGGAGCCCAGGGCACCGCTTGGTGCAGCCGACGCTGGAGCGGACCAAGTACTCCCGGGAGCGCCAGGCGGCCTTCCGCTTCGGGCAGAAGCTGCCCCCGTACCTGCTGTTCACCAGCCCCAAGGAGAACCGCTGGGGCCACCAGCGCAGCTACCGCCTGCAGCTGCACTCCATGGCGCACCAGGTGCTGCCGCCCGGCTGGCAGGAGGAGCGCGGCGTCACCTGGGCCAGGTGAGCGCGGACGCGGGCTCGGCGCGGTGGCGCACGGGGCGCGCGCGCACCGGCGCGCACAGGCCCACACGCGTGTCCCCGCAGGTACCCCGTGGCCGTGACGCGCTTCCGGGAGTCGGAGGTGAAGAGCAGCAGCCTCTACAACCAGAACGACCCCTGGGACCCGCCCGTGGTCTTCGAGGAGTTTCTGCGCAACAACGAGAACATCGAGAACGAGGTGCGGGCCCCGCTCCCCGCCCCCCAGGCCCTCCCCCAGGCGCCCCCCCCCTCCTCCGCTCACGCGCGCGCTGTCCCCCGCAGGACCTGGTGGCCTGGGTCACCGTGGGCTTCCTGCACATCCCCCACTCCGAGGACATCCCCAACACGGCCACGCCCGGCAACGCCGTGGGCTTCCTGCTCCGGCCCTTCAACTTCTTCCCGGAGGACCCGTCGCTGGCGTCCAGGGACACGGTGATCGTGTGGCCCCGGGTCAACGGCCCCAACTACGTGCAGCGCTGGATCCCCGAAAACCTGGCCTGCGACACGCCGCCCCCATTCAGCTACAACGGTACTTTCGGACCGTGACACCCAACGGACAGGGACTCCAGACCTGGGGGCTGCTTCTCAGGAGCCCCCACGCAGAGGAATCACCCCCACCCTGCCCAACCCCTGCAAAGACCCCCCATGAGAGCCCAAATACTAGATTTACCCACCACATTAAAAAGGTCGTTAAAAACAACCCAAGTCAGGGCCGGAGAGAGTACAGGGGGAGGGGGGAGGGGGAAGGGGGGAAGGGAGAGGGGGGCGCTGGCCTTGCACGCGGCCGACCCAGCTCAATCCCCGCCACCGAAAGGGGCCTCCAGGGCAGGCGTAATCTCTGAGCACAGAACCAGGAGTCAGCCCTGAGCACTGCCGGGCTTGGCCCCCAAGCAAAGAAGCCAAGTCAGACCAGTCTCTCCCGACAGGCACTAGAAGGGGAAGTGGGAGGTTTCGCCAGACCACCAGGCCTGCGCCCAGGGGCCACTGATTCGACTTCTAGGGGCAGAGATCAGCTGAGGAACAGCGGAAGCCGCGTGCACGGGTGCGAGAGCAGTAACGCCTCTCTGCAGAGCCTGCCACAAAGAACTGTCTGCAGGGCTGCCTGGAGCCCCTTTGATCTGAGACCCAAACAGTAACACCTGTGCTGGTAGGAAGAGAGTTACAGTACAGGCACTGAGAGAGAGAGAGAGAGAGAGAGAGAGAGAGAGGGAGAGAGAGAGAGAGGGAGGGAGGGAGAGAGAGAGAGAGGGAGGGAGGGAGGGAGAGAGAGAGGGAGAGAGAGAGAGGGAGAGAGAGTCTGGTATGAGCAGGGCAGAGAGAGAAAGAGAGGGAAGGGGAAAGGAGGGAGAGCAGAACAGAGAGGGAGGGAGAGCAGGATGGAGAGAGGGAGGGGAGAGGGAGAGGGAGAGCTGCGTGTGAGTAGAGAACAGAATGTGTGAGAGTTGGGGTATGAGCAGGGAGCAGAGTGTGTGTGTGTGTGTGTGAGAGAGAGAGAGAGAAAGAGAGAGAGGGAGTGAGAGAGAGAAGGAATGAGAGAGAGGGAATGAGAGAGAGAAAATGAGTGAAAGAGGGAATGAGAGAGAGGGAATGAGAGAGAGAATGAGAGACAAAAAGAGAGAGAGAAAGAGACAGTGAGAGAGAGGGAACGAGAGAGACGGGGGAGGAGCAGGTGCCTGGCGTGGGCGGGGCACAGGCGGTGCGGAGAGGCAGCAGGGGGCCAGGGCCTGGGCATGTCTGTAGGTAAATAATAGATGATACATAATGGATAGCTGAACAGACAAACCAATTGATCAATCAGTAGAAAGATAAGGTAGTAAATGTGTGATAAGGAGTTGATAGATGATGAATTGATAATAGGTAGTAAGTACTCCCCTTGCCATAATTTTTTTACCAGATTCAAATACATGCACATGTGGGGGTGCACACACACACACACACACACGGCCCTAAGGTACCTTGGCAGTACGCTGGGGCGGGTGGGCAGGTGAGACAAGATTAACCAAATTATTTCTCAACTGCACGTTCTTTGAGGACTCAGCCTAAGCCCCTCACCCTCTCCTGCTGCATCGGCCCTGCTCCCCGAGGCCCAGAAGGCACTGGCACCTATGCCCACACCTGGCCCTGCCCTGCACTTTTGAACAGGACAATTCCCTGTTCCGGGGCCACTTCAAAGCCCTGAGCTGGCATTCCTGATGGCAGGGGCATCTGAGAGCGGTGACCCATATCAGGGCGGGGGTTGGAGCCAAAGGTTCAGCTGGGAAGTTCAAGAACACCCGCCAAGGGGCTGGAGCAATAGCACAGCGGGGAGGGCGTTTGCCTTGCACGCAGCCGACCTGGGTTCGATTCCCGGCATCCCATATGGTCTCCTGAGCACTTCCAGGAGTAATTCCTGAGTGCATGAGCCAGGAGCAACCCCTGAGCATCGCCAGGTGTGACCTAAAAAGCAAAAGAAAAAAGAAAGAAAGAACACCCACCAAGCCTGCGGCTTCTCTGCTCAGGGAGCCAAAGACGGGGTGCGGAGTCAGGCCCCGTCACAGCCTGCAGACCGGGCCCGTCGCCCACAGCCCCACACCACACTGCCTGGACTCAGCGTCCAGCTGGCAGATGCAAGGATCAGGGCTCCCAAGGACACGCTGACCAGGCCCGGGGTCTCTCGGGGGGCCCAGAGGCCCAGAGCACCCAGGAGACGAGGCAGGCAGTGCTTCTGGAAGCTTCTCCCTCCCAAGCCTGGGGCCCGGTCCCCAGAGGGAGTGCGGCCACGGCGGGTCCCCTGGGCCCCTCCCAGTGAGAGCAGCACCGAGGGAAAGCCGGGGACTCTGGGCAGCTGCTCAGCTCCAGAGACCTGTGCCCAGGGCCACGGACATGGTCCTGCCAGCCCTACTGGGCATCGCACCCGGACGCTGACCCCGGCTCCCGCTGAGTGTCGCACCCGGGCGGGTCCCCCAGCTCCCTCTGTTGGGGGGAGCTCAGTCTGACGCTGCCTCCACCTTCTTAAAGGATGAGATAGGAACCCCAATAACTTAAGATGAAAAGTAACTCAGATACACCCGTCCCTGGGGCCGGAGCGATAGCACAGCGGGGAGGGCGTTTGCCTTGCATGCCGCCGGCCTGGGTTCAATCCCCGGCATCCCATATGGTCTCCCCAGCACTGCCAGGAGTAATTCCTGAGTGCACGAGCCAGGAGTCACAGAAGTAACCCCTGAGCATCTCTGGGTGTGACCCAAAAAGAAAAAAAAAAAAGATACACCCGTCCCTGCTGAGAGCCCTGGCATGGCTTCAGGAGGGGTGAGACCGAGTCCCGGCAGCCGCCCACACGCCCCAACAGTGCCACCGCGCCCAGGGACGGGCCCCATGGCCTCAAGATTGCGGGGCCAAAGAGATCCCAGGCACACCCTGAGGGAGGGATGAAAACCCCAGAGCTTCTTGGGGTCAGAGTGGAGTGACCTCCCCGCCACCCTCGTGCTTCCGGTGTTTAAATAAAGTGGCAGGAAAAGTCAAAAATAGAAAAATAAAGATAGGGAGACCCAGGGCCTGCAGGAGGCCAGCTGGCCCCGTGGTCCACGTAGCATCCTGGTCCAGCCCCTGTAACTACTGTCCTGCACGGTGTGCGTGGCCCGTGCTGGGTCCGCTGCAGGGTCCAACCGGTCTCTCGCTCACTGCTCCCTTTGCCTCCCCTGTGAGTGCATGGTCGTTCCAAACGAAGCAGCCTCTCTTGCAAGCGCAGCCACAGAGAGATGGGTAGGCAAAGGAGGTGGGCGCCCTGGCAGCTGGCTCGGGCTCCTGAGGCCCCGCCTGCAAACAGTCCTGCCAGGGGCCCGCGGCACGTCCAGATACTGTGACGGGAGGGTTCAGCCGCTTTCAGCTTCCCACACCCCACAGCGGGGCCGGGAGAATAGAACACTGCATGGGAGCGATACAACCAGTGCCGTCCTACTGAAAACTGCACAGCTCGCGCAGAAGAGGAGAGAAACGTTAATTTAAAATCGGAGGCACAGGGCTGGAGCGATAGCACAGCGGGGAGGGCGTTTGCCTTGCACACGGTGGATCCAGGGTCAACTCCCAGCATCCCCCAAGCACCGCCAGGAGTAATTCCTGGGTGAAGAACCAGGAATAACCCCTGTGCATTGCTGGGTGTGACCCAAAAAGCAAAAAATAAATAAAATAAAATAAAATCAGAAGCACCTGCCAGTGAAATAGTGTAGCGCGCACACACACACACACACACACACACACACGCTCCGCCCCCGCAAGCCCTCCTGTAGGACTGCAAGAAGTTACTCCGCACCGCCGCCAGTCGGGCGCTAGGTGGCGCCGCTGCGCCTCTGCGCCTTGCGCGAAGCTTCCCACTGCCCAGTTTGCACCGCAAGGTCCAAGTTCATGGTCCAGGGCCAGGAGCCTGGGGAGGACCAGAAGACAACGGAGATTAAAGAGATGCCGGCGCCTGCCCTCCCGCAGGGGAGCACTCCTGAGAGCCGGCGTGCGGGGGGCAGGGGGTCTCCCTAATTCTCCCTCCCGTGGTTCCACTGCCCTCTGCCCCAGACGCCAAGACTGGGAACCCCCCACACGTCCTGGAAACGCACCCCGCCCCTCCCCCACGCTGAGAATAGACACCTGACGGCTAGGGGCCAGGGGAGAAGCGCCGGGGCGGCTTTGCTTTGTCCCCTGGCGCCTGTAACAACCCCGCGGCAGCATTAATAAAGAGAGACGCACTGCCGGAGAGTCCACAGGGGAAAACAAAACGCACTGGCTTTTGGCTGGTGGCAGGGACAAGAAAATAAGAAAGCGAAGTTTGAGATGACTACAGCAGGAATGAGGGCAGGAGATGCCTGCCACCCAGGCAGGAGTGGGGGTGCGGGAGGGGCACTGGGGACACGGGTGGTGGAAAATGTGCCCTGGTGGAGGGATGGGTGCTCGACCATTGCATGGCTGACACGCAATCATGAAAATTTGCGACTGTATCTCACGGTGATTCAATTAAAAAAAAAAATGAGGGCAGGAGAAATGATATTACAGCAGGCAGGTGACTGTGATAGTCGCAGCCAGCCCCGGTTCCACCCCTGTCACCCCATTGAGGCCCCGGGGTCTGGGCAGCTGTGATCCTGAGCACAGAGCAAGCCCTGAGCACAGCTGGGCGTGGGCCAACACTTTTGCGAAAAAGAGCAGACAACAGTAGCAGTTATGGACAGACACTGTTATGGGTTAACCCGCGGCCCCCTGCTCCCTCCCAGGATGGCACCGCCCAGGACCTGGAGGTTCAAGACCACTGACCCCGGCGGTGCCCCACCGACAGCTGTGTGTGGCTCAGGATAAACCCACAGTATCTCTGCCTCCGGGGGTCTTTTTATTTTTTTTCTTTTTGGCTTTTTGGGTCACACCCGGCAAAGCTCAGGGTCAGGGGTTACTCCTGGCTCTGCACTTAGAAGTTACTCCTGGCAGTGCTCAGGGGACCATATGGGATGCCAGGAATCGAACCCGGGTCATCCTCGTGCAAGGCAACCCCTCTGTTCTATCACTCTGGCCACGCCAGGGGGAGGGGGCTCTTTAAACAGGTGGTTAGTGGCTGACCCATTTGGACCGGTGTCCCCAGAAGAAGACCAGGACACAGGCACGCAGGGAAGAACCTGTGGAAATGGGGGGGGGGGGGAGAAAGCTCATCTGCGTGCCAGCGGGGAAGGCTCAGAAGAAACCCAGGGTGCCAACGCCTGGACCGCAGGGTTCCAGCCTGCAGCACCGGAGCCGCCGGGGAAGCTGCAGTCTGCGCGGTCTCGGTTACAGCAGCTCTAACACACCAGACACCCACTCGCCAAAGCCACAAACAGCGATCAAACAAGACTCTGCGGCCAGGATTTAGGCCTTAGGTAACTTAAAATAAACGAAGAAATAAGTCTACTAAGGACACACTACTGAAAAATAGGAAAGTCTGAATATTCCTTTGACAAGAAAGAAGCTGAGTTAAACCTAGGGGCTTTAAGCTCTGTCCAAAAACTCAGGCTTGGGCTGGAGCGATAGCACAGCAGGTGGAGAGTTTGCCTTGCACGCTGCCAACCCAGATTCGATTCCCAGCATCCCATAGCGTCCCCTGAGCACTGCCAGGAGTAATTCCTGAGTGCAGAGCCAGGAGTAACCCCTGTGCATCGCCAGGTGTGACCCAAAAAAAATTTTTTTAAAAATACAACTCAGGCTCAGGGGCCAGAGAGAGAGTACAGTGGGTAGGGCAGTTTGCCTTGCACACAGCAGACCCAGGTTCAATCCCCAGTAGCCCATGGGACTCTCCTCCACCCCAAAAAAACTGCCAGGAGTAATTTCTGAGCACAGAGCCAAAAGTAATCCCTCCCTGAGCATCACTTGGTGTGGCCCAAGAACAAAACAAAACAAAGCAGGCTAAGAACGGAATCACTGGTTATTTCTACCATTCAAAGTTTAGTTAATAACAATAGTCATGAAATTTTTCAGAAATGTGGCAGAGAGAGTTCTTGCCAACTTATTGTATGAAACCAGGATTCTACATATCAGTTCCTCTTAGGGATACAGACACAAAAATCTTCGAGGAACTTCTAACACACTGAATCTATCAAGGCATACAAAAAATTATATACCAACAACAGCAGGAGTTTATTCTAGGAATGCAAGGCTGGTTTAACACCCAATAGTCAAGTAAGTAACACATCTTAGCAATGGAAGAGAGACAAAAACTACAGGGAGAAAAGAAAAAACAAACTCCTTGACAAAATTCAACATTCTTTCATGATGAAAGCACTGAAAACAAAACTGAAAATAGAAGACATAGGTCTGGCCGTGGGGAGCTGTGCAAAACCCAGATCAGAAAGACGACGCCAAGACAGCAGGAGGCTCAAAGGGCCGGGGGCATCTCCTCAGGAGACCGAGACCTCAGGTGAAGTGCCGGGTACTGCCCAGGCCCCAAGAACCACCAGCTGTGGCCCCAGTGGCCAAACCTGCCGGGAGCTAAAATGTCAGTAAAGCTGACCTGCAATTGAGGACCCAACCCTTTTTTGGAAAAATGTCCTTGCATTAAGAAATTACCTCTTCTCTGGGGCTGGAGCCATAGCACAGCGGGGAGGGCGTTTGCCTTGCACGCGGCCGACCCTGGTTCCATTCCCAGCATCCCATATGGTCCCCTGAGCACCGCCAGGAGTGATTCCTGAGTGCAGAGCCAGGAGTGACCCCTGTGCATCGCCAGGTGTGACCCAAAAAGCAAAAAAAAAAAAAAAAAAAAAAGAAATTACCTCTTCTCCGGAAAATGTTAGAACACATTGTGGAAAGTTTCTGAGCAACACCCGAGATAGCCGTCATGCGCCCCCTGTTAGGGCTCGCACCCTGTGCCACTGGAAATGTGCATGTATTGTTACCTCCCCATCTTGCCTACTTCCTCATGGAATCAATTGTAAAAAACCAGCTTGAGAGAAATAAAGAGCCTTTGCTTGCTTGATCAAAGCCTTGTCCTGCTCCCGTTCTTCTCTCTCTCTCTTTCACCACTCGCACACCCTCTCCCGGCTACCCGCGTTGACTAGTCCCGAGGGACGGGACACAAACCCTTCGTGCTTCAAGCAGCACCACATCACGGTCCCCCGCTCCCCCAAGGACAGGTGCTCAGGACTGCTGAGCACAGAGAGAAGACAGACGCCTCACCCCCTGGAAATGGGTCTCGGAAAGGGGGCAACTCGGCTGCTATCTCTGGGTGAGCCGGTGCCTAGGGGTCAAGAGTGCTGGTGGGGGGGGCTGGAGGGTAGCACAGCGGGGAGGGCGTTTGCCTTGCACTTGGCCGACTGGGGTTCGATTCCCAGCATCCCACATGGTTCCCCGAGCACCGTCAGGAGTAATTCCTGAGTGCAGAGCCAGGAGTAACCCCTGTGCATCGCCAGGTGTGACCCAAAAAACAAAAAAAAAAGGAGTGCTGTCAGGAAGCGAGTGTTAATGGGCATAGCGTTTCACGGAGGGCGATAGACTGTCACAAAACTTGATGTAATTTGCGCAATTCTTTGAAAATATGACAAACCATTAACTGAATCCTTGGAATGGGTGAATGACATTGTGTGTTAATTATACATCAACAAGATTTTATAAAAAAAAAAATGAAAGGACAGGAAAGGAAAGGACAGGAAAGGAAAGGAAAGTGGGAGAAGGAAGGAAGAACCAGAGGGAAGAAGGGAGGGAGCGGGGAGAGGGAAGGAAGGAAAGAAGGGAGGAGGAAGGAAGGATGGAAGGAGAGGGGAGGGGAGGGAAGAGGAGGGGAGGAGAGAAGAGAAGGGAGGGGGAAAAAGGGGAGGGGAGGAGGGGAGAGGAGCGGAGGGGAGGGGAGAGGTGAACAGAGGAGGGGAGGAGAGGGTCTATTTACTCCAGGGCAAGTGCTCCTTCCACGGGTTCTCTAAGAGTAGCTGTGACCACACAGAGTCCCCTGCTCCTAGCTGCCGTCCGCGGTCCATCCTGGTTAAGAAAGGGGGACGGAGGGTCGGCTGAAGCCGAGGACCCAGCTGGAGGCCAGCAGCAGGCTCTGGACTTGCAGGTCTGGTCGCTGCGGGAGCAATTTATAGCCGGGAAGGAGCTGAACAGATTTAGACCTGCCCGTTGGCCTGGCAGCCGCCTGGCCTCGCGCTGCGCGGGCAGCTCATTAGAGCAGGATGGGAGAGAGCAGCGTAGCCCAAGCCCCCGCCGCGCGGGTTTCTGCACGGGGCTCGCTCTCCTGCAGAAACGCCCAGTGCTGGGCACAGTCGCGGAGCCCTTCAGGAGTGATCCCTACATACAGAGCCAGGGGAGACCCCCAGCACCGCTGTAGCACCCCCGAAACTGCAGCTAGAGGCTCAGTTCCCTCCTGCCCCCCCCCTCGCCCCGCACAGCTGTGGGCCAGTGCAACCTTCTAAGCTGGACTCCCACACACACGGGTCCCCTGGGGTCTCCCTGCCCTGCTGTCCCCTCGCCCAGCTCCGGGGAAACCACCTGCCCGCTCCTCCCTGCCTCCTCCCGCCTCGCCTCTGCGAGCCCCGCTGCCCGGCTCAGGGCTGGGGGGGGGGGGGGTGCGGGCACCTTCCCCAGAGGCGCGGGCTGCGCGGGGCAGGACGCGCTGGACCGCGTCGGAGCTGGGCCCCCTCCCCGCCCCCGCTGACGCCAGGTGGGGCCCCGGGGAGCCCGTTTCCTGGCGGTGAGTCACGTCCCCAGCTCGGGGACCTGCAGAGGTCACAGGCGAGCCTGATTTAGTACCGTCCCCGCGGCTGCCAGCAGCCGGGCAGGTTCCGAGCGCGACCCCCGGGCCCCTGGGGCGCTGGTTCTGTCGCTGGCGGACCGAGGGCTCGTTAGCAAGGGGGGCACGGCGCGCGCTGCCCCCCGCTGCCCGCTGCCCCCTGCACCCCACGCCCCCGCCCGCTGCCCTCCGCGCCCTGCCCCCCGCTGCTCGGCGCCCTGTGTCCACCAGGTGGCGCAGCGCGCTGGAGCCTCAAGTCCCGCTAACGCTAACGGTCCGGTCAGGGCTGAGCCGGCAACTAGCGGCCCCGGGACCAGCCGCCTGTCATTTGGCCCAAACTAGGCCGGCATCGAATCGAATCGTGCTTTCAGGGCCGGAGAGAGCACAGCAGGGAGGGCGCTCGCCTCACCCCAGCAGTGCCAGGTTCGAGCCCCAGCACCCCTGACTGTTTCTGGAGCCTTCCAAAACTGATTCCCGAGCACAGAGCCAGGAGTCAGCCCCGAGCACTGCTGGAGTGGCCCAAACCCAAAGAGCGAGCAAGCAAACAAACAAAAAGAATTATGCTTTCTTCCGCGTGACATTCAGAGGCAGCGAATGGCTGCTCTGAAGTCCAGGATACCGGGGAGAGGGAAAGAAAGGAACTGCGTGACATAGAAAGATTGCACTCATCTATGGTATATAGAATAACAGAGTGGGAGACTAACACCCAAGAACTGTAGAAATAAGTACCAGGAGGTTGACTCCATGGCTTCGAGGCTGGCCTCACGTTCCGGGGAAAGGTCAACTCAGAGAAGCGATCACCAACTACATTGTAGTCGAAGGCCATGTGGGGGAAGGGAGTTGCGGGCTGAATGAGGGCTAGAGACTGAGCACAGCGGCCACTCAACACCTTTATTGCAAACCACAACAGCTAATTAGAGAGAGAAAACAGAAGGGAATGCCTTGCCACAGTGGCAGGGTGGGGTGGGGGGGAGATGGGATTGGGGAGGGTGGGAGGGACACTGGGTTTACGGGTGGTGGAGAATGGGCACTGGTGAAGGGATGGGTTCCAAACTTTGTATGAGGGAAGTATAAGCACAAAAGTGTATAAATCTGTAACTGTACCCTCACGGTGATTCTCTAATTAAAAATAAATAAATTTAAAAAAAAAAAAAAAAGAAAGGAACTGCGTGTTTCGGGGGACAAGCCACCCAGAATGCCGTGGGCGCTCCACAGAAGGGTCCTCCCTCAGCGTCACAGCCACCACCGAGGGCAGGACGCTCAGCCTCCTCGCCCAAGGTGACTGCCACCGACCAGCCCTCACACCAAGAGCCAGGCTGGAGGGCGGGGTGGGGGGGTGGCGGGAAGCTCGGGCCACACTCCGGAGCTTTCCGGGATTCAGGCTTCCTGGGATGCACCGGCCAGGCAGGGCTGCGGCTTTGCCTTGAGCCTGGCTCCCATGCACGATTTCAGGGCCCGTGTGGAGGGAGAACGTGAGGGTAGAGAACAGGGCAGCCAGCAACGGGCTCCGTGAACGGCCTCCACGAGGCACAGCTGCCCCAGGCCTGCAGCCCCCGACTCGGCTGCCCAGGGTGACGCTCTCCTCCCGCCCCGGCCCCCCAAGCAGGAACCCCAAGAGGCCGGAGCTACACAGGACAGCGGGGAGGCACTAGCCCAGCACGCGGCCCACCTGGGTTCGATCCCCGGCATCCCAGATGGTCCCCCAGCCCCCCAGGAGGGATCCCTGAGCTCAGAGCCAGCGGTAAGGCTTGAGCACCGCTGGGTACGTCCCCCCGCTGGGCACCCACGCACAAAGCCTCCTCGGGACGCACCGACCCAGACCCCCTCTCACTGAAGCCCGGGCGGTCGGAGCGAGTAGGGAGGGGGCTGTCCAGCCCGTGACACTCTCCCCCGGAGCGTCCCCGTCTCTCCCCACCTGCAGTCACTCGGGGAACAGGAAGGCTTCAAGCATCGAGGGCCAGGGCCTCCGCCTGCTCTCTAGAAGCCCGGGGAGACGGTGGGGGGGGGGGCATTCCCTGCGGAATCCTTCAGCCTGCGCCCCCGAAGAAACACAGGGGGGCCCACCCGGACCCCCGGCCCCGCCCGACCCCGAGCAGGCCCTGATCTGCTCAGCTCCCACACTTGGGAAGGAATCGCGGGGCACAACTGACTGACGGGGGTCATAACCCCGTTGTCCTACCAGGCTGGGGTTCACCTTCGACGCCCCTGTGGGAGTCGGCCTTGAGGGCTGGCCGCGCCCCAGGATCAGTGCCAGAGTCCCCCCCACAGCCTGGGGACTGTCCAGGGGCGGTCCCAGCCCTCACCCTCTGGCCGGGCGGGCTGGGGGTCCGGGCCCGGCGGGACTGGAGCCGGGCCTCAGCAAAGCAGAGCAGAGGCCGACATCCGGGTGGGCTGCTCCCGCCGCCCCCGGCCTTCTGCTTCCCGCCCTCAGGTGACTGCGGCGGGCGGGGGAGCCCCAGTGTGAGTCTGCACCGGGACCCCCTGCCTGCACCCCCTACTGCCACAGAAGCCACACGGGAGGGACAATCACCAGGAAAGGCCGGGCAGGAAAGGCCCCGTTGGCCAGCTGCCCTGTCCACCCACCTGGGCCCGGGGCCACCAGCCAGCTGCTCTGACGGTGACTGCTTTCGTGGGGTGTGCAGAGTGCAGGGGGGGCTGTTGGACGGGGGGGCAGGAGGGAGGGAGGGACCCCTGAGCCAGGGCCGGCACCAGGAAGCGGAGGTGGACGGTGCCCCCCAGCCTGAGGCCATTGACCTTGGCACTGATCAGCCTGGGCCTTGGCGCCCGGCGCTTGCAGTGGCCACGGCCAGCACTGGACGGGGGGAGAGAGGAGGCAGAGAAACCGTTTGGAACACTCTGAAAATATTCCCAGCCATGATAAGAGACTAAATCAGGGCAGGCTGGGAGGGTTAGAGCTGCGAGGCAGATTCCAGAACAATCCGGCAGATAAGCCAAGGGGCGTGGGGATGGGATGCAAGGAGGGTGCGGGGGGAGAGCTGCCCCGGGCACTGCTGCCAGCTCCGGGCGGCCCGAGAGGGGGACCTGGGCTGGCCGCGGGAGGGCCCGCCTGCGGGTGAAGGGCAGCGGGGGCCGTGGCGAGACCCAGGGGGCAGCTGAGCTGGGGAACCTGAGACGGGGCCATGGCCAAGGGGGCAAGTCACTCGCCCGGCACCTGGCCCACCTGGGTCTGAGCCCGCACCCCTATGGGTCCCCGAGCTCAGAGCCAGAGTAAGCTCTGACCACCGCCAGTGTGGCCTGGAAAGAATAAAGAAGAGAAGGAGAACGACGAGGAGGAGGAGGAAGAAGAGAAGGAGGAAGAGGAGGAGGAAGAGGAAGAGGAGGAGGAGAAAGAGGAGGAGGAAGAGGAGAAGGAGGAAGAGGAAGAGAAAGAGGAGAAGGAGGAGAAAGAGGAGGAAGAGGAAGAAAAAGAGGAGGAAAAGGAGGAGGAAGAGGAGAAGGAGGAGGAGAAGGAGGAGGAAGAGGAGGAAGAAGAGGAGGAGGATGAGGAAGAAGAGGAGGAGAAAGAGAAGGAAAAGGAGAAAAGTCAGATCTGGCAGCTGAGAAAGTGCAAGACAGAGACAGAGACACACAGAGACAGAGAGATAGGGGCAGAATCAGAGACAGACACGGCAGAGACAGAGGCGAGGGGGGCGAGGGGGGCGGTGTGGGGGCCCCCAAGGAGACTCACCCCCCTGCCCCCGCCCTCCCCGAGCCGCGGTGGGCCTGCCTGCTGCCCAGAACAAAGGCCGGGGGCTCGGGGCCCGCGGGCCCAAGGGACACGGAGCAGAGGACCCGGCCCGGCCCACACAGGTCAGTGTCCAGCAGGTGCTGAGTCCCTTATGCTCAGGGTCACCCTGATCTCTGTCCCCTGCAGGAGTGACTGTCCAGGCACCTGTGCTGGGCAGAGGCGCTGTGGGCAGGACCCAGAAGGATGGAAGGACGGAAGGACAGAAGGGCTGAGAGCAGCCTCAGGTTGGGGTGAGGGAGGGCAGGAGAGAGAGTGCAGCTGCCAAAGGGTCCACTCTCTGTCCCCTCCCTCTTCCTCCCTCCTTTTCTCTCTCTCCTCCCTCTCTTCCTCTCCCCCTCTGTATCCCCCTCTCCCTCTCTCCCTTTCTCTCTCTCCCCCTCTCTCTTTCTCCCCCTCTCTCTCCTTCTCTCTCCCTCTCCCTCTCCCTCTCTCTCTCCCTCTCTCTCCTCTCTCCCTCCCCCTCTCTCTCTCCCTCTCTCCCTCTCCCTCTCCCTCTCTCCCTCTCCCTCTTCCTTCCTTTCCCTCTCTCTCCCCCTCTCTCTCCCTCTCTCTCCCTCTCCCTCCCCCTCTCTCTCTCCCTCTCTCCCTCTCCCTCTCCCTCTCTCCCTCTCCCTCTTCCTTCCTTTCCCTCTCTCTCCCCCTCTCTCTCCCTCTCTCTCCCTCTCCCTCTCTCTCTCCTTCTCTCCCTCTCTCTGTCTCTCCCTCTCTCTCCCTGTCCCTCTCTCTCTCCCTCTCTCCTCCCTCTCTCTCCCTATCCCTCTCTCTCTCCCTCTCTCTCTCCCTCTCTTTCCCTCTCCCTCTCTCTCTCCTTCTCTCTCCCTCTCCATCTCCCTCTCTCTCCCTCTCTCCCTCACCCTCTCTCTCCCTCTCTCTCTCCCTCTCTTTCCCTCTCCCTCTCTCTCCCTCTCTCTCCCTCTCCATCTCCCTCTCTCTCCCTCTCTCCCTCACCCTCTCTCTCCCTCTCTCTCTCCCTCTCTCTCTCCCTCTCTCTCCCTCTCCCTCTCCCTCTCTCTCTCCCTCTCCCTCCCTCTCTCTCCCTCTCCCTCTCCCTCTCTCTCTCCCTCCCTCTCCCTCTCTCCCCTCCCTCTCTCTCCCTGTCTTTCCCTACTTTCTCCCTGCTGCCCTGTCCGCGCCCCTCGCCCTGCCTGGCCCTTCTCCCGCGGGGTCCCCATGGTTACCTGCGCCTGAGCTAAACAGCCGGCCCAGGCGCACCAGCCTCTGGCTCTCTTGGCACACGGGCGGCCGCTGAGTCACGCCGAGCCTTTTGTTTCCATAAAACATGTTTGAAAGATTCTAAAAGTCACCACACACTCACTGGGGAAAAATTTGAAAACAGAGAAAAACATGAAGGCGCTGAGGAAAACTCGCCACCTGTCCCGACTCTCCCTCGCGGGTGTAAAACCTTCCGGGACACGCGTGGGCTGGGCCACTGAGGCGCGTCCCCCTCCGTGCCTGCTCGATGGCCCCCTGGGAGTCTGCATGGGACAGAGGGGAAACTGAGGCACAGAGCGGGGGGGAGGTGCGCTGCCAGACAGACGCCCTAGGCCCACTTCATAGTCAGGGCCCTCAGCACACCCCCGCCTGCCGGCACCCCCACCCCACAGGCTGTCAGGTGAGAAGGATTGTTCCTCTGCCCTGCTAAGGGGGTCCATCCTGGGCCACCTCCGTGGACGGACCCCCTGAGTGAGCGGCCCCGAGTCCGGAGTGCGCTGAGACCCGGCAGGGAACCCAGGACCAGGGGCT